>NC_050445.1:5645761-5989208 GCF_903995425.1 Onychomys torridus
AAAGCAGGACACAAATCAGGAGACTTAAGTAAAGTGGTACAAAGTCCATATAGCTCTGTACAAAAGGCAGAACTGTATGCCATTCTTATGGTACTGATAGACTTCACAGAACCCCTCAAATATAGTCACTGACTCTCAATATGCAGAGAGAGTTGTTTTACATATTGAAACTGCTGGATTTATTCCTGATAATACAGAATTAACTTCATTATTCATACAATTGCTGGAAATCATCAGAAAAGGGAACATCCTCTATATATAACACATATCAGATCCCATACAGGTCTGCCAGGACCTCTAGCACAAGGTAATGATGAGATTGATCAGTTACTAATATGTAATGTGCTAGAAGCCGCAGAATTTCATAAAAAACACCATGTAAATAACAAAGGTTTAAAGAAGGATCTCTCCATTACTTGGCAACAAGCTAAGGATATTGTGAAAAAAATGTCCTACTTGTTCCTTCTATAACCAAACTCCATTACCTGCAGGGAGCAATCCAAAAGGTATACAAAGAAATGAAATTTGGCAGATAGATGTGTTTCATTTTACAGAATTTAGAAGATTAAAGTATGTACACCATACCACTGACACCTATTCAGGATTTCAGTGGGCAACTCCTATGAGTTCTGAAAAGGCTGATTCTGTGATTACACACCTAAATACCTGTACAAATTAAGACAGACAATGCCCCCAGCATATGTTTCCAATAAAATGAGACAGTTCTTTGCTTATTACAATATAAAGCATTGTTACAGGTATACCACACAATTCCACAGACCAAGCAGTCATAGAAAGATCCAATCAAACTTTAAAGGATATGCTAAATAAACAGCAACAGGTAACAATGACTCCTAGAAATAGATTGCATAGTGCTTTATTAACCTTGAATTTTCTCAATGCTGATGAGAAAGGAACAACAGCTGTGGAGAGACATTGGACAACAGACAAAACTACTGAGCTAAACCAACCAGTTTATTTCAAAGATGTGTTGACCTCAGAATGGAAACCTGGATATGTCCTACGTTGGGGAAGGGGTTTTGCTTTTGTTTCCGCAGGAGAAGAAAAGCTATGGATACCAACAAAATTAATAAAAATTTGATTCGAACAGGAGAAACCCTTGATGAGGAGAAGTAAAAGATCATCCACCAATGTGACATCTCTTTAAGTTGTAAGAAAAATTTAACAATCAAAGGTTGGGGTAGGGTTCTGTTTTTGTCTTTCCAGGATAATGGAAATACCCATCTTCCAGAAATCATAAGGCCTTGGATATCCAGATGTTTACAGCAGAAAGAAAGAATCTATTGGTACCAATCTACACAGGGTAAAATATCACTGTCTAACATCTATATCTCTATCAATCTAGAATAGTTGTGGTTCCAATTCAATTATAAACCAAGCTGGCTTTGGAGATGGAATTGGCTCACTCCTTCTCTAAACCCAAGCATATTGATAAAAGAAAAGGTTGAGAGATTCTTCAGTCCCATATCAGAAGAGCCCTCTGATGTGAGACTGAAGGAAACCAATAATAAGGGACCATTGTCTTCAAGACTCTAATTCTCTCCATGCTTACTCTTGATTTCTCAGAATCCTTTCTTACATGTCATGTCATCTTTAAATCCAAACCTTCCATTCTGATAAAAAATAAGTTTTTCCAATAGCAATCTCTGAAGTCTCCAGAAGGAAGATGGAGCCCCCAACAACAACTCTACCCAATCCAGAATGATGCCATGGTAATCATCATCATACTATACTTCTTGCCAGAATTTCAGACAATCTTACCCATTACTCTGAGAGTTGCTGCAGAATCTACAGTTAGTCTAACTGAGATTTAACTATCTGAGCTTTCTCACAATACCCAACAGAGATACCAATGCCCCCTAAACAGCAGGAAGCAATTCTAAGAAAACAACGCCCCTTATCCCTAAGGTTTCATATTTCTCAGGGTTATGGATGATGGTTCTAGGGTTGGGGTAGAAGAAACTATTAAACTCAGTACTCTCCTTAAGGAAAAAAAATTGTCTCAAAAAAAAGGGAAATGAAGAAATGGAATGGATAGGTATAAGATATTATGGTAGACTATCGTATACATTAGTAAACAGATTTAGTAAAATAGCAGCCTTAGATAATTTGCACTGTAATTCTCACTGTTATGAATTCTCATATGTTGATACAAATATAAACTTTTTATATTCCTGTTTAAGATAATTTGTATATTGATACAAATACAGAACTATGTTTGTTATAATGTACACATATTTTTACTCTTATTTGAAATATTTGTATATTGATACAAATGTAAATTATATCTGTCATACTGTATGTATGTTCTACTTCTGTTTAAGATATTCTGTATATTGATATATATTTAGGATTATTATCATATTGCATATTGCACTATATATTCCTACCTCTGTTAAAGATATTCTGTGTATTGTCACAATTTTAAAGTCATTGTCCTTTTACTGTACATTTGTTTACAGACTGTTTGCCTTGTTTACATGAAGCCTAAGTCCTTAGGTTTAAGTAGATAAGACTTACAGATTTATTGTCACCTATGCTTGTCATCTCTATAATTATGTTAGTTAGGTTATCCAGATTTATAAATACATAGGTCGGATGGACAGGTAATCTTCAAACACTTCATGGACCTAGAGAATATGGCATTTAAATAATTTAGAATTCTGTTAACATGAGACACAATTGCTCCTGGCAGCACCAATTTGATCCTAAGAGAATGTTGGGCTTCTAAGACATTTCCATTTGGAAGTTTGTCTTCTTGGCACAAAATGGCCTACTGGGCAAAGAACTGCCCTTACCTCAACTGCTGACAGTACAAATGCTGTCCTTTCTGAACAAACGAGACACAAGGAAAGCAACCACTGTACTCTGCCAAGACAGGGTAAGATGGTCTTTTAGAATTCCTACTTCTGAAAATGGTCTGTCAGATACTCTAGGCCTATAGCCAATTTGAATGCACCAACAATGCTGAGAAACATTAGGTGATTGTCCAGGTTTCCAGTTGTCTCTGTCTACTCTTGTAAGACTCCCAAAAGTTGCTTGCATCCTTCTCCCATTTCTCAGGTATTATTATATTCCTTCTCAGGTCTTTGATGAGGTTGAAGACTAGCAGTTATAGTTACAACTTTATATATATATATATATATATATATATATATATATATATATATATATATATATATATATATATATATATATATGATTAGATAGAATATATTAAGTATTAGACTCAGGTTCTTTAGGATAGAACACCTTTTGGAATGATCTTTGTAACATGCCACCTACCCATGCTCTAGACTTCCCTGGATTTTAGTATGTGTTTTTTGCTTGATATTGTTTGCATCGATTGTAGTTCCAACTTATCTAGGTCATTATCCCTCATTACTCCTGGACAATATTTGATAACCATTTCTTTGTATATAGTCTTGTATTAGGTGAGAACCTTCTTATTTAGACAAAAGGGGGAGATGTAGTGGGTAGCCATTCCAGCCTTGGCCTGGAAGCTCCAACCCCCACTGAGGCTTCGGTAATGGTCACGCCTACAAGGCAGGGCTGAAAAAGGATGCTGAAGACCCAGGATCAAGAGGAGAGGCCTCCCTTGGTTCCAGGACCCTGGACGCTGGAGGTACACCGAGCAGAGTTCTCCAGAGAACACTGCCGGACTGCAATTTGCAGTAAGGCTCGTTAAGGAAAGGAATGGCTCAGTTGCCTTTAGCCTACCAGCTATGGGTAGGTTAAGATTTCTGTTGGTTTTTTCTGTGTCGAACACACAGATTGCAAGCCCAGAGCCACTTAGAGATCTTTGACAACAGTTAATTCTGCAGCTCTCACATGATTGAGCCTGTATGATAATGAGTATTCAGAAACAGGTAATGCCTGGGGGGCGCTCACCAACCTAAGACAGAACGCCTGTGTGGCCTGGACAGGTGTCTCCATGATGGGTAAGGTGACCTGCTGAAGTCCCACGAAACCTAAGTCAGAAGCTCATTTTTTAGTAATAGGAGGGGACCCGTAGGGTCCTGGCTCCCGTTTTGGGTAACTGTTGCATTGTTTGCTGACCTTGACCATGATATCCCTATTCTAATTCCCTTCGAGATTCCACCCTCCTGAATGCTTAAGGGAAGCTCCTTGTCTGTGTATCCAGCATATTGGGCGTTTTAACAGCTTAGATGCAAGATTATAAAACATCAGAAGCAGGGTTGGGGATTTAGCTCAGTGGTAGAGCACTGGCCTAGCAAGCTCAAGACTCGGGGCTCAATCCTCAGCTCAAAAAAAAAATAAATAAATAAGAAGCAAACTTCTGCCCACTGGGGTTCTCCCATTGTGCTGTAAGCCTGTATTTAAGACCTCCTCCCTTCTTAAATAAATGGCATTCAGCATTCAAAAAAAAAAAAAAAGAAGAAGAAGAAGAGGAGGAGGAGGAGGAGGAGCAGGAGCAGGAGGAGGAAGGGAGTCAAGATCATGATGGGGAACCCACAGAGACAGCTAACCGGTACTAGCTGGAGCTCACTGACTCTGGACTGACAGCCCTGGAACCTGCATGGGACCAAACTAGATCTACTGAATGTGGGTGACAGTTGTGTGGCTTGATCTGTTTGTGGGGTTCCTGGCAGCAGGACCAGGACTTACCACTGGTGTATGAACTGGCTTTTTGGAGCCCACTCCCTGTGGTGGGATACCTTGCTCAGCCTTGATACATTGGGGAGGGGCTAGGCTCTCCTTCAACTTGGTATGCCAGACTTTGTTGACTACCATGGGAGGTCTTACCCACTCTGAGGAGTGGATGGGGGTAGAGTGGGAAGGAGGTGAGGAGTCTGGAGAAGGGGAGGGAGGTAGAACTGGGGTTGGTATGTAAAATGAAAAAAATTTTAATAAATAAATACATTTTAAAAAATGGCATACTACCAAAAGCAATCTACAAATCCAGTGCATCCCAATCAAAATACTGACATTTTCCACAGAACTATAAAAAGTAACCAAAACATTATTTGGAGTCATAAAGACCTCAAGTATCCAAACAATGCTGAGAGACAGAAAAACAGAACAAAGCAGTATGATCAATAGAGGTACCACAATTCTGACTTCAAAATACCCTACAGCACCATACTAACAAAATCAGCACGTATGCAGAATAAAAGCAAACATGTAAACCAATTGAATAATGAACCAAAAAATAAACTATGCAACTACAGCTATATGGTTCTTAACAAAGGTTCCAAAATTAGACAGTAAAGAAAAGGCATCCTCATATACAAATGGTACTGGGGAAATGAATATCTACATTTGGAAGGTTGAAACTAGATCCCCAGCTCTCACCCTACACAAAAATCAACTGAAAAATAGGTTAAAGATCTTAAATGTAGGACTTGAAGCTACAAGAGGGAAGCACGGGGGAATCACTGTCTGGTAGAACTCCAATAGCTAAAGAAATAAATGCAAGAACTGACAAATGAAATTACATCAAATTAAAAGTCATCTAGGGAGCAAAGGAAACAACAGTGTGATGTGTCAATCCAGAGTAGGAGAAAATCTGTCAGCTATTCATCTGAAAGAGAATTAATAACTAGAATATTTTAACTCAAATCTTAATAGCAAAAGAACAAATAATCCAATAAAAAAAAAACACATGATCTAAATAGATATTTCTCATTTAAAAACTAAAGAAACACAAATGGCCAAGGAATATATTTTTAAATGCTCAACATCCTTAGCTATCAGGGAAATGCAAATCAAGACTCCACTGAGGCTCCGTTTCATCTCAATCAAAATTATTATCATCCAAAATGCTGATGAAAATGTAGGCAAAAAGGAACCTTTAGCAGCTGGCCAGCAGGTAACAGTCCTGTGGGCAGACTGCTCCACCACCACCACCACCCACAGCCTCTGTAACCTACAAGACCCACTCTGCCGCCCAAACACATCAAACCCACCATTCTCCCCTTGGCCAACCATCTCCCAAGACATCAACGGCCTCTAAAGGCACACGCTCCACCTTCACCAGTTAGAAGAACAGCAGCCCCTATAGGCACAAGCGCCACCCACATCAGCTGGAAGAACAGACCCACTCTGCTGCCCAATCCCACCTAGCCCAGCATTCTGCCCATGAGCAGCCCTCTCAAGCTACTTCAGCAGATACTGTAGACACAAGCACCACTCACACCAGGTGGAAGAACAGGCACAGGAAAAACCTACACCAGTCAGAAGAACAGACTCTACAGGCACAGCTCACACCAGTCAGAAGAACAGACTCCACAGGCACAGCTCACACTAGTCAGAAGAACAGACTCCACAGGCACAGGAAAAACCTACACCAGTCAGAAGAACAGACTCCACAGGCACAGGCACCACTCACACCAGTTGGAAGAACAGACCCCATGGGCACAAGTAAAGCCCACCAGCCAGAAGAACTGGACAATACACTGGATCTAGGCACCCAAACCCCTACAAACCTCAGCTGAGACAACCCTACTCGACTTGATAACCAGCCAATCACCAGAACCCTTGATCATTCAGGCCAAAAGACAATAAAGGAAAAAGACAGTAAAGGAATAAAAAATACCCATCCAACAAAGACGCCACAAGAATCAACACCTGTACCTATATTTATCCCAAATCCAGATGGGTAAGTGGCAGGGTAAGAATACATTCAACAACCTAAAGAGCAATATGGTACTGCCAGAATCTAGTGGTTCTACAACAGCAAGACCTGAACATCCTAACGCAGATGAAACAGAAGAAAATGACCTTAAAAATAATTTTATGAAGATGATAGAGGCTCTTAAAGAGGAAATGAAAAATTCTGTTAAAGAAATCAAGGAAACGGCAAACAAAATTGCAAGAAATCAATAAATCCCTTCAAGAAAACCAAGAAAGAAAAAAAAAAAAAAAAAACAATCAAACAGGTAAAGGAAACAGTTCAAGACTGGAAAATTGAAACAAAGACAATAAGGAAAACACAAAACGAGGGAATTCTAGAAATGGAAAATCTGGATAAACAAACAGGAACTACAGATGCAAGCATTAACCAACAAAATACAAGACATGGAAGAGAGAATCTCAGGCGTTGAAGATATAGAGGAAATAGATTCATTCATCAAAGAAAATGTTAAATCCAACAAATTCTTCACACAAAAAATCCAGGAAATCTGGGACACCATGAAAAGATCAAACCTAAGAATAACAGGAATAGAAGAAGGAGAAGAATTCTAGCTCGAAGGCACAAAAAAATATATTCAACAAAATCAAGGAAGAAAACTTCCCAATCTAAAGAAGGACATGCATATGAAGGTACAAGAAGCTTACAGAACACCGAATAGACTGGACAAAAAAAAAAAAAAAAAAAAAAAAAAAAAAAAAGTTCCCTCACCACATCATAATCAAAATACTAAATATACAGAATAAAGAAAGAATATTAAGAGCTGAGAAGGAAAAAGATCAAATAACATATAAAGACAGACCTAGCAGAATCACACCCGACTTCTCAATGGAAATGCTGAAAGCCAGAAGGTCCTGAATAGATGTTTAGCATACACTAAGAGACCACAAATACCAGCCCAGATTACTATACCCAGCAAAACTTTTAGTCACCATAGACAGATAAAATAAGATATTCCATGACAAAACCAGATTTAATCAATACCTATCCACAAATCCAGCCCTATACAAAGTACTAGAAGGAAAACTCCAACCCAAAGAAGTTAGCTACACCCAAGAAAACACAGGCAATAGATAATCTCACACCCGCAAATCCCAAAGAAGGAAACACATTACCAACAACAACAACAAAACAGAACCAAAAAAATAACAGGAATTAACAATCCTGGTCATGAATAGCTCTTAATATCAATGAACTCAATTTGCCTATATAAAGACACAGGCTAACAGAATGGATACAAAAACAGGATCCATCCTTCTGCTGCATACAAGAAACACACCTCAACTTCAAAGACAGACATTACCTCAGAGCAAAGGGTTGGGAAAAGATTTTGCAATTATATGTACCTAAGAAGCAAGCTGGTGTAGTTATCCTAATATCTAACAAAACAGATTTCAAACTAAAATTAATCAAAAGAGATGGAGAGGGATATTTCATATTCATCACAAAAAAAAAATCCATCAAGATTAAATCTCAATTCTGAACATTTAGGGTGCAAATACAAGGGCACCTACATTTGTAAAAGAAACATTACTAAAGCTTAAATCACACTTCAAACCCCACACACTAATACTGGGAGACTTCAACACCTCACTCTCACTAATGGACAGATCTGCCAGGCAGAAACTTAACAAAGAAACAAGGGAACTAACAGATATTATGACTCAAATGGACTTAACAGGTATCTACAGATAGTTTCACCCAAACACAAAAGAATATATCTTTTTCTCAGCACCTCATGGAACCTTCTCTAAAATTGATCACATACTTGGTCACAAAGCAAATCTCAACAGATACAAAAAAACTGGAATAATTCCCTGTATCTTATCGGATTACCATGGCTTAAAGTTAGAATTCAACAACACAAATTACAGAAAGCCTACAAACTCATGCAAACTGAATAATGCTCAACTGAATCACCACTGCATCAAGGAAAAAAGAAAGAAAGAAACTAAAGACTTCCTAGAATTCAATAAAAATGAATGCACAACATACCCAAACTTAAGGGACACTATGAAAGCAGTACTAAGAGGAAAGTTCATAGCACTAAGTGCCTGTATAAAGATTTTGGAGAAATCTCATGCTAGAGACTTAATAGCACGTGAGAGCTCTAGAACAAAAAGAAGCGAACTCACCCCGGGAGAGTAAATGACAGGAAATAATCAAATTGAGGACTGAAATCAATAAAATAGAAACAAAGAGAACAATATAAAGAATCAATGAAACAAAGAGTTGGTTCTTTGAGAAAATCAACAAGATAGACAAGCCCTTATCCAAACTAACCAAGGAAACCCGGGCAGTGGTGGTACATACCTTTAATCCCAGCACTCGGGAGACAGAGAGGTAAGTGGATCTCGGTGAGTTCGAGGCTAGCCTGGACCACAGAGTGAGTTCCAGGACAGGCTCCAAAGATACACAGAGAACCCTGTTTCATAAAAATCCACAAAAAGGAAGGAAGGAAGGAAGGAAGGAAGGAAGGAAGGAAGGAAGGAAGGAAGGAAAGAAAAGGGGGATGTAACAACAGACAGTGAGGAAATCCAGAGAATCATCAGGTCATACTTAGAAAACTTATACTTCACAAAATTGGAAAATGTAAAAAAAGTGGACAATTGTCTGGATAGGTACCACATACCAAAATTAAATCAAGACCAGATAAACAATTTAAATAAACCTATAACCCCTAAGGAAATAGAAGCAGTCATCAAAAGTCTCCCAACCAAAAAAACTCAGAGCCAGAAGGTTTCAGTGCAGAATTCTACCAGAATTTCAAAGAAGAGCTAATACCAATACTCTTCAAATTGGTCCAGACAATAGAAACAGAAGAACATTGCCAAATTCTTTTTACAAGGCTACAGTTACCCTGATACCCAAACCACACAAAGACAAAAATAAAAAAGAGAATTACAGACCAATCTCCCTCACGAACATTGATGCGAAAATACTCAATATTAAGGTGGTACACCCCTTTAATCCCAACACTCAAGAGGCAGAGCCAAGCAGATCTCTGTGAGTTCAAGGCAAGCCTGGTCTACAGAATGAGTGAGATCCAGGACAGGCACCAAAACTACACAGAGAAACCCTGTCTCAAAAAAAAAAAAAAAAAAAAAAAAAAATACTGGCAAACCGAATCCAAGAACACATCAAAAAAAAAAAAAAAATCATCCACCATGATCAAGTAGACTTCATCCCAGAGATGCAGGGATGGTTCAACATATGAAAATCTGCCAATGTAATCCACCATATAAACAAACTGAAAGAAAAAAAAAAAAAAAACACATGATCATCTCACTAGATGCTGAAAAAGCCTTCGACAAAATCCAACACCCCTTCATGATAAAGGTCTTGGAGAGATCAGGGATACAAGGAACATACCTAAACATAATAAAGGCAATATACAGCAAGCCAACAACCAACATCAAAGTAAATGGAGAGAAACTCAAAGCAATTCCACTAAAATCAGGAACAAGACAAGGCTGTCCATCCTCTCCATATCTATTCAATATAGCATTCAATGTTCCAGCTAGAGCAATAAGACAACAAAAGGAGATCAAGGGGATACAAATTGGAAAGAAAGAAGTCAAACTTTTGCTATTTGCAGATAATATGATAGTATACATAAGTGACCCCAAAAATTCTACCAAGGAACTCCTACATCTGATAAACACCTTCAATAAAGAGGCAGGACACAAGATTAACTCAAAAAAATCAGTAGCCCTCCTATATACAAATGATATATGGGCTGAGAAAGAAATCAGAGAAACATCACCCTTTATAATAGACACAAATAGCATAAAATATCTTGAGGTAAATCTAACCAAATAAGTGAAAGACCTGTATGACAAGAACTTTAAGTCTTTGAAGAAAAAAAAAATGAAGATACCAAAAAATGGAAAGATCTCACATGCTCTTGGATAGGTAAGACCAACATAGTAAAAATGGCAATCTACAGATTCGATACAATCCCCATCAAAATCCCAATACATTTCTTCACAGAGCTCGAAAGAACAATACTCAACTTCATATGGAAAAACAAAACACCCAGGATAGCCAAAACAATCTTGCACAATAAAGGAACTTCCAGAAGTATCACCATCCCTGACTTCAAGCTCTTCTATAGAGCTATAGTAATAAAAACAGTTTGGTATTGGCATAAAAACAGACACATGGATCAATGGAATCAAATCAAAGACCCTGACATAAATCCACATGCCTATGAACACCTGATTTTTGACAAAGAAGCCAAAAATGTACAATGGAAAAAAGAAAGTATCTTCAACCAATGGTGCTGGCAAAACTGGATGGTGGCATGTAGAAGAATGCAAACAGATCCATATATGCCACCCTGCACAAAACTCAAGTCCAAGTGGATCAAAGACCTCAACATAAATCCAGTTACACTGAATCTTACAGAAGAGAAAGTGGGAAGTAGTCTTGAATGCATTGACATGGGAGACTACTTCCTGAATATAACACCATTAGCACAGACACTGAGATTGACAATTAATAAATGGGACTTCATGAAACTGAAAAGCTTCTATAAAGCAAAGGACACTGACAATAAGACAAGACACCAGCCTACAGAATGGGAAAAGATCTTCACCAACCCCACATCTGACAGAGGGCTGATCTCCAAAATATACAAAAAACTCAAGAAGCTAGACATCAAAATACCAAATAATCCAATTTAAAAATGGGGTACAGCCAGGTGGTGGTGGTGCACGCCTTTAATCCCAGCACTCGGGAGGCAGAGCCAGGCAGATCTCTGTGAGTTCGAGGCCATCCTGGTCTACAGAGCAAGATCTAGGACAGGCACCAAAACTACACAGAGAAACCCTGCTTCGGGGAAAAAAAAAAAAAAATGGGTGCAGATTTAAACAGAGAATTCTCAACAGAAGAATCTCAAATGGCTGAGACACACTTAAAGAACTGTGTATTACATCCTTAGCTATGAGGGAAATGCAAATCAAAACGACTCTGAGACACCATCTCAAACACTGATGACAGCTTATGTTGGAGAGGATGTGGAGTAAGGGGAACATTCCTCCACTATTGGTGGAAGTGCAAACTTGTACAGACACTTTGGAAAGTGGTATGGCTATTTCTCAGAAAATTGGGAATCCAATGACCTCAAGACCCAGAAATACCACTGTTGGACACATAATATAACCAAAGAATGCTCAATCATACCACAAGGACACTTGCTCAACTATGTTCATAGCAGCATTATTTGTAATAGCCAGAACCTGGAAACAACCTAGATGCCCCTCAACTGAAGAATGGATAAAGAATATATGGTACGTTTACACAATGGAGTATTAGTGATAAAAAAAAAAAATGACATCATGAAATGTGCAGGCAAATGGAACTAGAAAAAGTCATCCTGAGCAAGATAACCCAGACCCAGAAAGAGAAACATGATATGTACTCACTCATAAGAGGGTATTAGATGTAAAGCAAAAGATAACCAGGCTACAATCCACAACCCCAGAGAAGCTAGGTAAAAGGGAGGACCCAAAGAGGGACATGCATGGAGCACCCCAGGAAGGGGAAATAGATAAGATCTTCTGGGTAAACTGAGAGGAGTCGGGGAAGGAGAGAAGAAGAGATAAGGGATGAGAACATGAGAGATCAAGATGGTTGTGTTAGGGGAGGGACAGAGAGGGAAAGTAATGAAAGAGGTATCTTGATAGAGGGGGTCATTATGGGGCTAGGGAGAAACCTAGTGCCAAGGAAACTCCCAGGAATCCACAAGGATGACCCCAGCTAAGACTCCTAACAATATTGGAGAGGGTGCCTGAACTGGCCTTCTCCTATAATCAAATTGGTGACTACCTTAATTGTCATCATAGAACCTTCATCCAGTAACTGATGATAGCAGATGCAGAGATCCACAGCCAAGCACTGGGCCAAGCTCTGAGAGTCCAGCTGGAGGGAGGAGGGGATTATATGAGCAAGGGGGGGGGGTCAAGGTCATGACAGGGAAACCCACAGAGACAGCTGACCTGAGCTCATGGAACCTCACAGACTCTAGACCAACAGCTAGGGAGCCTGTATGGGACCAACCCAGACCCTCTGCACGTGGGTGACAGTTGTGAAGCTCAGCTGTTTGTCAGGCCCCTAGCAGTGGGACCAGGACCTTTTCCTGGAGCATAAGCTGGCTTTTTGGAACCTATTCCCTATGGTGGAATGCAGCCTTGATGCAGGGGGTAGGAGTTTGATTGATCCTGCCTCAACTTGATATGACTTGCTTTGTTGACTCCCATGGGTGGACTTACCCTTTCTGAATAGAGGAGGAGTGGATGTTGGGGGCAGAGTAGAAGGGAGGTGGGGAGAGGGAATGGGAAGAGAGGCAGGAAAGGAAATTGTGGTTGGTATGTAAAATAAGTTAAAATTTTAAATAATAAAAAAGGAACCTTTATACACATGTATAATGAAAGCATGTAAATCAGTACTGCCACTATGGAAATGGAGATTCCTTAAAAAACTAAAAACAAAATTACATATAACCTAGTTATACCACTCCTGGATATATACTCAAAGAAAGTGAAATCTACATTCCTGCATTTATTACAGTACCATTCATAATAGCCTAGGATGCCTATTGACAGATGGCTTAACCAAGACAATATGGTATATATACATAGCAGAAAATTATTCAGCTGTGAAGGAGAATAAAGCTATGTTATTTGCAAGGATATGGAAGAACTCATGTAAGTGAAGACAGACAAGAGAGAGAAATATTACATTTTCCCATGGGTGGGAATTAATTTTATTAAAGACCTGAAAGTAGAAGAGGGACTATTAGGGAAGGGTAAAGGGGCCAGGAAGTGTATAAGAGAAGATAGCAAAAGAAAGGAGAAGGGACACAATCAAATCAGGATATATGAGTACATAGAAATGTCACAGGGGGTTGGGGATTTAGCTCAGTAGTAGAGCGCTTGCCTAGCAAGTGCAAGGCCCTGGGTTCGATCCTCAGCTCCAAAAAGAAAAAGAAAGAAAAGAAAAAGAAAGAAATGTCACAGTAACCTAACCACTGGTACAATTAATATGCATTAAATAGCTGTGATTGGGCCTGGAGAGATGACTCAGCTAGGAGACAGTAATTCATCATGAAAGAAAAAGTAAACCTACGCCAAATAAATAGGAGAAAATGTGAATTTTAAAAGATCCTAAGATTAGGGCTGAAGAGATGGCTTAGTGGTTAAGAGTACTAGCTGCTCTTCGAAAGGACCCAGGTTCAATTTCCAGCACCCACATGGCAGTTCACAACTGTCTGTTAACTCCAGTTCCATGAGATCTGGCATCCTCACACATATATGCAGGCAAAACCCCAATGTACATAAAATAAATAAATAAATCTTTAAAAAAAAAAATAAAGATCCTAAGATTAGAGGCCTTCCTTAACTGCTAAAGAATACCTCTCTATAAAGTATCAATAACATACTTAATAATGAGAAATAAAAAACTTCTCTAAGGCCTATACCCAGGCAAGGATACCTTTTCTCATATTCTTCAACACAGCTCTAGGAGTCCTAGTTAGTGCAAGAAGACCAAAAAAAAAAAAAAAAAAAAACTGGGCAGTGGTGTTGCACACCTTTAGTCCCAGCACTAGGAAGGCAGAGGCAGGTGGATCTCTGTGAGTTCAAGCTCAGCCTGGTCTACACAGTTAGTTCTAGGTTAGTCAAGGATACACAAAGAAACCCTGTATTGAAAAAACAAGGGTTGGGGATTTAGCTCAGTGGTAGAGCGCTTGCCTAGCAAGAGCAAGGCCCTGGGTTCGATCCTCAGCTCAAAAAAAAAAAAGAAAAGAAAAGAAAAGAAAAAAGAAAAAGAAAAAACAAAACAAAACAAAAACACAAAACAAAACAAAACAAAAAGGGTGTGTGCTACCAGCCCAGGGACAAGTAAAATTTAAAGGTAAAACTACACACCATTTACATTAGCAGGTATATATGGGTGAATTTCAACCAAATATTTATAAATCTAACAAAATACATTCAAAATATTCATAAGAAAAACCATGAAACTCTGATGAAAGACATCTAAAAATAACTTTAATTAATGGGAGATAGGATAGCCCATGTTCATGAACAGGAAGATGTTAGTTTTTCCTATTTGATCTACAAACTGAATGTAATTCCAATCAAAATCCAAGCAAGTTACTTTGTAGATAGAAACAAACTGATTCTAAAGTTTATGTGGAGAGACCAAACAGAATAATTAGCACAATTTGAAGAAAAATAAATAAAATCAAAGGACTTTGTGAAGTAAAAATAAAGCTTAAGTAATCAAAATTGTATAGTATTGATGAAGTATTGACTAATGGAACAGAATGGGAACACTAGAAATATAACTATATAATACAGTTAACTGATCTTTCACAAAGCACAAAGACAATACAATGAGGAAAACAATATATGTTGTTGAAACAACTAGACATCCACCCACATGCAAAAACAAGGAATAATACAGCAAGCACTTCAGCCTATTACTATGCATCATAACATATCCACCTGTGCTCACTGTCAAAGACAGCCCTCAGAAGTTGAGGGGCACACTTGAGGTGCCGCTGTACCAGCCATGTCTCAGATTCATGAGTCTGCCAAGCAGATCCACCCTGACAGAACTTTCAGCAGCTAACAGATATCCACCACCAAGTGCACCAGACCCAGAGGAATGAGTGAACCTGCCACTTCTCTGGGCTGGCACTGTAGTTCAATGGTAGAGGTCCCATGTTTGATGCCCAGTAGCAATGGGACAACTCACAACTACTTGTGACTCCAATTCTAGGGGAACTGGTGTCCTCTTCTAGCCTCCACAGGCAGCAGGCACATACATGATATACAGACATAAATGCAGACAAAACATTCATACATATAAAATAAAATAAATGAATATTTTTAAATAAAGCAATTAACCAATGGCCTTAGAAGCCAGAGCAACCGTTACTCTTGGAGGAGACAAAAGTGACACCTGTGGGGGTAAGGTAGGCCTCTGGCACAGTAGTAAAACTCTGTTTCTGCATCTGAAACCATGAGTAGTCAAGTATGTTTAGTAAGATGCATCTAGGGCATACTTAGAAGTATAGATTCCTTCCTAGTGGCATAAATGTTATGGGAATAACCAACCACTTTCTGATTGGATTTAAGGTCCACTCCACAAAAGGAAATCCATACCTGGCATGTTACTGGAGACATGAACCTGTGGCTGGACAAGTCCTAGGCCCTAGGAGAGAACCTACCACTATTATGCTGCTAAATGCACATCCTATTAAACTGACTCCTAATGATTTATTGTCATATCCATAGATTAGTGTGTCTTTCAGCCTTTATCAGAGTTGCTTTCTGTGTATGTGACTGATAACAGGGGTCAAGGTGAGAGAATATGAGACTAAAGGATGAGTGCTCAGCCCTCAGCAGGACTTCTATATCGCTCTCCCCTTCTTAAGGCTTAAAATAATTGTGGAAGAAGGGACAGAAAAACTGTAAGAGCCAGAAGCGGTAAATGAACTGAGGGTGGTTGTGAAAACACACACAAAACCTGGGTAAGCTCAATCCAGACAAAATCTCAGCATGGAGAGAGGAGGTGGGCATGAAATCCCACGCCTCACTGAGGAGTTACTGGCAATTGATAACTGCTGAAAGGGAGAGTCAGTTTTCTTTAAGGTAGGTCAACCACACTCCAATGAATGTCCACATGCCAGCCGGTTGTGCTGGTGCAAGCCGGTAGGATTTGCTTAAAGAGTGTCCGTCCACATGCCTAAGAGTGTAAGGGCAGCACAAATTTATTCAAATGTTTTTTTTTTTTTTTAATCACAAACTTGAGTAGGTGGGGAGAGGTCTAGAAAAGGTTGGAGAGGGGGTAAACGTGATCAAAATACATTGTATGAAATACTCAAAGAATTAATAAAAAATAAAAATTAAACCAAAGGCCCCATACCAAATTCTATCTGCGCAAATTTATGCATCTCATTTTACTCCCATGGGCAAGATAATTCCCAATTTCCAAAATCAGTAACTGCACAAATTGGACTACTCTGAACCAGAATTTGCTCACCTCAAACCAGGAATGTGACTGAACAGGGAAAATGAGCTAAAAGAGGGGTGGATGTAACTTGGACATACTTTACAGAGTATGGAGACACAAACAAACCCATTTGTAAGACCATAGGGTATCCTGAAAGGTGCTCATCAAAGGAGAACTCAGGGACTCAAGTTGGCTTCCTGACCTGCTAGAAGCAGCAGGATGAGGCAGGCAGGCTCGTCCTTTCCGGAGCAACTGCTTCAGAGCACTGCGGACTTCTGCTCTCACCCTTCCCAGGAGAGACCTGTCTTCCCTCCTCTGGAAGTTTCTAACTGTCCTGGCTGGGGGGGTGGGGGGGGCGCACAGAGGAAGGGATGTGAGTGGGAGGCCAAAGTCACTGCCGGGCTGGAAGCTTGGGAAGCCAGGCAGTCTGCACCGCCTACACCTTAGCCACAGCCAGCTCAGCCCAGGTACCATATCAGGCTAGAGGAAAAGCGACAGTCACCCATCACCCTTCACCCGGAGAGTCAGCAGGAGATGCGGGATAAACTCAGGTGAGGAAGAAAGTGAGGATGGTGAAGCAGGAGTTAAAGGAGCAGATAAGGTGCATGAACACATGGGGAGGGTACAGGAGAAATGGGCACGGATTAAGTGTAGGTGATTGGGACAAGTGACAGAAGGGGAGGACATGGGGGCTGGGAAGGGCTGCAAGTGACAAGAGGTGGGCGCTGGTGACTGGAGGGCAGAGATGATAGGAGAGAGCAGGCAGGTGACAGGCCGGGCTGCGGCGGAAGGGGACACAGGTGATGGGTGGGGGGGGTTGACGGGAGGGGGCCTAGGTGAAGAGAGGAGGACAGAGAGGAGGGGAGGGAGCGCAGGTGGCTGGAGGGAAACCTACGAAAGAGAGGGCAGCGGAAGACAGGAGAGACATAGGTGAGGAGATGGGGAACAGGTGACCGGGTCGCAGGTGACCGAGGACGTAAGTGACGCGGGGCGTCGGAGTCGGGTCTTCAGCAGACCCGGTGGGGCGCCGGAAGGCCAGCGTGGGCGGGGGGTCGGGGGAGAAAGAAGCCAGGGGACCGTGCTAGTCTGCGCTGCGGCTCCCGGGTCCAGCGCGCGGCGCAGGACCAGGGGAACCGCCCGGCCACGCACCGTGGACTCTCGCACTTGGCTGTGGAAGTGCTGCTCCCGCGCCGACACCTCGTCCTGCCCTTCCATCCTCCTTCATGCCCGCCGCAGGGCCGCCCGCGATCGCGCGCTCCGCCGCACCATTGCCCGCGGGCGCCGGGGCTGCGCCGCCGCTCGTTGCCGGACAGGAACGCCACCTAGACCGCAACAGGCACGGAAAAGGCTGCCTCAGCCGCCGCCTCAGCTCGGGGAGAAGTGGCACAGGCTGCGGTAGGCGGGGAACGGCCACCGCCTGGGCGGGGCTTGAGACCGGGGCGGGACTTGTGCGTCACTCGGAGGGCGCCATACGTCAGAGACGCGCGCCTCGGAGCCTGGGGGCGGTGGGTCGAGGGTCTCTAGGCGCCAGGGGGCGTGGCTGGAGGAATGGGGGCGGAGTTTGTAGGGCCCAGGACTGAATTGGGTAGCGAGCGCTTGCTGAGTGAGGCAGGGCCGAAATCTTGTAGCTGGGCCTGCAGTGTTGGCATCCATTCTTGTTGTCCATTGCCCAGGGCTGGGAATAAGGGCGGTGCTGAAGCTCCAGGCAGGGAGAGATCTAGAGGCGGAACCCTTGGTGGGGGCGGGATTCGGAGGCGTGGTGAGATCCAGGCACAAGTGCATCCCTCCCTCTTTAGCTTGCTGAAGCTTTTGGATGACTCTCTGGTTGATCAACCCTGTTCCTACCTTGCTCTCCGCATCTGAGCTCAGCACTAGCCTGAAGACCTGGGCCGAGGAGGACTGGGGTCTACTACAGAAATTCCCAAGCAGGTGCAAAGCTGGAAAGCGGTTGCATAGCAGCGCTCTGGGCGCAAGCCAGGAGCCCAGCCTCTCTAGAGATAAGAGAGCCACTGCCTTTCTGGAGGACAGAGATAGCGTGGTCCCCAGCCCTGCAGATGAGCAAGGCAGCTCAGGTTTATGACCCTCTGTAGGTCTTAACGCGCTAATTTGGAGCACTGCTAAATATGCCAACACTGTAATTTCCCTCCATTCTTTGTTTTAAAATTGTAGTTTAAAGGAGTATTTATTTGGCTTGGTTTTTCGAGACAGGTTTCTTTATGTAGTCCTGATGTCCTGGAACTGACTCCGTAAGAACAGGCTGGCCTCAAACTCAGAGATCTGCCTGCCTCTGCATCCTGAGTGCTGGAATCAAAGGTGTGTGCCTCTGCCACCACCCAGCTTTTAAAGGACTATTAGTAATTTTGTTTCTAGGTTCATTTGGTAGGAGATTTTGGAGTACCTGAGGCATGCTCCCAGCCTGTGTTCCAAATACAGCAGGCTGATCATCCAGTTAACAACTTCCAGCTGGTTGAATTCAAACCAGTTCACCTTTGATATGTCTTTAAATGTCTCAGCCCTAAAGAACTAGGAAAAGACTAGAATCCTGTTCTCTTTTTCTGGACACCCACATTCTGAGAACTAGGTTAAATATCCACCTGAACTTATCTAGATGATCTGTGAGTAAATCTATCCAAATGAAAGGATAAATACATCAGCTTTTGAAGTGTGTGGCAGTTGGGCACCTATTCCAGAAAGTGAAAGCATACAGTATTTCACATCTTTCCAATCGGATACTGCAACCATTTAAACCTTTACGTTTCTGTTACAGAGCTATTCGTGGAGGCTCACCCACCTTTTATTTGGCTATTTAGCTGTCTTTGCCATTTTTGAAACTTAACCCAGGATGGTCAGCTTCAAAAATGGATGCAAACTCCCCACTCCTCTGCCAAGCACCTTGGCTCACCCCTCTCCTCTGCTCTCTGGCTTTTGCCTCTCTTCCAGTGAGAAGCAGTCACCCTTGAATCTGGCCCTGATTTATGACATGCTCCAGTCAGTAGGACACTCAAAATTATGACACTATTGGGGAAAGGCCTGTGCCTTAAAGCTTGTCCTTCCTGTGGCCCCCAGCGACTCCTGCAACTGGCGAAAAGAAGCCCCAGGCAGGCTGGAATTAGGCAGCCCATTACTTCTGCTGCTCTGATGAACACCCTTTCCCACATCCCTCTTCAAGATTAATCTTAGGTAAAATAAGTCAAACATAGACAGATTTGGCATATTTTTTACTCATTTGTGGATCATGGGTTTTATATTGATACCTAAAATAATATAGACATACATGACATGTAAGTAAAAGCAAGACCACCTGGGAGAAGGAAGGGGGCTAGACAGAGAGAAAAAGAAAGGATTAGAAGTGCAAGTGATAAATATATACTTGAAAGAAAATGCCATTATGATACCCATAATGATGTACAATGAACATACATCAGTTAAAAATGTTCAACTGGGCCAGTGAGATGCTCGGCCGGTAGAGACATGTGTTGTTAAGCCTGATGGCCTGAATTCCATCCCCAGGATTCATGTGGTAGAAGAGAGAAACAGCTCTCACAAATTGTCCTTTGACCTCCACATGTACCCTGTCACATGATCATACATGCACATAAATAAATAAATGTAATTTTAAAATTAGAAAAAGTATTAATATTCCTAATACTGTTGTCCTGTGAGACTTTTTAGACCACTGTAAGTGCTTTGAATTTTACTCTGGGAAGTGTTAGCAAGCATCCTGGGATGTTTACAATTGTCCTATGACCTTACTGTGTTTGGAGACTGACAGCAAGTAAGAGTGAACCCAAGAGACTCACTGTGATAATTCAGAGTCCATGTATTGGTTCTAGGTGGAGGCAATCCAAATGGTAAGAGGTGTGCAGACTAGATGTGTGTTGAGAGTCTGTAGCAAGGATTCCTATCACACAGGATAGAAGTAGAGAGAGAGAAAGCTCAAGAGACTTCTAACACTTAGAGGGCCAGAGTTGTATCACCTAAGAAGAGAGGGCTTTGGGAAAGCAAATGAGGTGAGGTGTGAACTGAGCTTCCTAAAATGAGGGAGTGATACTCATTATCAAAGCATACTGTATACTAAGCTTTGTATCAGAAGGGCATGACCAACAAGTGTTATAAAAGATGTTCCATTTACTTAATACTTGGAACACATTACTCACACCTAAATGATGCAGCTCATCACACTCACCTAGTAGAAAAAAAATATAAAAATGTCTGACAGTGTGGGATGCTGTCAAGAATGTATGGGTCCAAGAAATTCTCTTGGGCTTCAGGTGAACCAATACAGTGTCTTCAGAACGTAATGTAGACTTGTCTTGTAAAGCTGGAAATGATTAGTCAGCAACTGCACTCCTGTCCACCAACTAGAAAAGCTCCTGTGCATGTGCACCAGGAGAGATGGACAGGAAGCTGCACCTGCAATTTCAGACTGAGTGCATGTCTCCCACAGCCCAGCTGCCCATCCACAGTGGAGTGGAGAAATGACATGTGCATGGAACTATTCTGTGCTGGGGTAAAAATACATAAACAAGGGCCACAAGTAACAACGTAGATGGATCTCTAAAACCAAGTGTTGAGCAAAAGAATGCCACAGGAAAATAGGTATGAGTCCACTTACATAGATCAGAACAATACAAAACAATATATATAAATATAAAATATAAATATATTTATAAATATATAAAATAAATATATAAAAATATAAATATATATAAAATTTGGTGAGGCAAATGTGCAGTAGAATGAAAAGAAAAGCAAGGAATGATAAAACTCTGAAATGGGGGGAAGGTCAGAGAAGGGACTGGTAAGAGGTATTTGTGGCTACAAAGACTTGATAGTGATACCACATATTTTAAATTGGAGTTGGGTTTTTCACTACTGTTATATTGTTACTCTTTACACCACATACATTATGTATAATGCACAGAATGTATCTGCTAAATATTTAATGAAGCAATTTCTTTTTTCCTGTTATTGAAAACAGATTTTTTTTCCCTCACATAATATATCTTGATTGCAGTTCCCCGCCCTCACTACTCCCAGTTCTTCCCCACATCCCTCTCTGATCCATTCCCTTTCTCATTAGAAGACAAGCAGGCACCTGGCAGTGGTTTTTTGCCCCACCTGATTATTTCCCAGTTTGCCTGTAATCCCAGCACTCAGGAAGCAGAGGCAAGTGGATCTCTGTGAGTTCGAGACCAGCCTGATCTTTAGAGTGAGTTCAAAGACAGCCAGGGCTACACAGAAAAACCCTGTCTCGAAAAACAAAACAAGGGCTGGAGAGATGGCTCCATGGCTAAGAGCACTGGCTGCTTTTCCAGAGGACCTGGGTTCAATTCCCACATGGCAGCTCAAAACTGTAAACTCCAGTTCCAGAGGTTCCAACACCTGCACACAGACATACATGCAAGCAAAAGACCAATTCGCATAAAACAAAAATAAATGTTTTTAAAAAAAGAAGTCCTTTAAAGAAAGAAAAAAGAAAAACAAAACCAAAAAAAACAGGCTTCTAAGAGATAATAATAAAATATAATAAGATAAAAACAAAAACTAACACATTGGAATTAGACAAAACAAACAAACAGAAGGAAAAGAGTCTAAGAGAAGGCACAAGAAACAGAGACCCACTCTTCCTCACACTCAGGATCTCATAAAGACACTAAACTGGATGCCATAACATATATGTAAAGAACCAGTAGGGTAAAAAGAAAGAAGGAATATATACATATACATACGCGCGCGTGCGCGCGCGCGCACACACACACACACACACACACACACATATGTATCTGTGTGTGTGTGTGTGTGTGTATTCTGGGCTAGGGTTGGGGGCATATGTCCACTCCTCCTTTCAGCTATAGATTGCTATCTGGGACAGGCCTGTGTATGCCCTGCACATGCTGCCTCAGTTTCTGAGTTCATATATGCATTGATCTTATTGATTTAGGGGGCCTTGTTTTCTTGGTGTCTTCCATCCCCTCTGGCTCTTACAGTCTTTCTGCCTCTTCTTCCACAGGGCTCTCTGAACCCTTGGAGAGGGTCTGATGGAGACATCCCATTTAGGACTAAGTGTTCCAAGGTCTCTCACTCTCTGTATTATGTCTGACTGTGAGTCTCTGTATTTGTTCCCAGCTGCTTCAGGAGGAACCTTCTCTGATGATGCCTGAGTAAAGCACTGATCTATGAGTATAGCAGAATGTCATTAGGAGTCATCTTATTGCTACTTTTTTTAAGATCGGTTGTATTTGGTTTTAACCTAGGTCCCTGGGCTATCTAGTCTCATGTTCTTGGTCACCCAAGCAGCATCAGGTATGGGTTCCATCTCAAGGAGTAGGCATTAAGTCAAATCTGATATTGGTTGGTTACTCCCACAGCTTTGTGCCACCATTGCCCTAGCACATGATGCAGGCAGGACAGCACTGTAGATCAAAGGGTTTGTGGCTGGGTTGGTGTTTACATTTCTTCTTTGGTAGCATGCTAGGACCTTTCTGTACCAAAGACAGTAGAACAAGGGGTGAAGGCTCTATGCAGGTACCAACTCAAATTCTCCATGTTCAATGACTTTTGTTGATGTTCTCGACAATGGGGCCCTGCCACCAATTTGTGGAGAGGAATCTATAGTCTCCACAACAGCCTGTGTTGTTTGGGGGTTCCCATGAGACTCCTTTGACCCACATCTCATTCAATCCTGGTACTAGAAGCTTCATTTGGTGACGAGATAACCACTTGTGGCTCTGTCTCCATTATTTGGCGATTTCATTTAGATTACTTTCATATATGTCATATACGTATATATCTTAGGAAGCTTCTACTGTATTAGGCTTCCATACTACCCCTTAAATGGCCCTTGCTTTTAGTTATCTTTCCCCTCTTCCCTCCCTCTCTCTACTTGTTCCTCCTGTTCCAGTCCCTGCCCCCATCCTTTCATAACTGTATTAGGGTTCTCCCAAGGAATAATATTTCATTGTCTAAATGTTCCGTATTTCCACTATCCATTCATCAGTTGATGAACATCTAGGATATTTCCAATTTCTAGTTATTATGAATAGAGCAGCAATGAATATGGATGAGCAAATGTCTCTGTAATAGGATATTGTAGACAGACAAATCTTTCCATCCTGCCTACTCCCAAATAACCAGTCAGAGGCTTAATATTAATTACATAGTGTTTGGTCCATGGCTCAGACTTATTGCTAGCTAGCTCTGATGTCTTAACCCATTTCTATTAATCTATATTTTTCCATGTGGTCATGGTGTTACGGGTCTGTTGGCATCTTGTTCCTTGGGCAGCTGGATGGCATTTGCTCTGATTCCGCCCTTCTTCTCCCTATCTCTCTGCTTGAATTTCCCACCTGGCTCTTATCCTGCCTTACTATAGGCCAAAGCAGCTTTATTTATTAATCAATGGGAGCAACATACATTCACAGCCTACAGAAAGACTATCCCACAGCAGGCTATAGAGTCCTTAGAGTATATTCCTGTGGTAGTTTGAGTAATAATGGTCCCCATAGGACCATATGTTTAAATGCTTAGTCATCAGGGAGTGGCACTACTTGAGAAGTAATAAGAGGTGTGGCCTTGTTGGAGGAAGTGTGTCATTGGAGGTGGGCTTTCAGATTTCAAAAGACTAAGCAAGGCCCAATGTCTCTCTCTTCCTGCTGCCTATGGGTCTAGATGTAGAACTCTCAGTTACTTCTCCAGCACCATGTCCGTCTGCATGCTGCCATGCTCCCCACCATGAGGATAATGAACGAAACCTCTGAAACTGTAAGCAAGCCCCAACTAAACGCTTTCTTTTATAAGAGTTTCCATGGTCATAGTGTCTCTTCACAACCATAGAACACTGACTAAGACAGAAGTTGGTACCAGGAGTCATATGCATGCCTGACCATACTGCTTGTTGGCAGCACAAGCTTCTCTGCTTTCTGCAGGAGGGAAAGTTTCAGTTCATAGGAAATGGCTACCTAACCAAGAAAATAGTGACAGAGAGAGTCTCATCTGGCTTCAAGTCATATCAAAAAGCATAAGAACAAGTGGTACATGCAGAAGAGAGTGAGAAAAAAACTGAGAAAGCTGAGCTAGATGTTATCACAAGCTATTCTCATCTAAGTCAGACCTTCCCTCAAGAAATAGTCCATAACCTTAAAAAGGGCACTGAGACACACACCAGAGCACTACCCTGTGACCCTACATCTTGCTATACGACAATCAAATTTCAACATGAGCCTCAGAGAGGACAAATCATATTCAAAGTGTACCACAGGTTAATCTGGAAGTTTTGTTCTCAGATGTGTTTCTCTCGGACAGAAAGAACATAATGGGCCTTGGTTGCTTGGTGCCAAACATGAGGGTCACCCTAAATTCCACACTTTCCCATAGGACTCTGGACTATGTCATTTTAATTGCAACCACTGCTCCCCACCCCACCCCCCACCATGCCCTGTGTAGTCCAAGACACCTCATCCTAACCAATCTCTGGATCCTTTCTTCTTAGCCCGGCCCCATCCATTCTGACTGATAAATAAGTCAATCAGATGGGTCTTCCTAATGGCTTTCCATCTCAGCCTTACACTCTTAATCCTTAACAACACCTGCAGAGACTCTGAACCACCACGGCTTACCTCCCCAACCTTAGCAAGCTCCCCACCTTTACTCTGGCCACATCCCCTTCCTAGAGTGCACTCCATCCAAGGAGTGCTTCAAAGGGTTCGTCAAGACTAGCACCTCAGAGAAGATGGCAGACCTAGTAGCTAATCCAGGGCCTCAGCCCAACCTGGTGTTTTGTTCTCTGCAAAACAGCCCTGCTGGAGTTTCTGGCACACGGGTCTGTTTCTGTTTGCATAGTGTAGCCATCTCAGAGATTCATTTACCATTTTCAACACCAAACACAGTCCAGGGCCTGACACACAATAGCAGTTCAGTGAGTTTTTGTTGCATAAAGACAGAATTGAATATGCAAATGATGAGGCTAGCCTGGGTTACATAGTGAGACCTCGGATTGCATGGTGCGCACGGGTGCGCGCGCGCGCGCGCACACACACACACACACACACACCACACACACACACACACACCACACACACACACACACACACACACACACACACACACACACGAAGAAATGTAGATAAAATGTTGCCTCACCATGCATGACAAGCAGCAAAACTACCAGGCCCTGCCCATTTTCTCCCCTCCTAAATTCTTTGGCAGCATTCATATGCTTAAGCTGGTATGTACTCTAGGGAAAAAAAAAAACAAGCAGGCACCCTCACTGTCCCATGAATTTGAGAAGTAACGAGTGTATCAGTGCTCTCCAGAGAAGCAGGCCCGATGGGGCCTGGGGAAGACAGGCATAGAAGGAGACAGTCAGTAAGGATTTGAGTCCCAAGACCTCAGTGAGCAAACTGGAGACCCATAGGAGCCAATGTTGAAAGTTCTAGACTGAAAGCTGGTAAGTCACCCCTAGAACTGATATTGGAGTTTGAGGACAAAGTGACCCAGGTCAAGCAGAGGGCAGTTCTCCTTTATACTCATAAACCCTGAAGGCTTTCAGCTGATTAGGAGACTGTAGTGGTATTTGTTCTGCCCATGACCTTGGGCTATATGGCCCAAAGGAGGCAGTGCTTCTTGCCGTCATACATGACTTCTTAAAAGGAAAGGGAGAGGGGTCACAAGATCCCTTCTTCCTGCTTCCTGTAGTGATCGGACTGCCAGGTGGATTCGCTCCTGGTTAGGACAACTTCAGCTGTTTACTTGGTTCTGTATTCGTGAGTGTATTTCCTCAATTTATATCTTAATAAATCCCTGTTATCCATTGAATAGACTCATGTGGTTGATCCTAACAGGAAAGGGCCACCCACGTGAGGCAGAGCTGTCTACTTTGCTTCGTCCACCAATCAAATGTTCATTTTGTCCAGAAACATCCTCACAGACACCCATAGAACAGTGTCTGGCCAGCTGTCTGGACCTAGTCAAGTGAATACATCTGAAGAAGAGATGTCTCTTGTGACTCCACTCCATCAGGATGGGGGGGGGGGGCAATTAGCCTCTCATGCTGCTAGCTCCTTGGCTACTGCCTGTGGAAGGTTTCTGTACATTATCACCTAACATACCTGTGCTAGCCAGGCGTGGTGATGCACACCTTTAATCCCAGAACTCAGGAGGCAGAGATGGGCAGATCTCTGAGTTTGAGACCAGCCTGGTCTACATAGAAAATCCCAGGACAGCCAGAGATACATAATGAGACACTGTTTCAAAGCACCAAAGGAAGTTTGGTGGCAGACAGGAGGCAGAGGCAGGTGGATCTCTGTGAATATGAAACCAGCCTAGTCTACATATGACAGCCAGAGCTACATAATAAGTCACTGTCTCAAAACACACACACACACACACACACACACACACACACACACACACACACACACACATGCCCTGCATTAAGCCCTCTGAATAGTTACAGTTGCAATTTGGGTTTAAGTGAACTGAGCAGCTTCTAAAGGAAACATCGGAAGCAGACACTAAGTATTGCAGGTGACCTGAGTCATTCCTATCAGGTCATAGTGAAATCACTCCTTTAGCCTCTCCTTAATGCATGCACCTTAGCTCTTTTTTTTCTTCCCACTTCAGCAAAGCAACACAGAGAAACCCTGTCTCGAAAAACAAACAAAAAAAGCATAAAGCCAGCAAGACCTCCAAGTCTCGCTGCAGCCAATATGCAGAGGAGTGTGCAGTCTTTCAGAGAGACTCAAACTTCCATTCTTTCCGCCATCTCCCATTCCCGTAGCAGAAAGCTTAGCAACCCCCACCCTCACCAGCCCACTCTCCCCAGGCTTCACCCTCCACTGCAGGCCTATCTAAACTGACCCCATCCTCACAGGACAGCAGCGCTTCCCTTCAGAAGGAAGTGGCCTGAGCTACAGCGCCTGCAGGCAGGCCGCATCCTGCCTGGGGTCATGCCCGCCTTTGTTACTCAGCTGTTTCAGCCCCACCTGGTTTCATTCTACCACCGTCTTCAAGGCCTCCCTGATTTCCCAGCTTGCACTTCTAGCCACTAACAGCAAACATGCTCGGGTACTTACAGGGCACCAGGTGCTGTGCTAACTCTGCGCCCTGTCATCCAGGTCAGCGTGACATGCAGCCATGCCAGGGTGCTTATGCTTTCTCTCTCAAGTGTAGAGATTGAACCCAGAGAAAAAAAGACACTCAATGAATAGATACAGAAGCCATAAGTAAAACCCACTCTGCTTGTTTCAACACTTCCTATCAGTAGAGTATAAAACCTCTTAAAGCCAAGAGTCTACAGAGCAGAGGAGGTCTGGGCCACCAAGAATGTAAGCTGACTCAGCTGGCCACTTTCTTGGTGGAGACTGAAAGCATAGCTTCATTTTTTGGACAGTATTAGGGGTTAAACCCAGGGTCTTACACATGATAGACAAATCTCTCCCACCAGGCTATGTATCCTCAGCCCCTAATTTCCTCATTTTAACCATGTATTTGAGGTGAAAATATAAATAATTTTAAAATGACAGACAATTGATGACTGATAATGATAGACAAGTGGATATATAATAAAAGATACATACATGGTAGATGATAGATGTTCTAGTTGGCTTTATACTGTTGTGATAAACACCATAATTAAAAACAACTTGAGGAGAAAGGGTTTATTTCATCTTACAGCTTGTAGTCCATCATCCAGGGAAACTAAAACAGGAACCTGCAGGCAGGAACTGAAGCAGAAATCATAGAAGAACACTGCTTTCTGACTTGGGCCCTATGGCTTGCTCAGCCTGCTTTCTAATACAACCCAGGACCACCTGTCCAGGGGTCACATCACCCACAGTAAGGCTGGAAAATCTCAAATTATGAAGACTATAGTTTGGTTCCCAGTACCCATGCAATCCCCTGGGCATGGTCCTCCAATGCCTGTAACCCCAGCACTGAGGAAGGGTGGAGACAGGAGGATTTCTGGAGCTTTTTGGTGACCAGCCTACTGTAAAAGCAAAAATCACAAGCCCCAGGTTCAAGACAAGACCCTGCCACAAGGGAATCAAGCAGAGAGTGATAGAGACTGATATCTGACCTCCTCTGGCCTCCACATGCATATACAGGCATTTATACCCACATACATGTACACTCACACAAAAGAAAAAAAAAGAAAGAAAAAGTCTGCAAGAATTTCTTTATCAGAAGTTTAGTTTTTGGTTTGGTTTGGTTTGGTTTTTTGAAACAGAGTTTCTCTGTATATCCCTGGCTGTCTTGGAACTCACTGTGTAGACCAGGCTGGCCTCAAACTCAGAGATCTGCCTGCCTCTGCCTCCCAAGTGCTGGGATTAAAGGCATGCGCCATCGCCACCACCACCCAGCTCAGAAGATTTTATTACAAGCAAAAAAAAAGTAGCCTTGTACAAACTGAAACAGAAAAGAGACTTATTAAAAGAATATTGTGCTGGAGAGATGGCTCAGCAGTTAAGAGTGCTCACTACTCTATTGGAGGACCTGAGTTCCAATCTCAGCACCCACATCTGGAGGCTCACAAATACCTGTAACTCCAGTTCCAAGGGATCTGACACCCGTCTTCTGACCGCCATGGACACCTGCACACACACACCTGAACACACACAAATAAACAAATAAATAGTAAGGTATAGACAAATCTCTTTTTTTTTTTTTTTTTTGAGGTGAGGATCAAACCCAGGGCCTTGCGCTTGCTAGGCAAGTGCTCTACCACTGAGCTAAACCCCCAACCCTTCTTTCAACAAATCTCTTTTAAAGAAGTATTCCCTCATTCCTCTACCCCACAATTAACTTAAAATGGTGTCTGCAAAAATGTCAGAATAAGGACTTCCAACTCCCCTGCTCTGTTGAGGCAGCGAGAACACAGGCCAAAGTTGTCAGAACCAATATCGTCAGCACTCTGGAAATTAGTCAGAGGTTTACAGCAGTCTGGAGAGCATGTATCCAAGAAAAGAAGCTGAACCTAGGTGTGAAGAGCAAGCTCTGTGGGAGATGGAAACCCCGTGTCTGTCTTCACTACCCTAGCTTAGGCGATGATTTCCAAAATACCACACCTAACACACAAACAACAAACAGCAAAAGATGAGTCAGGCTTCCCCAAACCAAACACTTGTTCACTGAAGACAGGAGAAGACAGACAACAGAGAGGGTTCAATGAGAACTTACATTCATCTTGACACAGACACAAATGCATTGCTCTAGAAGCAACTAGGGATTTGCACATGCGCATATATGCCTCTGGACTGATGATATACCTGCTTCTCTTCTGTTGTCAGCTGAGAAGGGCCCAGAAGCAATGACTCCCCAGTAACAATGAGCAGACTCAGCACCAAGGTCCTTGTTTCTAACACTGATAACAGGTACCAGGAGCATGTGGCATAGAGATAGTAGAAAACGCCACATAGCCATGCAACACAGGCACACAGGCAAGACTCCTTAGCTGGGCCTCAGCTTGGGCCAGCAGACTCAAGTCAGACAAGTCATCACTGACAGGAGGTAACCAACGGCTTGCTGGTACAAAGAAGACAACAGGCTTTTATTGACTTTTCTGAGGTTCTGTCTCCATGAGCGTTTCTATTGCTGTGAAGAGACACCAAAACCAAGGCAACTCTTAATCAAGAAAGCATTTAATTGGGGCTGGCTTACAGTTTCAGAGGTTTAGTCCATTATCATCATTACAGCAAGCAGGCAGACATGGTGTGCAGGCAGACATGGTGCTGGCGAAGGAGCACAGAGTTCTGCATCTGGATCAGCAGGCAACAGGAAGACAGAGTGAGCTACTGGGCCTGGCTTGAGCATCTGAACCAGTGACACACTTCCTTCGACAAGGCCACACCCACTCTGACAAGGCCACACCTCCTAATAGTGCCGCTCCCTATGGTTCTATGTGGCCATTTGCATTCAGACCACAATAGGTGGGCTCAAGGTTAGTTCATTAGTCATGGTTTTTTTGTTTTGTTTTGTCTTGTTTGGGCACAAATGTGCTGGCCTTGTACTTGATAAACTAAGGGACAGTCAATGTCATTCAGGAATTGTAGCAATACATCTGCCATCTGGTATTAATTCCCTGGCCATGTGATAGGAGTCATGGTACTTGAGCTGCTGAGAAAGCCCCCGGGAACAGGGAACAGGGAACAGGCCAAGTCCCCTATGTTACCATATTGGATAAAACATTTCTCAGATGACTGACATTTCTGCATGCAGAGCTGGGTACAGTCTAAGTAAAAGGCTGAAGCCGGAAAGGAGACAGACACTGTCCATGAACGCATCTTCTACAAAATATCAGACCAAGACTTCCCGGCATTGTCAAGGTCATTGAAAACAGAAGTCAGAGATGCCGTCCCAGAGCAGAGGTGTCTCAGACTAAGGGTGTATCTAAATTGGCTCATTAGCTGTGACGTGTATACCATAGTTGGATATTGACAGTGAGAGGACTAGATGTGAAAAAAAAAATGGGAAGTCTTTGTTCTATCTTTACAATTTTTATACAAATCTGAAACCACTCTAAAAGTTACAAGTTCATTTTTTTAAGAGGAGTTAGAATGTCGCGTGGATAGCACGTGTCTGGGAAGATGAGTGAGAATAAAGGAGTGCCACACAACCACACAACCGACTCCGCATACAGTCCCACTGCTCACTCCCACCTTCTCCAACACTGGTCACCTCTGCTGCCTTCTAGACCCAGAATGTAGCTCTTGCTTACATGAGGGGCTGGGGTGAGCATATCTTAGCAGAGACTGGGTCCTCTACTACAAAGAAAGTGTTTGGTATTGTGAGCCTCCATCGTGGGAGGGAGTCCTCACTGTGCCAGATGGGGAGTCTCATAATAGGGAGGGAAGTTTCAGACACTGTTCAGCCAGAAACAGTGCAAAGCTCTCTGAAGATGCAGCATAGCCCGGATACAAAATCTAAACTGTGAAGGAATGGACTTTAGAACTCAGTAGGTGGCAAGCAGGCAGTAAGACTTCAAGTGGCCATTGGCACTGGCTCCTAAGAGCTAGTGGTTAATTTCTAGGAAATTTGCAAGCTGGTTGTTAAACACAATCCTTACTCTAAAATTAAATTTTATAAACTTACACACTTAAATTATGCATCCAAGTAATAATAAGTATTTAAAAATCCATCCGTTCCTCATTATCTTACTATGCTGTATTCAGTCCTTGCCTAATCATCCTCTGTGTGTAAATATGTTCTGACCTCCTCATCCCCCAAGGACATCCATCCCAGTGGATCACTTACTTTATTTAAACTTACCTCTGTAAAGACCCTGTCTCCAACCAGGCAGTGGTGGCACACACCTTAATCCTAGCACTTGGGAGACAGAGACAGGTGGATCTCTGAGTTCAAGGTCAGCCTGGTCTACAGAGTGAGTTCCAGGACAGCCAGGGCTACACGGGGTGGAAAAAAGAACCCTGTCTCCAAATTCAGTCCCATTCTGCTCTCCTGAGGCTTGGGGGACACAAGTCAGCCTGAACCAGTACGTAGGAGCTATCTTCTGCTGCACTCCTTCCTCGGGAAGTAGACAGCAAGTCCAGCCAGCCAAGCGTGGGGGGCAAGTAGTGTGAGAGACTTTGGGAGCAAGGAGGTAAGAGGTGGCATACCAGGGAGAGAGTCGGGAAAGGATGAGGGATCGCATCATCTGTGGTTTCTAGACGTCACGGGGTACCAACTCTTTAGTCATCCTCAATGGCAACATGGGCACCTACCCCAGCACTGATGCCCCATCTGCTCAGAGACTCTACTAGCTATACTACGTTGTGTGCTGGGCAACACCTGGGTAAGGTTACATGGACCAGGCAGATTAGTTAAGATCCTGGTCTCAATAGCATGGAGTCTGAATGCTGGCTTCACTTTTGGATGTCTGACCTTGGTCAAGTACTTATCTGTTTTATGCCTTTTGATGAGGGAACAGAGATATTCACCAGGTATGGTTGTCATAACTAAGTGACATAGGCCATCAGGTATAAGGACTTTTGTAAAACTCAGCTCTTGGTCATCACCTGAAACACTGAGATCTGAGGGGACAGTGTACTGACATTTGTAATGTTGTGTATATCATAATGTTCACAGTTTTCCAAGAATGAAAGGATGCTGAGTCTTGCATGATGAAGCATGTCTGTGACCCTGTAACTCAGAAGGCTCAGAACAATAGAAGGTTTGAGAAATCTAGACTAGCATGAGTGATATATCAAGACTGTCTCAAAAACACAAAAGCAAAAATACTTAGACTGGAAGAAAGAAACTTTAATTTGGGACAGGAATTTGTGACTGAGGCAATCACAAGAGCTGAGGTTGACAAGAAAGGATCAGAGGAAATGAATGGACCCAGAACTTGAGTTGGCTCAGAGAATCATGGATAGTTAACGGGCACACACCATAATCTTATCCTCTACAAGTTCCACATCTACCTCTGATGTCAGTCTCTGGTTTTTAAAAGTTTTCATGTTAAGGCTAATAGTGTAAATTTCAATGACTAACACTCATTGAAGGGTAATGAAGGATAGAGGCCACAGATGGGATGTATATAATCCTTGCAAAGCAGAGGCTGAGCCTAGAGGGTCACCTGAATGAAATAGCAAGTTCAAGACCAGCCAGATATGGCAAGAACCTGTCTCTGAAAAAGGAAAAGAATGATGTATGATCAAGGTCTGCCAGCAGAAGAGGCAAAGAGGCGTGACCAGAACACATGTAATCAGTTTGGTGCCGTTAACCCCATGTGTGGTTGGCTTGGTTTAATGTCTGAAGTGATGTCGTGTACAAGCCCTGCAGTACTGCATCACAGGGCCTCTGGGAAAGCAAAACCTCACTGGGTCTAAGATGAAACATTTGTTTAGACATCGTATGATCCCTCTCTCAGCTCTGGACAGCACAGACATCCGAAAGCCTGATCCTGTGAGATTCAGCTCAACCATGGAGAGGACTGACTGGGTTCCTGGGGCACACAATGAATAGTAGGAAGTCGGCTCACAGGATGAGGAAAAGAACTGGGCAACTTGGTGCATAATCTAGGAGAAAACAGGATGCTTCAAGGCCAGCTGGGCAGAGTCAGGCAAAGGACAGGATGTTTTCCAGTGGTCCTTTAGATCCAGGTTGGGTTAGAAACACTGGAGGGGCCTGATTAACCCACCTCTGTCTGGAACCCACAGGACAGAGTGAGTTCAGGCATGCCCATCTGCAGAGTTCTCACAAAGCCAAGTTCTGAAACTCTCTGACTGGAAAACACTCCAACTGGACAGTTGGCTCATAAATGCTCCAGGAAGGCGACCACAGCTGTGAGATGGCCGGGCAACTCCTGCTTCATACTAACTTTTGAAGTGTACTTCCTGAGAAGAAAGGCGGAAGCAGCAAGGAAGGCATGCTTGAGTTTTGTGCCTTGCTTCCCCACTCCTGCGATCTGCCACTTTCGAGCATTGAGCAGCATCCGAGGCTGAAGTTCCTCTGGAAATCCCTGCACATGTATATGCATTCTGTAGCTTGCCATTGTGATTGCAAGGTTGCTTAATGATACAGCTTAGTTGTTTTCCCATGTATGATGCCCAGATCTTATTCTTCTTCATGTTTGATCGGTAGTTCACTGGCTAGTGTGGCTGCATTCATTTTACCGGTCTCAAATTACTCTCATTTCTGACTGGCTTTGATCCCATTAAACAATGCCCGGGCATACTTCACTCTGCTCTTCCCACACTTGTGCAAACTTTGCAGTGTCTTGGGGTGAGGCTGGGTATCCAGGTGGCTCCTGGAAAATTCTTACCAAGGAAGCATCCCCTGGGTTCCTCCCCAAGGAGCATTCTAAAAAGTAGACAGAAAGGACCAGACCAGGCAGGACAGGAAACAGGACACAGGGGGGTTTTGTTTTTTTTGTTTCTTTGTTTCAGTCTCACTGGTCCCTGGCTAGGTGGAGTGAAACAGTACTCATAACCTCAGATAATTTTCCCAGACTGAACAGGCCTCATGCAGTTCCCCTGAGGCCACCAGTCCAAAGCCTATCTAGTCCAGGAGCATCCACTAAGCATGAAGTCAGAGACCTGGGAAGGCTGGAATCACCTGGAGTTGGCCCTTAACCCAGACAGAGGAAGAAATTTCCTTCCCCAAGACATGGGAAAACATGGATTGAACCCCTGGAGTCCCAGATCTGGTGCTGGGCTTCCCAGGGGTTCCAGGCCTAAGCACCCACTCAGAGGTAAACTGAGGGAGGTAGAGGAAGGAGTCAGTGGGCTGGGATTCTCCCTGCTCCAGACTCAGGGTTTCCTGGTTGTTCCCAAATGTTTACTCTCCAGGCAAACTTGATGTCATTTATCTCTCCCTTAGCCCCTGCCCCAAGCCCTGATGGCACATGATTAGAAGTGAGCTGGAAAATGGCATGGTTGCAGCATCTGAGCCTTCCTGGCCAAAAAGAAGGATGTCTTTAAATTAGTCAACATCTCTTTGTCAGCTCTCAGCTCTGAGGTTACAAGCCAAACCATCAAACAGAAACATGCGAAGGAATTTCTGGGAACAGGCTTCTCCCCATGCAAAAGTCATCTCTACCACAGGGTCAGGGCACACAAGGCACAACTTCTCTCCTCCCACAGTCCTGGTTCACGGTTGAGAGCCAGTTCCCAGCTGCTGGCTCTAACCTCAGCACCAAGCAAGCACCTTCGTGGAGCCTGGGAGAAGGGCCTAGAGGGTCTCACTGAGGCAGCATGCAAACCTTGATGGAAAAATCCATGTCAGCTTTGTGCCCACATGCTGTGGCATTCCAACACACCCTGCCGCTCTCTGCCCTCCATCCCTGCATCTCTGTAAAACAAATCTCCAAGGAGTATACTATAGCCAATGTGTTCAGGCAGTCCCTGGACTGTGCCCATCACACAGACCTTTAAAAGGAAGATGTCAGATGCAGCCAGACTAGCCCTGCATGCTTCACATTGCTTGCAAATGAACTACAAACCCTACCAAGGGTGTACATACACCGTCAGAGAGCAGACATAAAAAACTACTTCCCAGCTGCAGGTGGGGACATGGTAAGGTTTTATGACTAGAAAAAAAAAAAAAAAAAAAAAAACAGAGAAACGCCATTCACTCTGGACAGAGCTGAATCATTTTACAGGCGTTTGCTTTCTTGGATGCTGTTTGAGACATCAAGACAAACACACAAAACCAAACAGAACAGTAGATGAGAACCTTGTGTTGCTTTTTTATAGTTTAATGGGACATATGACACAGTCCAAAGTAACTGTTGACATTGTTTGGGCTCCTGTGCATGTGGCTTGTCTTCTGTGGTGACTGCTCTTGGTGGTCAGCTTGACTACATCTGGAATTAACTAAAACCCAAGAAGCTGGGCACACCTGTGAAGAATTTTTTTTTCTTAATTAAATCATTTGAAGAGGGAATACCCACTTTTAAAGCAGATCTCCTGAAGTGGGGAGATCCACCTTTAATCTGGGCCACACCTTCTGCTGGCAGTCTATCTAAAGGACATGAAAGAAGGAAGCTTGCTCTCTTTGCCTGCTTGCTCTCACTCTGGCTAACAAATCCATTCCTTCACTAACATTACAGCCCACTTCTTCAGGATCCTGGCATATACTGAAGACCAGCTGAGACATCAAGCCTCACAGACTAAGTAACCACTGGCTTCTTGAACCTTCCTTTGGTAGACAGCCATTGTTGAATTGGCTGGACCACAGCCTGTGAGCCATTCTAATGTGTGTGTGTGATTTTATATATAATATATGTATGTAACTTATATATGTATGTTCATTCTATCAGTTCTGTTCCTCTAGAGAACCCTGACTAATACATCTTCTAGTATAGTTTTAGAAACTGAAGTTCCCAAGTGTGGGAGTTGGGGGTGGCAAACCTGTCTTGAAGTCCCACTAATTAGAGATTCATGACTATCGAGAATCAAAGTGTTACAGGTTGAAATTATCTAGGGTTATTTCTATTCCCCTTAATAGTCATTCATTGCCCATTCCTGTGTCTGACCTAACATCCTTGTGATGAGCAAAACCTTTAGAGATGGAGAAATCACGGGAATAGGGAGAAACAGGGTGCTGGGAAAGTTCCCAGAAATCCACAAGGATGACCCCCATCTTAGACTACTGGCAATAGTGGAGAGGGTGCCTGAACTGACCTACTCTGGTAATCAGATGAGTGAATACCTTGTCATCATAGAACCTTCATCCAGTAACTGATGGAAGAAGATGCAGAGATCCAAAGCTGGACACCAGGCTGAGTTCCAGGGGCCCAATCAATGAGAGAGGAGGGATTCTATAAGCAAGGGACATCAAGATCATGATGGGGAAATGTACAGAGACGACCAGGCCAAACGAGTGGAAACTCATGAACTGTGGACCAATAGCTGTGGAGCCCCCATGGGACTGGACTAGGCCCTCTGGATAGGTGAGACAGTTGTTTAGCTTGAACTGTTTAGGGGGTCCCCAGGCAGTGGGATTGGGATCAATCCCTGGTGCATGTGCCAGCTTTTTGGAGCCTAGTGCTCATGGTGGGCCACTTTGTACAACCTTGGTGCAGGGGAAGGGGCTTAGACCTGCCTCTACTGACTGTATCAGGTTCTGCTGACTCCCCATGGGAGACCTTGCCTTGGAGGAGGTGGGAATGGGGAATGGGTTGTGGGGGAAGGCTGCGGTGTGGGAAGAGGGAGGAGAGGGGGATCTGTGGTTGGTGTGTAAAATGAATAAAAAATTTCTTAATAATAAAAAAAGGGCAGGGAGGTGGTGGCGCACACCTCTAATCCCAGCACTCGGGAGGCAGAGGCAGGCGGATCTCTATGAGTTCAAGGCCAGCCTGGACTACCGAGTGAGTTCCAGGAAAGGCACAAAGCTACACAGAGAAACCCTGTCTCGAAAAATCAAAAAAAAAAAAAAGAAAGAAAGAAAGAAAGAAAAGAATAATAATAATAAAAGGAAAAAACTTTAAAATCCATTCTTAGCAGACTGTACAATCTTCCCCCAACGCAAATACAAAGATTGTCATCAGAGAGCGTGTGAAACCTAGAGCAAAGTCCCCTGCTTTGCTGCGGCCCACCCACCTGCACGCTCCCCACAGCTTATTTGGTTGTGCCTTGACTGTGACTGCCCTTCCCTATACCTAATCAAACCTCATGGACCCACTTCCTCAGTGGAACTTGTCTTTCAGGGCAACCTGACTGTGTTCCCAGGCCACGGCCACTAAGATTTGGCTCTAGAATAAACTCTCCTTCCCTTTGAGGCGAGAGCTCTGTTTTGCACAGACAGTTTCAAATCTTGCAAGGCAAGGACCACTGCCTGTCATGTCTCTGCAGCTCCTAACAGAGTTCTCACTCACAGGGGCTCCTAGGAAACACTTGCTGACGGAGGGTGCAAGATTTAAAACCTCTCATGCGCTCAGCAGCAAGTGGTGCATCTGTGCATTGCTGTAACGAGTCTTTGAATGACGCAAGTACTTTATATAATCTACACTTAAAAATTCAACGCAGTGTGAGGAAGGACACCTGCAAATCCAGCAACAGGAGGATAGGAATTCAAGGCCAGCCTTGGATTCCTTTCAGGTTCAACTTCAAGGCTAAACTGGACTGCATAAAACCCTATCTAAAAAGATAAAAGGAAAAAAATCTCTGCAAAAGCCAGCCAAACAAGTACTTTGTGTAACACTTGTAAAATTGCTTTTAGTAACCTGTGTCTGGGGTGACCCTGTGAGCCCGCACACGCAGCGTTAGGAAGCGGTAGCAAAAGGTGGTATCTCCCTCCCTCAACAAGAAGGCGCTCTGGCTGAAGTTTCTTACCACCATCCCGTTCCTTAGTTGATCTAGAGAGGGAGGCATCCTTTCTTGTGCAGCCTTTGGTATTGCTTAGGGGCAGTGACAACAAGCCATGAGCACCACTAGGGGGCGCAAGCGCCACATGCAGCGCTGGGTATCCTCCAAGCCCCTCTGTGCTGTCTTCCTGAAAGGGTTCCAAGCTTGCAGGCAAACGCCCAACGTGAATTAAGAATATTGGAAAAATTTGAAACAAAGCTAATGTTGCTTATTCTACTTATCTTCACATTTAATGCTTCCTAACCTGCCTTAGTTGAGACCAACGTCCCCCCCCCGGGGGGGGGGGCTTTCTTCAGTGCAATCAGCTGACCTTAACTCAGGGGATCTGTATCAGGAATAAATCACAGTGGTTTTCTGTGGAAGGAACTTTAAAACAAAAACTCATCCTCTTATTTTACCTTCTAAACTAGATCCAGAAATTTTAGTCAATTATCATATTTAATTTTTATGGAGTTGCTTACAGGTTTCCACAATGCACATATTTAGTTTCACAATAACCCAACAATTAAAGCAGGATTGTGATCAATATTTGCAAATGAGGAAACTGAAAAACAATGAAGTTAAATACAATGCCCAGGGATACATAGCTACTAAATTGCAAAGCCAATTCTAAACTGCCCATCCCAGGCTGAGCCTGAAACTCTCTCATCTACCCTCACAGTTCTAGCATGCAGACAGACAGGCCAGTCTAACACCAGAACAAACCTGAACACTAATTGTGTGTGAGATGAGATGGAGAGATGTCTCAGTGGTTTATAGCACTTGCTACTATTGCAGAGGACCTGGGGTCCAGTTCCAGCATCCATCTGTTACAATCATCTATGGTCCAGTTCCAGCATCCATCTGTTACAAGCATCTACAATTCCATTTCCAGGAGATCTGTCCACCTCTTCTGGCCTCCTCAGGCACTGCATGCAATTGGTACACATACATACACACAGGCAAACATTCATGACCATAAACTGAAGAAAGTTAATGATATTGACATACCTATGGAAACAGTTCAAAATATGGCTGTGTGTGTAGATATAAGCAAGCAAAGACGCAATTATAATTATGGCAATAGATACTATCTATACAGAGATATATAGTTACTATTTTTGGATGTAGATATAGTTATGTATTGGCAGATGTGTTAATACAGAGAAGGACGCAGATACAAATATCCCTTTATGCTGACCACACTAATCCACAGCTGGATCACACCTGTGCACATAGCTCAGCCCCTGATAGCTTCTTCAGTGCATGGAAGTTCCAGCTTAGGGGACATAATATATGACTTAACCCAGTGTTGTAGAATATTATTTTAAGGTGTGTTACTTTTATTCATGTTGCATTTGTTCAACTTGGTGAAGCTGTGTTACTTTGCCTATATAAAACACCTGATGGTCTAATAAAGAACTGAACGGCCAATAGCGAGGCAGGGGACAGGATAGGCGGGGCTGGCAGGCAGAGAGAATATGGAAGGAGAAATCTGGGAAGGAGAGAGATCAAGGAATGAGAGAGAAGGAGGAGGGCATATCAGGGGCCAGCCACCCAGCCAACCAACTACTCAGCTACACAGGCAGCCATGGAGGAGGAGTAAGAGTAAGATTTAGAGAACAGGAAAAGCCCAGAGGCCAAAGGTAGATGGGATGATTTAAGTAAAGGAAAGCTGGCAAGAAACAAGCCAAGCTAAGCCCAGGCATTTATAATTAAGAATAAGCTTCCATGTGTGATTTATATGGGAGCTGGGTGGCAGACCCCAAAAAAAGAGCAAAAACATCCAACAACAACACAGAAATGGTGTCTGTGAAGTTAAAAGTGCTGACTGCTGAACCCATTTTTTTTTTTTTAAGATGGGCTCACAATGTAGCTCTGGCTAGCCTAGAACTCAATACATAGATTAGGATGGTCTTGAACTCACAGAGATCCACCTCCCTCTTCCTCTCCCCAACAGAGTGATAAAATTAAATGTATGCACACAACAACTAGCCAAGCCAACATTTTATAAAGGAGATTCAAGTATTCCATTTTCTTGTCATCAAAGTCTCCTTTTTCTATTATTAGAAAAATGAAAAATAAATAAATAATAAAAATTTAAAAACAAAAAAGAAAATGTGAGGGCTTCCTGGATAATCTGGGATATTAATTTATAAATAGTCTTATGTGCCTTTTTATACATAAGAATAAAAGTTAAAACTCAAAAAATACTATTGTATTTTTTGCTACTATAAAATGAATTCTAATTTGCAAGTACAATATACTTCCAGCCATGGTAAATTTTAAGATAATCATGTGTTTGTCTCTTCAGTAATGTATCTGCTATCAACTTATTGCATTATAGGTTTGCTTGTGAATTTGAGATTATTCGCAGATTTATAGTCCTTTCAAATAAAAAGGGTTTTCTTTCTTCCTTTTTTTTTCAAAAGTACTTTCAATTTCCTCTGTCTGAAGATTCACTTGCCATCAATAACCCCTCCTTCTGAGACCCTCTCAGATAAATCCAGCCTGACGTTCCTATAATGCGCAGGGCAGAGGAGGGCTCTGTGGACAAGAATTAATCCCTGCATAAATTATATTGAGCCAGCATGTGAGAAAACATTCATCCCACAATTTATGAATTCCAAATGCTCCTAGAACGTACTTGGGTATTCTGAAGAGAGAGGTGGGTGTGTTCGCTGAGCTGACAGCCTGGATAGGTGTTTATTGAGCAGTGAAAACTGCTGATCTGAAAAACCCATCTGTAATCATGACTTTGGTCTACCTGCAATGCATACTACTCACATCTCCAAAGTGTATGACTCTGTCACCCAGCCGAAGAAGGTGTTCTGTGTTTGGTTTCTCGGAGTAAAAACTTTGTTCTGGCATCCACTGTAACCCCAGATGTAGCCTAAGCCTATACCTGTGCACAGCACCTTGTGACACAGTGCCCCTGCTGAAGCCTGGCTTCTTATGTTTAGGAAGCTAGGGAAAGATGTGTGAGGAAGCCAGCTAGAGGTACTGGGTTGTATTCCAACATATTTGTAACTGTTCTGTTACATTGCTACCTTACAATTGGTATTTTATCAAGTCATCTGACAGTGCAGCCATATATAAGCAAGTAACAATTTTGTGTGAAAGGTACTGTAGAGAATGAGAGGTGGAATCGGGGCTAAAGGATACACACTGGCTCCACTGTATTAATTCAGGAGACAGCTTCATTTTCTGTCCTGTGACTTTAACAGTAACTATGGAGTTTGACCAGTTGTGAGTTTCTGCATCAGCCACCACCAACTACACAAAGATACTCCCCTGATCAGGTCTGAAAACTGCAATAATCTATGGGTAGAGAGAGATGGATTTAGAGGAAATTTGATACCATGTCTATTTAGCAGAATAATAGTAGTAGGTTCACCACTAGGGCCTGTCAGCTCCCCTACCACAGGTTCTTAGCCAGATCTACAGTACCAGGCATGGTCTTCCTCCTTTGGAGTGAACCTTAAATCCAATCAGAAGGTCATTGGTGACCTCCAGTGTATGCGCCACTATTGCATCCAAGAGCATATTTTTCCTGGTTGTAATTGTAGTTCTCAGGGTTCATAGGTAGGTAAGAGTGTTGATGACTTTTTCCTCCCTGAAGCCTGAATAACACCCTCTGGCATCATGAACATTATCCATAAAGATTAAAATCTTCTTAGTCAGTACCAGCTTTATTTCTCCATAGCCCATGATCAAAGTGTGCGATGTCCCTATCAGCAGAGTCCTACCATCAAGTTCTGGTAGGCCACCAAGAGCAATGGCAATAGGCTGTATTATTTGGGGTCTTTGGGGACTCCCCTGAAAAACATCTTGAGGGAAAGTATTTCATCCCTTAAACCCAGAGCTTGTATGTACTAAGCAAGCACTCTACCATCTGAGCTACATCCCCAGTGCCTCTTTGCTAGTTTTAAGAAAGATTGAAGGCCGAGTATGGTGGCTCATGCCTTTGAGCCCAGCACAGGCAAAGGGAGGCGGATTTGTGAATTCAAGGCCAACCTGTTCCACAGAGTGAATTCCAGGACAGCCAGGGCTACACAGAGAAACTCTGTCTTGCAAACAAAACAAACAAACAAACAGAAAAGGAGCTATAGAGATTGGGATCTCAAACCTGTCCCACCATCAGCCTTCATATTAGAGTGTTTGTGTGCACGTGTGTGGGTTCTTGAGGACCTCGGGAAGAGATTCCACTGCCAACCGTGGTAAAGATGTGAGTGTTTGCACTCCCTGACCCAACCTCTTCAACAATCACCTCTTTAACATCTATGCACTTCTCACCATAGGAGTCCTGGTGGGTAATGTGATAGAATAATTACAAATTTTAGTTGTGAAAAGCAGGCAAATAAATATGTAACATTAAGTGAGGGGTGATGTCTTTTATAGCCACCATATCTGTTTCTATAGTTGGGACATAAAATAATAAAAAAAAATTTTAAATTACCGTTCCTTGTCTGAGGTATTAGTTCCAGAAGCATTGCAATTCTCATAGGAATAAGTCAGGTTAATTTTCAGTATTAGATAGAACAAGCTTTGTTCTGAAAGGACGAATGTTCTAATCTAATGGAATTCAAGTGCAGATAATTCCTCCTAGGCATTTGATAATACTAGAGAGCAGATTGGTGAGGTGAACAGCCTTGGTCCTGGACAATAATTAAATGAGTTGGCTTAGAAACCATAATGTCTAACATTGTAAAAATTCCAATCTTCAGCTTCTGTCTCATTAGCAAAAATAAATAGTGTCAGGCTCAAAGACTAGTCCTGTGAAAGGTTCAGGGCCGCTTGCAGCGGCAGACCAGAGGAGGCCAAGGCTTGAATTCACAGGCAACTGCTTCCTCAGACTTCACCTTCCTCTTCTCAAAAAGCGAGCAAGAAAAGGTGATCAGAAGATTCAGTAGTTACTGCACAGACAACCTGCTCTTTGTGGAGGGCCTGAACCAAGAAGCCATTCAGTTGTGGTGGTTTGAAAGAAAATGGCCCCCAAAGGGAGTGGCACCATTAGGAGGTGTGGTGATGTTGGGTGGGTATGGCCTTATTAGAGGAAGTATGTTACTGTGGGGATGGGCTTTGAGTTTACTTATGCCCAGTGACATAGTTCACTTCCTGTTGCCTGTGGATCAAGATGTAGAACTCTCAGCTCCTTCTCCAGCAACATGTCTGTCTACATACCACCATGTCCCACCATGATAATGGACTAAACCTCTCAAACTGTCACCACCCCAATTAAATGTTTTCCTTTGTTTAAAAAAAAAAAGGAGGAGGAGGAGGAGGAGGAGAAAGAAGAAGCCATTCAGTGCTGCCAGGTCTGGACAAGAAGCTCCCTGCTTCATCCCTGAGATGGCAGGAGGACCCAGGAGATGTGTAGCCATAGCTGCGAGCCTGGACTCAGGCTCACTCAGTTCACTTGTTTCTATATTTCTATGTTCTATGTTCAGAGACAGAGAATGGCCCACAGAGGCACCCCCCCCAAGTCTCCCAACTTTCTAATATTGTAGCCAAAATGACTAGGATGCAATAAAAATATGACCTGTCATATCAAGAGCCAAGAGAATACAGCCTGAAGAGGGAATATGGACCAGATAGTGTCAGTGTCAAGACCCATCAGGGGTCAGGTTTACTGGGCAAAAAACTGAACTGGCCATGAACAAAAATACTTTAGAGACTGGAGGTGAGTTCAGTGGTAAAGTATATGACTGGTCTACCTCGGGCCCTGGGTATGATCCCAAGAACCAAAACATAAGTTAATAAGCCAATATAAAAGATTCTGTAAATAATTGAAAGTTCCCTGTAAACAGATGAAAAACTAGAAACTCAAGTAAAGAAAATGAGATTAACATAGAAGGAGGAGGGGGGAAGGAAGAGGAGGAGGAGGAGGAGAAATAAACATCATAAAAACTGAAAATTCAATAACCAACACAGAAAACTTCCTAGACAGGATTGGTGTTGATGGCAGAAGAGAGGTTTGGGGACTAGAATCCACACCTAACAAAGAGGCTCAGGACACTGGGGAAGGGCAGATCTTCAGAACCAGTGAAGACAAGGACAAAAGACCCAGCATTAGAATCGTTAGAGTCCCAGACACAAACCCAAGAAATCCACATGGAGACGCAGTGCAGCCCAACTCAGGAAACAAAGGCAGAGACCTCTCAAGGTCGGAGCAGAGACAGCACCTTCTGTGGGGACGTGGTGAGAATGAAGCCTGTCTCCATGCGACATCACTCAATGGAGGAAGCCTCCTCCCCAAGGCTCAGGGGCCATCTCAAAAGAGGATGTAGAAGGTGGAGAATCGATAAAACAGTGTGTGGGGGACATGACAGGAAGAGAGAGGACTGCAGCACTCAAGACTCACAGTAGCTGGGGTGCCCTGCTGAGGTCCAGCCAGTCAACACTCCTCACTCCAGAGTAAGGAGGAGCTCATCAGTCCCCACCCCTAGCTGAGGAGCCATGGATAGTTGGTGACTTCTAGGGGAGTGAGAGTTACTTATCTCTAAGGTGTGGTCTCTTATTGGTCAACCACGCTGTAGTAGATGGCTTCACTTCCAGTTGTATATGGGTAGCACTAATTGGACTCAGTGGGTTATGGGAAAATAAAAATATAAAGGAGGATGTGAAGTTGCAAAGAGGATGTTGGGGCTTGGGGAGGAGTTTAAGGAGGAAGTGGGAGATAAGTATGATCAAAATAATTATATACATGTATGAAATTCTCAGATAATAAGCAAACAATTACACACACACACACACACACACACCAAAGTGCATGCAGTGGCTCATGCATGCATCCTAGTGCTCAGAAAACTGAGGCAGGAGGACTGCTTCAAGCTTTAGGCTAGCCAGGGCTAGGGGATAAGCCCCTCACAAAAAAATCAAAACAGCCTCCATCCCCTCAAAACAGAGTGAAGTAAACTTGGTGTACACATGTAGTCCCAACATTCAGGGGCAAGATGACAAATTCCCAGCCACTCCGAGCTACATAGTAAGGCCTTGTCTCAAAAGTTAATTAATTAATGATTAAAGATAAGAAGAAAAACCAGGGTTGGGGATTTAGCTCAGTGGTAGAGCTCTTGCCTAGCAAGCGCAAGGCCCTGGGTTTGATCCTCAGCTCCAAAAGAAGAAGGAGAAGGAGAAGAAAGAGAAGAAGAAAAAGGAAAGAATTTGTCTCAGAACTACCATTAAAGAACAGCAGAGGAAGTTCCTTAAACATCAGGGAAAACTGAGAGACTGCAGTCCTGGGTGGAAGCTGCTGCTGGTAGATTTGGACTCCATGGCCCCCACCAAAATGTGTACATCCTGAGCCTGCATCCCCTGGCATGGTGTCACCCAGCACACTGAGTCACCCACAGAATTCCTTCCCTGTAGCCTTTAGTGTTGCAGCCTTGAGGCCAGCGTCTTCAGGGTGTTTACATTTTCTGTGGGGACCTGCACACAGGCAGCTGGAAGTTAGTTGTAGCAGGGACCCAACTGCACTGGCTTTACAACCATTTCCGGCTGTGAAACCTACCCATGATGTCTTCATGGGTATGAAAGCCCTGAGACCAGCTTTGGGTCTTCCACCGCAGTGGATTTCTGAATTGGTGAAGCTAAGTACCGGGCCAGACCTCGAAAAGGCTGAGATGCTAATGAATCTGGCCTTGTGAGGAGTGTGTGGAGGAGCCATACAGAGCCAGTGTGTTGGCTCTCCCAGAAGGGAAGCAGGCAGCCCTGGAGGGAGCATCAGGCTTCAGGAGCACTCCACCAGAAAGGCGGACTACGGGAAGCAGGAGTAAGGAGGACTCCTCACTTGCCTCCCATGGGTAATTCTGAGCACAGGACAACACAGTCTGGCTATCACAATGCCTGCAGCCCTCCGGGACCACTTACTCCAGACCCCACCCACTTGCCCCTCCAGCTTGAAAGCTTATTGTCACACCTGCTCTGTTTGTGTCTGCACTTGGAGAAAGTAATATCACAGGTGGAATTCTAAACAAGAGCAGTTTAGCAGGGCAGTGGTGGATCACACCTTTAGTTACAGCACTTGGGAGGCAGAAGCAGGTGAATCTCTGAGTTTGAGGCTAGCCTGGTCTATGGAGCAAGTTCTAGAACAGCAAGAGCTACACAGAGAAACCTTGTCTTGAAAAAAACAAACAAACAAAAACCAGAAAAAGAGTGGTTTAGGAAAAATCTAGAACATTCCAAACCACTTAGGCTGTCCTGGAAAAGTGGAAAAGGCAATTGTAGAAGTGTCAATGCCAATATTGAAGTTAGACCATATTTCAAAATACCATCTGCATGCGATTGTGAGCTGCATATTAACTGAGGAATTATTATAATTCTACCATAATTTACTACTTTACCAAAATAAACTAGTAAGATAAATAAATACTGCTGCCTATGCCCAGTTGACTAATATGACCCGAACAGAAGTAAAATATTAGAGGAGGAGATGTCAAGATTAAGCTAGATTAGTGACAGAATCTCGGGGTCCTGTTTCGATATAATTAAATATATGATTTAATGTGGTTTTAGCTCCGAATCATCGTAAAAGGTTTTGTAAAATAATAACATAGAAATGAAGACACCCTCACCCAGGCTGCAGAGGAATAAAAGGTTGTCATATTTCTGTGCTCTCCTGGCAGGGCAATCCATTCCCATCAATCTCGCATGCTGCCGAGGGACACGGGGATGTTTTCCTTCCAGTCACTCACGGTCATTATTTAATGGAGGGTAGCAGCCACCGTCTTCATTAATATATTAACCTATGGCTCAAAGAGGCCTCGCAGTAAACCAACTGACAACTCCTCATGACAGGTTTATGTCACAGGGCTTGGGGACATTAACCATCAGAAACAATGGCCTCTGGGAGAAGTCCAGTGTTGTCACTCCAAGAAGACAGCTAGCCAGCGGATAGAGAGGTATCCCAGCATCCCAGCTCACCGTAATGACTTCAGGTCTAATCCAGAAGAGCTAGTTAAAAACACTCCTGAGATGGGGCTGGAGGGACAGCTCAGCAAAATTGATCACTGGCTGCCCCTGCAGAAAACCCAGGCTTGATTCCCAGCACCCACATAATGGCTCACAACGGGCTATAACTCCAGGTCCAGGGCATGCAATGCCGTCTTCTGGCCTCCATGAGCCCAAGTGTATATGTGGTGTATGCCTACAGTCCCAGCACTTGGGAGGTGGCAGCCAAAGGACTAGGAGTTCAAGGTCAGTTTGGTTACATATCCAGTTCAAGACCAGCCTGGGCTATCTGAAACCTTGTCTCAGAAAAAATAGAACTGTGTAGTTGCTTCGGAAATTATAGGTCTATAGAGCCAAAGACCAAGGACCAGTGGATAGTGTTATGTGGGGAAAGGAAAATAAACTCGTTTGTCCAACATGCAGAGATGAAGGGCTCCCCAGGAGGACTCCTAGCCTGCTCACCCCAAAGCACTGCACGCTAAAGCTTACTAAGCACTTCTTTAAAAAAATAAAATTATAAAACATTTGCATATGTATGTGCATTCACAAGCATGCATATGCATGCATGTCTGCCACAGTTCATCTGTGGAGACCAGAGGACAACATAAGGGAGTTGTTTCTCTACTTCCTCCATTTGGGACCTGGAGTCTAAACTCAGTTTTCAGGCTTGGTGTAGATAGCACTAACCACTGAGCCTTTTCACCAGTCCCAATGCAGTTCTTAATGTCCCCAGCTGTGTTGTATTGTGCCATAGACACAAAGAGATGTGCTGCCAGTGTGCAGAGCATGTCTGTGGATTCTACTTCCTTTTCTCCTCCTCCTCCTCCTCCTCCTCCTCCTCCTCCTCCTCCTCCTCCTCCTTCTTTAAAGGAGAAGGGGTTTGAGGGACTGGTTCTTTATTTCAAAAAGGCATTGTCAATATTCAAAAATCAAGACAGTTGCACTGTGAGGTTCTCTTTTCCCAACTGCCTCCAAAATTGAGTTTTGGTTGTTTGTTTTGAGACAGAGCCTCATGTAGCCCAGGCTGATCACAAATTCCTTATGTAGCCAACAACAACATTGAACTCTTGACCTTATTGCATCTATTTCCCAAGTGCTGGAGTTACAGGTATTCACCACCATGCCCAGTTTATGCTAGAGGTGAACCCTGGGCTTCATGCGATCTGGGCAAGCACCCTATCAACAGAGTTGTACCACCCAGCCTAGATCCTTCTTCTTTATCTCCAAATAACTCACAGTACCAGGTCCTTCGCATCATTGACCCAGGAAGAATCCAACCATGGGAAGCCACTGAGTACAATCCTCTACAACAAAGCATCCTATACACAAAGCAGACCCCAGAAAGGACCCCAAGTGGCCATTGTGAGTGGCCAAGAAGCCTGGCCACCCAGCTGATGCACATGAGTGTAGGCCACCCTACACTCATTTTTGTTTGTTTGTTCATTTGTCTGTTTTTGGAGACAGGGTTTCTCTGTATAGTACTGACTGTCCTGAAACTTTCTCTGTAGACTAGGCTGGCCTTGAACTCAGAGATCCACCTGCCTCTGCCTCCCAAATGCTGGGATTAAAGACGTGCACCACCACTGCCCGTCCACCCTGCACTCTTGGCAGCTCTCCCTCGGGTATTTCTGCAGGCCTCACTCATGGAAGTGCTCTCAAGATCCAGCCAAGGTTGATGTCACTCAGGCCATGGCTGTATATAGATGGAAATGCCTGAGCTCTGGCTTCACAGTGCATTGTGCTGATGCCATGAGCATCACAGTCAGGCTTTGCTCTTGTTTTTGAAGATGGCTGTGAGGTGGGAAATCATGAAGAAGAGCTTAGCAACTGAGACTCCACTTGGATTGGGCTATGCAGGCCCCTTTTTTAAAGATCCACTTGGAAACCTAGCTCTTTTACCTGACTATGCTGTGCACATGCATCCTTCTCCTACCTACGCACCTAGGAATCTCTTAGCAGCCTCAGACTCCCACCTGCATGGGCTATTCAAGTGTATACTTAATATATGCAGACCAATCTAGTCTGAGCTGGTTTTAGGTACATGTGTCCTTAAGTGCATTTAAGGAGCATTCCCTATTTATGACCTTATTCTTATGCATAACTGGGTGTGCATATGATTAAAATCAGATGCATTATGGGAAGGAGTGCAAGCAGGAGAAATAAGACTATGTGACCTAACCCATCAATCAAAATTGAACCACCCTCACTATACTCTAGGTAGCCAAATACCCTCCTTCTCTTCCAGGAAGAAGAAGGAAGCCTCAAATGGTAACCAGGGTTCTTGAGTGTCTTCATAGTCGCGGTGCCTCTCTCTCTTGCAGGATAATCTGCCTGATCTACACCATCGCTCTCTTGCAGGATAATTCGCCCATTCTACAACTTTGCTTTGGAAAGGTTTCTTGGCTACTTTTGCAAATCTGTGTAAGCCTTTATTTCCACTCTTTGCATGAGAGACAAAGAACCTGAACATACCTGGCCCAGACCCCAGCCATCAATAACAGCAGAACTAGATACTCCCACCCTTGTGTTCGCATGAGAACTATTGAGCCCCCACTCTGGGCACAGGGTTGGGAGGAACACACCTGGCCCCGCATCCTGTGCTGAGAGTTCCATTCCACTGCATGGGTACAGTATGGTGTAGCCCATCTGTCTAGTGGCACACCAGTGCCTACTCATGTAAGTGTTGTCAGGAGCACATGAGAATGTTCTCCACTGCTGGGTACGTGGGAAAGTTTCAGTGAAACTTTCAATGGCCCTTGCCATCATCTGCATCACTGTCTCAGAGGGAAGAAAGAAATTATCTGAGGTGAGAGAGGCTGCCTTTCCATACTCTACCCAGGACACACTCCAAACCCCTCATCTGCTGTCCCCAGCTCCTCGGGGCTTTGGCAGTCTGTCCACCTGCATGCTCATGCTCTCCCTGGAGTTCAGCATCTGTTGAAGATTTCAGGTCCAGCCAGACTATTCCCTAAGACACAGGTCCCACCTCCCATCCATGTGCCATATCTAGCCAGTTAATTTGTACCGCAGTACCATGGAACACACATTCAACAGCGTCCCAGGAGCACACTCTGGCTCCAAAACCCTAAGCCAGTTGCAAGAGGCTGTGAGAGGTCTGCCCTCCAATACCCTAGCTCTCTATGATCAGAGGTCTAATCTCTTTTCCTTCTAGATCCTGAGAGCTCCTGGCTCAGCTTGCAGACAATTCCCCCAGAAGAGCCACCTCCTCCCCAGCAACTGCTGAGTGCTTGCTGGGGAGGGACCACTTGAGTCTTAGAAGGGGTTCTGATTCTTAAGAAGAGGGAATGTTTCCAAAGAGAACAGCTACACATCAGCTTGCATAGATAGAGTTGTTGTGTTCTGTTTCTACACTGTCTAGTTTGCTTTCTGTTGCTGTGATAAACACCACAACCAAAAGCAATCTAGGGAAGAAAGGGCTTATTTCATGTTACAGCTTACAATCCCTCATGAAGGAAAATCAGGACAGGAACTCAAGGCAGGAACTGAGAGGCAGGAACTGAAATAGAAGTCATGGAGGGGTGCTGCTGCTCATCAGCTCACACCTCAAGGCTTGCTCAACCTGCTTTCTTCTACAACCCAGGACCTCCTGCCCAGGAGAGGCACCACCCACAATGTGCTAGGCCCTCCCACACCAATCATTAATCAAGAAAAGAAAAACAGATTTGTCCACAGGCTAATCTGATGGAGGCAATTCCTAACAACCTTAGTTAGAGTTACTGTTGCTGTAATGAAACACCATGACCAAAACAACTTGGGGAGGAAAGGGTTTATTTGGCTGATGCTTCCACATCACTGTTCAGCAGGAAAGAAATTCAGGACAGGAACTCAAACAGGGCTGGAACCTGGAGGCAGGAGCTGATACAGAGGCCACAGAGGAGTGCTGATTTCTGACTTGCTCAACATGGTTTTCTTAGCCTGCCTTCTTGTAGTACCCAAGACCACCAGCCCAGCAGTGATATTACCCACAATAGCCTGGGCCCTCTCTCATCAATCACTAATTAAGAAAATGCCCTTACAGGCCTGCCTGCAGCCTGATCTTATGGAGATATTTTCTCAGTTGAGGTTGCCTCCTCCCAGATGACGCTAGCTTCTGTCAGGTTGATATTAAATAAACCATCATACCACCACACTTGGGGAGGGTTCTTAAAACTTTTTGAGCTTTCTTAGTCTTATGAGTCCCCTCCTCTGTCCAGGAAGAAATGTTTCAATGCCTAGCAGCTATACAATAGTGTACATGATTAGGATTGCTGAGGTTTCTGTTTCTATAATATTACTATATAATATTTCTCTCTGTCTCTGACAATGTTTCTATAATATTACTATGTAATGTTCCTCTCTGTCTTCTTTGCTCTGAAGCCTACTTTATTGGATATTAACCATGCATATTTTTCTTAAATATTACATCATACATGTCTTTGAGAACTTTTTCTTTCAGACTACCCATTTCTGCTAGCTGAAGTGAGGTCCTTCAAGCACATGTGGCTGGCTCACATTCGTTGAATCTCCTCTGTTAAATTCTGTCCTTGACAGTATTTAGTGTAACTATAGGTACGAGTGTTCCCACACCTGCCATTTAATTCTCTGTTTTGTTTGCTATGTTTGAGTCTGTTTTTCCCTGGCCTTCCTGGGGCTGCCTGGAGGTGTTTTAGAATTCCTTTGTGGGGGCTGTACAAATATCTCAAAAGGTAAGCGTGCCTGCTGCCAACCTGATGACTTGAACTCTCTCTGGTGAGAGAAAAGAACTCACTCCCACGAGTTGTCCTCCGCCCCCCATAAGTGCACTGCGGCACAAGTGCCCCCCGCATAAAGAAGTAAATGCAAGAAATAAAGAGTAGGAAATCCCCCTGTGAGCCTTCCATAGTGTCTGTGTCTATTCTTAGTGTAGCTTTGTTTGTGGCTGCTCTAACCTCTTCCTCTCTCCTTGGAGCTCCAGGGTCAGAACTTGTGTTTCCTGAAGCTGTTCTTCCCGGCCCCCAGTCCATCTTCTCTGTCACTTCCACCATTCTCTTCAGCCCACTGACTCTCCTCTGTCCCCTTCACCCTGAAGGGGAGCTCATCCACTGAGCTCTTCATTCTAATTATTTTGTTTTTCAGTTCTGAAACTTCCACTTGGTTTGTCTTTGTATTTTACGTTTGTTTTCTGGGGTTTTCATTTCACTAGCTAGAGGCATTTTATCATAGCTGTGTCAAAATTTTTGTTGGACACTTTAATATCTCTGCCAGATAGATGTGACGCCCAGGCTTTCTACATGCTCTCCTCTGGCACTGTGCAGCACAGACACTGGCCAGCTCCTGGTGGCCTCCCAGGGTAGGTGTGCCCAATTCTAGTCTTAGCTGACACTCGGGAATTGGTTTTCCTGTGGAGCTTGTCTTAAATGGAGCAGTCTTCAGCTAAAAGCTTACTGCGGTGCTGGACATGGTGGTGGTACACACCTTTAATCCCAGCACTCGGGAGGCAGAAGCAGGCAGGTCTCTGTGAGTTCAAGGCCAGCCTGGTCCACATGGTGAGTTCCAAGACAGCCAACACTATAAAGTTTGTCTCAAAAATAAAACAAAATAAAATAAAAGCTTTCTGCTGTGGAGGCTTCCTCTTTACTGGATCTCTGGCTAGAGAAAGCATCTTTTTGTCTGTGAAGACTGGTGTTTCTAGCTTCCTTAGTCCCAACTCTGAAATACATAGGCAGAAACAAAACCCAGGAAACTCAGTCCATGGTACCATTAGGCTCCAGCATGTCTCTACTGGATCTCCCTTCTTCACACCACCATTCAGCTTTTCCTATGGTTGTTTTATATTTCCTGTGCAGTAATTTTAGTTGTCTTTAGAAGGAGAAATAAGGAGATATTTAATCTGCCTTTTGAGAGGCAGAAAGAACAATATTAAAGTCACAATAATGTAAATGCTGAGTTTTAATTTTAGAGTCAGCTTACAAATTAGACAGTAGATTTCATCATGGTCCCACAAGGAATACACACGCTATTGTTGCTGAAACCAAGATGGTTATGTTGTGACGATGGGAGAATCAAGAAGGGAGCAGAGTGAAGCCATCTAGGAGATGCAAATGTTCTACTTGACAAAGCAGGGACCAAAGGCAACATTTCCAATCGTTAGAACCAAGAGTGAGGTGGAATGCATGTTGCTTAAGGTTACAAGAGTTACCAATTAGAGACCAGGGATTGCTTTCTACTGTAAAGACCAGCACACAATGTTATTTAATAAAATTATGTACTTACATTCACAAGCATGCAGATATATGTAAAAGAATAAACTACCTCTGGGGACTAGGCAAATTGCTCAGTGGTACAGCGTTTGCCTAGCATGCACAATGATATCTGCATTGAATCCCCAGCACTGCAAGAAATAAATGCACAGACCACATTTATCATTAAAATTACTTCCATTCTGAAGAATTTATACACAGGCACATTTTTTAGACATGATCTTACTGTGTAGCCCTGCCTGGCTTGAAATTCTCTCGGTAAACCAGGCTAGACTCAAACTCAAGAGGTTCAACCTCTAGAGCGCTGAGACTAAAGGTATGTGCCACCATGTCACGCCCATAGGCATAAATTCTAACTTTTGACTATAGTTGCTGTGTTTAAAATTTTTATCATTTTAACAATTCTATCTGGACCTTTGAAAAGTTTATTTTTTAATTTTTATCATTTTAGCAAGTCTATCTGTAGTTTTTTAAGGACCATTTAGTCAAAATGACATTTAAAAAAAAGATTTATTTATTTTCATTTTGTGTATAAGTGATTGTGAGGTCATAAGAGGGTATCAGATCCCCTGGAACTAGGGTTACAGATGATTTCAAGCCACCGTTTGGGTGCTGGGAACCCAACCTGGATCTCCTACGAGAGTAGCCAATGTTCTTAACCACTGAGCCCTCTCTCCAGCCTCAACATTTTTTACAACAGTTGTATGAAATGTTAGGGTCTTTGAAACAAAGTTTCACTATGTAACCTAGGACAGCCTTGAACTCATGGTAATGCTCCCGCATCTGTCTTCCTAGACACTGGGACAACAACTTGTGTTGTTTTTAACACACACACACACACACACACATGTGGGACTACCACTGCTCTCCAACACACTCCAATATGGGTCTACACTGTGCACTGAGGTACTCTCAGCCATCTAGCAGCAATTTAAAGTGAGTTAGGGATGATGTGCAGGTAAACACAAACCCTGCATCACAGTAGCCAAGGGACTTGAGCACTGTATGTGCTGGAGTTCCTGGGGGTCCTGACATCCACTCACTGCAGAGACGGGGCGGGGGTGGAGGGGCACGGGGAGAGCTGTGTCTCCATTCAGATGCCACCATCAGCCTGATAAAAACAGCTTTCTAACATTAACTGAGCTGACACTTGGCTGCTGCTCCTGATGCTAGTTGGTCAAAGGCTTCATGGCTTCCTAGACTCCTGGGACAGTTCCGTGCCCTCAGCTAAGGGAGCCTCCTGCTTGTCTCATTTTGAAGGTCATATGACCAGATTGTCTAAGATGCTGAAACTTTTAAGTGCCTGGGATATGTAAAAAGAGTCTTGTGAAAACATTTAAACATGGAATTTGATGTCAGAAGGCCATCCCCACTCTGCCTTTCTTGGTGATATTATATGAAGGCAAAAATTGCATTAAGCCTTGAATCTATCTATAAATTGTAAAAATCCACTCATAGATAGTTTCTGTCTGAGGCTTCATAGGTTACTGAATGAGCTAGAAAGTTCTGGGGTAGAATAACCAACTGCTCTGTGAAGCCTCAGTGAGCACTTGGGAACCACAGATGCATACCTATAATTCCACCATTAAATATATCCTCTAACAGAATGAATTTGTTTGGGGGACTACTCACTGAAAAGTGCTGAAGTCCTCAACTGGGCAACACAGTAGAACTGTCCCTAAAGGTATAGGTGTGGGAGAACTGACCACACCCCTTTGCTCATCCCTACAAGGGGTGACCTAGCCAGGGCAATCCTGGAGAATTCACCCTAGAGGTGAAGACAGGGGAGAGCTGGCCAGCTGACCAACACTATAGCTACCCAGGCCCAGAACCAGGGTTAAGTGTTGGCCCATCCCAACATCCACCCCGTCTGTGATCTGCTGGAGCATAGTGGGGGAGGGGTGGGCCTATGGACCCAGGGCTACAGGATCTCCACAGCACAGGGCAGCAACAAGGATGTCCAGAAAGAGTCCCAGTGAGGACCCAGTTTCCACAGTGTAGCAGAGACCAGGAGCCTCGAACCAAACCAATGATCCTTTGCAATGAACACCTGCATGTAAAGATGAATGGATAAGAGGTTTACTCACTGTGTCGCACTGCAGCTTCCATGACAAGATTATTTTCTTTTTTCCCCTTTTTTTAATCTTAATTTTATTTTGTTTTATTTGAAGGGGGCAAGGTTACAGAGGCAGAGGGCAGATGCTAGGGGACAAGAGATAGGTGGGATCGGGATTCATGATGTGAAAGACACAATAAATAAAAAGAAAGTTAAAAAAAGAAAGAAAGGAAGGAAGGAAGGAAGGAAGGAAGGAAGGAAGGAAGGAAGGAAGGAAGAAACTCTTTATTTTCCAGGATGGAATTCTGAAGACCACCAGTAGGCGGCCCCGTAACACCGAAGATGCTGAGGACTTCTGCTCCAGAGCTGTAAGGGTTAAAATCTGATGCCATACTTTGTGTCCCAGTTAGCTTTTATTGCTGTGATAAACAGTGACCAAGAGTAATTTGGGGATGAAAAGGGTTGTTTCAGTTTTTGGTTCATAGTTTATCATGAAGGGAATTTAGGACAAGAACTCAAGGCAGGAACTGAAGCAGAAGGCATGGAGCAGCATTGGTTACCGGCTTGCTCCTCATAGCTTGTTCAGTTTGTTTCTTATAGAACCCAGAACTGTCTGCCCAGAGATGGTGTTGCCCACAGTGGACTGGGTGTTCCCAAAGCAATCGAGAAAATACAGACAGACTTGCACACAGGCCAACGTGATGGAAGCAAATCCTCAACCGAGATTCTTTCTTCTTAGATGACTTGGCTTGTGTCAAATTCTCACAGACAGACACACAGACATACACATACACAGACACACACACAGACACACACACACACACATTAGGATCATGTTTGACTCATGGTAAACACACAATAAGGATTTGCTATTCTTGTGTGTTTATGTTAGTGTGTGTGTGTGTGTGTGTGTGTGTGCCCCTGTGTAGGCCAGAGGTCAATGCCACATGTCTTCCTCAATTGCTTCCACCTTTTTAAAAAGTATTTTTCTTTTATTTGTATTTGATGTGTGTGTGTTTTGCCTGCATGTAGGTTTGTATATCATGTTTGTGCAGTGCCTGTGGAACCCAAAAGGGGGCACCGAATCCCCTGGGACTGGGGTGACAGCTAGTTGTGAGCCATCATATGGGTGCTGTAATCAAACAGGATCTTCAAGAACAGCAGCCTGTGCCCGTTAACCATGGAGCCATCTCTCCAGCCCCCACTTACTACTTTTTACAAATTTTTTGACATTTATTTATCTGTGAAGATGGGGCGAGTATGTGCTGTGGTGTTCATGTGGAGGTCAGAGGTCAACTGGAAGAATTGGTTCTCTCCTTCTACCTGTGGGTCCCAGAGACAGGAAACCCAAGGAATCAGACTTAGCAACAAAGATTTGACCTGCCGAACAGTTTCATTGACCCTCTCTATCTTATTTTTGTTGTTGTTTTAATGCTTTCTTTTTAAATTATTTATTCTTTGAGAATTTAATACACGTGTGCAACGTATTTTGATCTTAAATAGCCCCACCCACTCCTTCCCCTCCAGTCCCTCCCAGACGCCATCACCATATTCACTTCTTTTTGTTTGTTTTTCTTATTATTATTTGTTCTTCTTCCTTCTTTTTTAATCCATTGAGGGTTTTTTTCTGCCTTAAATTTTGAGTAAATCATTACTGAACCTGGAACTCACTTCATGTGGCTCGACTGGCCAGCCATAGAGCCCAGGGACCCTCGTCTCACCTGTGCTGGGGTCACAGCACATCCTGCTGCAGCCAACCTTTCTCATGTGGTTGCTGAGGTTCACATTTAGTTCCCCATCTTTGTGTGGCGAGCGCTTTACCAAGTGAGCTATCCCACAGCCCCAGTATTTGCTATTTTTAAGACTGACACAGAGGCCGGGCAGTGGTGGCGCGTGCCTTTCATCCCAGCACTCTGGAGGCAGAGGCAGGTGGATCTCTGTGAGTTTGAGGCCAGCCTGGGATACTAAGTGAGTTCCAGGAAAAGGCGAAAAGCTACACAGAGAAACCCTGTCTCGAAAAAACAAAAAAAAAAAAAAGACTGACACAGAGAAGTTAAATTTTACACAAGTTCTTTATGTGCTAAATATTGGTGGTTCAAGGTGATACACAAGCACAAGGCATGGAAGGGAAGAGGGGCTGTAGGAGAGGTCAGTGGGAGCTGGGAGGGAAGGAGTAATGGAGGGTAAATGTCATCAAAAGACTTTGTATACATACCGATTTTACATATACAAAATGAGAAGTGTGTTCAGTGCTAGTTCAGAAATTGTTGGAAATTCTGTCCTAATCCCAAGCTAAAATTTATTACGTGATCTTTGGTTCAGGTTTATTTATTATTTTATATGTATGAATGAGTGTGTTGCCTGTATGTATGTATGTACACCATGTGTGTACCTGATGCCACTGAAGGTCAGAAGAAGTCTTCAGATCCCTTGGGACTAGAGTTACAGACAGTTGTGAGGCATTAAGCATTTTGTGGGCACTAGGAATTGAACCCAGGTCTCTGTAAGAAAAGTGCTCTTAACCACTGAGCCATCTTCCAGCCTGAGTGCATGACTTTATGAAACTCAAATCATCAACTCTGATGGTTTATATTGTCAACTGACAGGACCTAGAATCGCCGTACACATAAGTCTCTGGGCAGGTCTGTTAGAGACAGACTATCTAGATGGAGCGGACTGAGGTGAGAAGACCGTTTCACCCTTCTCCAGGGCTGCGGGCCTGGATTGCGTAAAAAGGACACAGCAAACTGAGCTCCAGCATTTCTCTCCAAGTGTTCCTGTGGACGCAGGGTGACCAGCCCCACACTCCTGCAACCATCTCAACCCCTTCTCTCAAGTTGCTTCGTCAGGGGTTACCACAGCAGTGGGACAGGTAGAGGCACAACATTCCAATCCTTTTCCAGCTCTTCTTTGACTGCTGTATAGCTTCATCTTCCTTTTCACCTTTTTAACATTTATTTTCTTTTTACTTATGCATATGTGTGGGTGTTGTGTGCACTGGTGTCAGCAGAGGCCAGAAGTTGATATCAGAACCCCTGGAACTGGAGTTACAGATGCTCGTGAGCCACCCAGCGTGGGTGCTGGGAACTGAACTCTAGTCCTTGGCAACTTGAGTCCTCTGCATGGACAGAAAGTGCACTTAACCACTGAGCCAGCTCTCCAGCTTCATCGAACAGCAGTTTTTTAAACCAAACATTCTAACATAATTCAGAGATTTACACATTTGATTCTTCTGTGTGGAGGAATGATGGTAGGAAAACACTAAGTCCTTGTGTTCTGTAGTTAAACTATTAATTCTGTAAGAGCAGAAAACTTTGCATGTGCAGTAAAAACATTATAATTCATAACATGTGTTTCAGTGTTTGTTGGCATTGTGTGGCATGATGGCATGTGTAATGCTGAGTGTGTCTGTTACATGTTCAGAACTAGGGCTACAATTGGTGTGATGGCTCATCCCTGTGATCAACCCTAACACTCAGGAGTCAGGGGCAGGAAAATCTCTATGAGTTCAAGTCCAGCTTAGTCTACACAGCACAGTTCAGACCAGCCAAGACTACATAGTGAGACCCCGTCTCACAAAACAAAACAGAACTGGGACTGCAGACCAGGGCTGCGGTGAAGTCACATGATACAACACAGGTAAGCACTGCCAGAGACCCTGGCTTCACGGAGCACATTCAGAAACCTTTTACAGTTGCCAAGTGTCTCACAACACCTGTGTTTGTTTATGTAATCCAGTACAGACTTGTGACCCACAGTATAGGAAGCTGTGTGCTTGATAATATCAAAAAACAGAGACAATAGGGGGGAAGTAAAGGAAAAATTAAAGCACTAACAGGAAAGGGCTGTGCATCTGAAATCTCATCAGGATCAGAGGCAACCTTCTGCTGCCCAGACGGGTAAGGACCAGTCCACAGGGACTGCGCTGGGAACAAAGGTTTCTCAAGGACCTTGGTAATTGGGTGAGATTGATAACTACAACAGAAGCCACGGCATTAATAATAAAGGGATCAGTGACACAAACAAATATATTTACAAGTCACTGACTCAAGTTGAGGTCTGCGAAGACCCAGATGTATCACGGCTTTCAAATTTATTTATGGATCCATGTCCTAATGTGATAAACAGTTGGCTTGTAAACTAAAGCTACTGAAAACTACCACATAGAACTCCGGCTGTTTTTCCTCATAGTCACTATGTGGGAGATGTCAGCAAGGCCACTGGTCCAGGACAACTCCTTACTCATCTGATGAATGGATGAGTGTGTCAAAGGATGAGCGGCCTACAGCTAACTCTTAATAAACAACAGCTCAGTCCCCTGTGGACAAACTTGGTGAGAACACCAAAGTTCTACCACAGGGCCAGCAATGTCCCTCTTTCAGAGCAATGTGACCACACTGTGCAGGCCAGTGCTGCCCAAGGCTCATGAAGGGAAACTGAACCCCTAGACTGTCAGTTGAGCATTCCACAATGAACTCTGAGAGGAAAAGGCAGAGGAGTAGGAGCCTCTGAGACCTCATCGCCACCCACCCATCCTGAAAGCCCCAAGGAGCATGGAAAGCCCGTCTTCCCTTTTTCCTTCCCTCCCTCCCTTCCTGTCTTAGCTGTGGCCACTATTGCTATGATGAAGCACCATGACCAAAAGCAAATTGTGGGGGTGGAGCTGGGGTGTGTGGCGGGGGTGTTATTTCACTCATAGTTCCATATCATCAAAAGCAGTGAGGGAAGGAACTCATGCAGGGCAGGAACCTGGAGGCAGGAGCTGATGCAGAGGTCATGGAGGCGAGCTGCTTACTGGCTTGCTCCTCACAGCTTACTCAGCCAGCTTTCTTAGAGAACCCAGGACCACCTGCCCAGGGGTGGCACAACCCACAATGGGCTGGGCTCTCCCCCATCAGACACTGATTATGAAAATGTCCTACAGCTAGATCTTTTGGTAGGGGAGTTGGGGGAGGGTTTCAAGAAAGGGTTTCTCTGTGTAACAGCCTTGGCTGTCGTGGAACTCTCTTTGCAGACCAGGCTGGCCTTGAATTTAGAGAGATCCACCTGCTTCTGCCTCCCGAGTGCTGGGATTAAAGGTCTGTACCATCATGCCCTTTAGATAAACAGTCTTATTAAATAAGAAACACAGAGCCAAATGCGGAGTTAAAAGCCCAAGAGGTCAGAGCAGTAGCTGAGAGCTGAGACTTAAAACCGCCTTCTTGCCCTTCCTGCCGCTGCTGTCCTTCCCCTCAGCAAGAGAGCTACTTCCTGTGTATGTCTTTTTATTGACTTTCTGTTCTGTCTTCTCATTGGTTGTAAACCCAACCACATGACCTCCTCGTCACTGCCTGTCTATACAGACCTCCAGGTCTTCTATGGTTGGTATTGAGATTAAAGGCGTGTGTTGCCATGCTGGCTGTATCCTTGAACGCACAGAGATCTGCCTGTCATGTGATCAGGATTAAAGGTGTGTGCCACGTCCAACCGGCTTCTGCTATGGTTTGCTTTTAGCTCTGACCCCCCAGGCAACTTTATTTATTAACATACAAATAAAATCACATTTCAGTACAAATAAAATATCACCATAATGGCCTGCTAGAGCTGGATCTTATGGAGGCGTTTTCCCAGTTGAGGTTCCCTCCTCTGAGATGACTCTAGCTTGTGTCAAGTGGACACAAAACTAGCCAGGACACCCTTCCTTCAGACAGACCCTCCATCTGTCTCTCAATGGGCTCTATTCCTTGCTTTTGTGTCTCTGTGGCACTGACAGAAACAAGTTATAGAAAGACACACTTATTTTGGGTCTCTGTCCAACAGGCCTAGAAGAGCGGTTCAGATGACGTCAACAGGAACATGTGTTATAGACTGTGCACATGGCAACTGCCCGGGCAGCAGAGAGAAGGACAATGGCAGAGCTTCCTGGCTTTCTCCTTTTCCTTTTCATTTCATCTGGAGGCTGCCCATGAGATAATGAAACTGCGTCTGGGATGGGTCTTTTCCTCTCTGTTAATATGCCCCCGTAGACTAACTACCACGAGCCTCAGTGTCTCAGGTGACTGTGAATGCAATCAAGTTGACAATGAACCACCAGAGTTTGCCTCTGTAACCGTGATAAACACCGTGACCAAAAAGCACCTGGGAGGAAGGGCTTTCCACTTTCACATCAGCCCATCTTTGAGGAAGTCAGAGCAAGAACTCAAAGCAGGTGCCTGGAGGCAGAAAAATGCAGAAACAATAGAGGAACAAGCTAGTTGGCTCTCCCCCAGGCTCTGCTCAGCTACCATTCCATGTGACTGGCAAAGAAACTATTTTATGCCAAGCATCAACTAGGTAGCCATCAGCCTGTTGGTCTCTGACTCCAGTCCTTGGAAGATAAGTCCCTAGTAACCCTGACTCAGTGACCCCCACCCAAAAACTTACAGCCCTGACCATCCATCTACTTGTTATGACTAACTGCATTTTTTGCTTCTGCGACTTGCTTATGCAGACACCTAAAGATTGTTTTGAAGTTGCCTTACCCTCTTAACTTAGCAGAACAGACCAGTTTTTGCTTGCTTGCATAGATAGTGAAGGTTTTCTTGTGGTTTTTCACCTTTAAGAAAAATACTTCCCTGGCCGGGCGGTGGTGGCAAATGCCTTTGATCCCAGCACTGGGGAGGCAGAGCCAGGTGGATCTCTGTGAGTTCAAGGCCAGCCTGGTCTATAAAGCAAGATCCAGGACAGGCACCAAAACTACACCGAGAAACCCTGTCTTGAAAAACAAAACAAAACAAAATAATGATAATAATGATGATGATGATGATGATGATAATAAATAGAAGAAAAATCCTTTCCCATCGATACCCCTCCTTCGTGACAATCTCAAATTTGGCTCAGAGATAGTTTGTCCTGCTGGCAGCTAATTAGCAAACCTTTTAATTATAATTCCATTGTGTTTATGGTCTTTCCCTGGGGATCACAACCTCCATAACACCTGGACATCCTGTACCTCCCCTGATCACTTGAGCGGGAGCGACACCACCCCCGTGGGCTGAGCCCTCCTACACCACAATTAATCAAGAAAATGCCTCAAAGACTTGCCTACAGAGCAGCCCAATGAAGGTATTTTCTCAGTTGACATTTCCCTCTACCCAGATTGACCCTAGTTTACATCAAGTTTACAAGAAAACTCACCATCACAGCAACCATGACACAGATACCCCATCTTCCTCCAGACAGGCTCTACCCTCCCGCTCTACCCAGCACCTTCCCCCATATTCCTTCAGGTCATTCTCTTGGGACCCCATAGGATTCGAGAGCACCCACTCTCGTCCCTCGACATCATTGGTGAAGACACTGCGGCTGTATCTTCCCTTGATTCACAGATTGTGTGACTCAAACAGGAGCTGTGCCATTGCTAACAGTAACAGCAGTAACCTTGTGGACTCGTAACTCTGGGTATGTATTCAGCGTGGATCAGGCATTGCTCTAAGCTCTATGCACCTGTTACCTTACCCAATCTTCATTCACCCTATGAAGCCAGCAGTATCTTCAAACATTTTACAAACTCATAGCTTCAGAAATCACCCTTCTTAGGATGTGGCCTTCAGGCTCTATTCCTGAAAATATAGATGCTATATATTCAAAGGTATTTATCATAGCGTCACTTCTAATATACAAATGTTGGAAATAACTAGTCAGGTGCAATGCTGTGGGCCTGGAGTCCTAGCTACTCCAGAGACTCAGCTAGGGAGTGCTGCTGACTTAGGCACTGTCTCAAAAGAAGAAAGAAAAAAGATATATAGACAAACGGTATTGAGTGCCTTCCCTTGGGTACGCATGCATGCATGCACAGAAATGCAAGAATGTGTGGAAGTTATGCTATGTGTGGAATGTATAGCTAGGGTGAGTTCTTCTGTGCACCCCAAAACAAAATGCTGGAGCTTCGGGTTTTTTGTTTTTGTTTTTGTTTTTAAGACAGGGGTTTCTCTGTGTGTCCCTGGCTGTCCTGGAACTCTGTAGGCCAGACTTGGTTGAACGCAAAGATCTGCCTGTGTCTGTGACTGCTGCCCTCCGACCAGCAGAGGGCACCGTCCTCCCATCCCAACTTTCTAGTCTCTCAGAAGCTCTCGTCCGGAAGTTCCGCCCCTAGCGGAAGTCGTGCAACTGGGCATCCCGGAAGTTAGCCGTGTCTGCAGGTATGGGTGCTGCGGGCCGAGGTGGAGCGCACCGGCGCATGGCTCGCCCGAAGCGTAACGGCGGCTTCCGTGGTCCGGGTGGCGGGGAGGGGGCCCTGAAGCGGCTGCGGCTGGCCGTGGAGGACTTCGTGCGAGCTACCTCGGAGAGTGAGACCCTCGAAGGCCGCCAGGGCCAGGGCGCTGTGGCGCGCTCCCTGCCCAGCGGGCGAAAGAGCCGCAAGGAGCTTCGTAAGGAGAAGCGACACCTGAGGAAAGCGCGGCGCCTGCAGAGGACGGTGGGCTCCGGGTCCGGGGACCAAGAGGCTAATGTCGGCCTTACCGGAGGCCGGGAGGCTCCGCCGCCCTCCGAGACGCGACCGACCCCTGCCTCGGCCACGGCGAACCCCGCCAAGGCCAAGGCTTCCTCCGCTAACGTTAAGGCCACGGCGACCCAGGCTAAGGCTAAGATTTCCCCTTCCAAGGCTACGGCGATCTCAACTAAGGCCAAGGCTAAAAGTGCCCCTGGAAAACCGGGTCCCGCCACCGCCACCGCCGCCGCCCGGAAACGGGCTCTTCTAGCGGCCAACGAGGAGGAGGACCGAGAGATCCGAAAGCTGGAGCGATGCCTCGGCCTGAACAAGCGCAAGAAGAAGGGCGACGGCAGCTCGGTGCCGCTCAGCTTCGCCCGCGACGGGCTAGATTACATCCTGGGGGCCCTGGAATGTGGGAGAGGCGGCGGCCTGTACGAAAGCAGCGAGGAGGAGGAGGAGGAGGAAGAAAAGGTGGAGACTGGACAGACACTCTTGGAGAGTGACCTAGAGAGCAGTTCCGAGGAAAGCGAGGAGGACTCAGACTCGCAAGCGGATCAGGAGGATGTAAACTCGCAAAGGGAGAAAAAAGCAGAATTTGAGACGCTAGGAAGTAAAGGGAACAAGAGAGTCCGCTTTGCGGAGGCGGTAGAAAAGAGCGAAAGTTCTTCGGAAGATGACATGGAACATCAGGTATGACACCCAACAACCTGTAGGCCCTGTGGGCTGTCATTCCAAACGGGGTGAGGGAGAGAGCAGGGTACAGGACAGTATTGGCGGTGACGCACCATGGCAGCCACAGCCTGCTGAAGGGAAGGCCCACCCAGGCCATTGCAGGCATTCACACAGTAGAACTTAACTTTTGTTAAACAACCGTGGCCTGTAATGATAGCTGCTCCAAATCCTCATGAGGTTAGTGTTTAGAGTACATAACGTGGAAAAATGCTAAATGTGTGTCCACTGTAAATTTTTTGCAATTTTCTTCCTATCTTCAAGGAAAGTCACTGTGTTGAAAGTGGTGAAAAATACATCCCACCTCGGTTGAGGGGCGAGGAGACAGTGAATGCCCACAAGAAAGAAGAGCTGGAAAGGCTGAAGAAGCACGTTAAAGGCCTAGTTAACAGGTGACCTGACAGAATTATGACATATTATCATTTAACTATAGAAACCATCTAAAGAGCAAACGATGGGCCTAGGACTAGACAGTGTTCTGGATCCTTGTGTGTGAGATAACTGGACCTAACCTTGAAGAGATAGGATGCTCAGCTGTTTAATATTGCCCTTTCCATGTTTGAAGACCTCCCACCGGTCATTCTTAGAAGCAGGAAGGAACAGGGAGGGCAGGGTTCTGTGTCATCCCAGGAATGGCCCAGATAAAGTCACCCCTCCCTGCAAAAGTGAATTCATCTGGTGGTGAACAGGGTCTCAGCCACCATTTGTTTTCTTCTTCTTTTTTTTTTTTTTTAAGCCACATGGATGGGAATTTGTCACCTTTCCCTGTTGGCTGTCCAGATTTAACAGATGACTCGGAATTACTTGTCTGAAGCCCTTCTCCACTTCTTCGTGTCCCTCACTCAGCCTCATTCAGGTCTCTCTTCCAAGCCCTCTAAAGATGACCACTGTCCTGGCCTCTAGCACCTTGTCTAATTTTGTCAGATTTCAAATATGTATTGTCCTTTGTTGCTTAACTTATTATAGATCACTGGGAGTTATCAGGACGTAGGGAGGTCCTTAGAGGAATCACTCCCAGCCTATACTACAGTTTAAAAACAACAACAGAGAGAGCTGGGGGTGTGGCTAAGTTGGTAGAGTCCTCATCTAACATGCACAAAGCCTGAAGCCCTAGCTGACCAAACCACATAAACCAAGCATGGTGGTGCATGCCTGTAATGTATGTAATCCCAGGACTCTGGAGGTACATGGAGGAGGATCAGAAGTTCAAGATAACAGCTTCCACAGTGTTTTCAGGTCTCATCCTTTTTACAAGAGAGAGGTTGAGACTGATTCTGTGCAGTTTTGTCAAATGCAGATTTGGGTGACTGCCACCAATATCAAGATGCATGGCTGTTCTTTCACAAACGACTCTCATGCCAGCCTTTGTCACGCCTCCTCTTCCTTCCTCTGTGCTTTTTATTTCTTTTTCATTAAAACTCATGCTGTTTCCATGATATCCTGTCATTCCGCCATTACCTGTTGTTTTGACAGCAGGTTCAGTATGAAGCACAGGTACACGGTGTATATAGGAAATATACACAAAACAGAATGTTTCAGTAACACTTTGCTCATACTCCTGCAGGTTGAGTGAGCCAAACATGGCATCCATAAGTGGGCAGCTGGAGGAGCTGTACATGGCCCACAGCAGAAAGCACATGAGCGACACCCTGACCTCTGCCCTCATGGATGCCTGTGTCACTGCCTCAGCTATGCCCAGCAGACTGATGATGGAGCATGTCCTCTTAGTCAGCATCCTTCACCACACGGTTGGAATAGAGGTACCCCTGTGCCCTTTCTCCATACGCTGACTGTGTCGTGTGGAATAGTATTCTAGCATGGCGTTGGTGAGTTTGAGAAGTTAAGGCACTGGGAAGCTCAGGGCAGAGGAGAGAGGGCCTAACTACCTCAAAAGCCCCCGCTGTGCAAGATCGACATTGGCTGTCTCAGGAATTGTGCTTCTGTAGTGCGCCCCTCCACCCCCACCCCAGGGCTATGTTTAGTTTCATGTGTGAATGCCTGAGTCCATTTTCTTGCCATTACAAAGTGTAATGGACACCCTGGACAGCTTTCCTGGTGCTCCATAATCACAGTAATTGACTATTCTATGGCTGTTGTGGTGCCTTCCCCATCCTGTACCACACTGGGACAGTTTAGCAGACTTAATCAAAGTGATTTGAGTGCAGACAGCATTTCAGTGAGTTATTTTAAAAGTCGTAGATATGACTACCACAGAGCATCAGGAATTTACTTGATTTGAAAACCTGAAATTATTGGTTCTACTTCCCATTTAAACCTTTGCTAATAGCATGAAGGACAATGAGATGACTTGTTCAGGGGGAAGTCATTAGAGTACTTTAGCTAATGGCATCTGCTAAAGCTTGTGCTAGATGTGCTGCGTCCTCAGGATGCTGGTTCCCATTAAACTGTACTGAGAAAAACCTCCCAGGAACTCATGGAAGGAAAAAGAATATTAAAGCTGATCTCAGCTACTGTGTGCCTTTTCTCAATCACTTAACATTCAGGCCTTTGCAGATTTATGCTAAAATTCACATACCAGAATCAGTGTTGGCAACATGAGTTTTTTTCCTATCTCTAAGTTATACCAGTATGTTTAATTTTAAAAACATTAATAGAATTTAAATTTTAGCCTATTTGTGTGCTGAAAACATAGTCTCAATGTTTCTTGCTCTCTGAAGCATCCTGACTCTGTTAACATGAGCTAAGATGGTGGTGCTACTAGAGGAGGGTGTGCTTAGGTTTCTCTCCAGGGAATCAAGCCTCGCATCTTTAGTTTGGGCCTCCAGAAATCAGTATTGCCAGTCTTTCTAGCTTCATGGTTTTGCAGTCTAGCAATCCTGTGTATACTTGCCCATTACACTCTGGGCTGTATGTGGATCTCATCTGCCCTTGTACGTCTACATGTCTTACCTGATGTGAAATTTAGCATAAATATGCACAGGTCCAAATGACATTAAACCAGATTTTGACTAGCAGACCACAACCTGCTCACCCCTGCCTAGTTCCTAGAGATCCAGACCAAATGCTGGGACTCACACCCAGTGATGCCTACCCTGCCAGTCTGTCCTCAGTCACTCTCATGAGCAGCCCTTCTTTCCCATCTGTCACAGCTGCCTTACTCATCTCCCAGCTGGGTATCCTGCAAGAGGAAGTAGTCACAAGACGATGCTACCAGCAGGAGTGACTGCCATTTCTGCCTTCAGTTTTCACTGCCTTCGTTCAGATCCACCACAGGTTGATCTGGCCTTCTTCCCCAGCATACGCTTAGGAATTGTAAATCGAATGTTCTAGAACAGCAAAAGGACACACCACAGTGACCTTGCCCAGCTTCATCAGGCATCTGCTAGTTCTTGGCCCACTGCTGTCCCCTGGCTATCCCCTTTACACAGATTCTGACATCAAACTCAGGTCATCAGGTGGGAAGCCAGCTCCTTTATGCAGAGCCATCTTGCCATCATTTTTTTAAAGAACTTTTTCTAGGGTGCCACAGTGACATCTGGCTAGAAACCCCTTTGTTGTTGATTCTAAAGAAATGAGAGTATTTTTACAGAAAAGGTTTGTATGCTGAGGCAAGCACTCAGTGCTGTGTTGATTATTAGAATCTTCTCATCAGTATGTGAAGCCTGAGTTACTGGAATCTGCATTCTGAGTTACCAGCTCCCCGCTGGAGTTCTTACCCCACCTGTACTCATGTTGTGCTTTATAGGTGTTTGTGCGGTTTGACAGTCAGGTCCCAGGATGACATGATGACAATTCTTCATCTCCTTCAGGTTGGTGCTTGCTTCCTTGAGGCTGTGGTGAAGAAGTTTGATGATGTCTATAAAGATGGAGGTGAGGGGAAAGAACTGGACAACCTGTTTACCATGATTGCCCATTTGTACAACTTCCACGTGGTACAGTCTCTCCTCATCTTTGACATCTTGAAGAAGCTTGTTGGAACTTTTACGGAAAAAGACATTGAGCTGATCCTGCTGATGCTGAAAAATGTGGGCTTTGCATTGAGAAAAGATGATGCCTTGTCCCTTAAGGAGCTGATCACAGAAGCCCAGGCCAAGGCCAGTGAGGCAGGCGGCAAATTTCAGGACCAGAACAGGGTAGGAGTGCCCTTTGACCTGCTGAGTCCCCGTGAAGTAGAGTGACGGTACCAATGAGTGTCTGGCTGAGCGCTCGCTGGTGCCCTGATGCTCTCTGTTCCCTTCTGCCTTTCCTAGTGCTGTGCCTTTGTCTTTAGTCTGCAAACTGACCTCGGTTTTGAGGGATTGGTTTTTGTTTCCTTCCATTTTTTGAGATGAAGTCTTACTATGTAGCCCAGGCTGGCCTCAAGCTCATGATCTTCTTCTGAGTGCTGGGGTTACAGGTGTGTACCACCATGTGATGCTTGAACCTTGTTTCTTCATTAAGAACCCATACATATTTTATGACTAAGACTGATTGGTTTGCCCTCTCAGAAGCTCTTTCCCAGGCCTAGGTGTCAGCCTGGGTCGGCTGTGTAGCACTGTGTCTGAGCAGCAGAGACTTAGTCTTGCCAGCCAGTTCCCTCTATAAAATGGGCTCACAGCTCCCACCCCATCTGAGGGCTTAGGACAGTACCTGAGAAACCCCAGGGAGAAGGGAGAATGTTGAAGAGCACCAGTGTGGAGGCTTGACCAGAGAGGAGAAGAGAGGGCCCAAGGAGCCAGGTTTTTTCTTGAGTGGAAGAAGATCTGAGCAGATAGTTATTGGCAGATGGTCTTCTTTGGGGGCTGCTTTGACCCCATTGTAGAAAAGATGGGAGGTGGCCAAAGCAGGGGAAAGGGCTTCAGGAGTCTCGAAACAAAAGTAGCATGTGAGTGTGTTGGTAGTGGATGTAGTCTTGGGAGTCAGAAGTAAGTGACTTTTGGAGGAGCAGGAACATGGAATGGGAATTTGGGGTCATCCTGCGGGATATAAAGAAGAGATCTGAGGCTGGAAGGGAAGATTATTCCCTTCTGGATATCCAACTTGGCATCTAGATAAGTCTTGAAGAAGGATTTGCCAGAAAGGATTCTGGGTCACCCTCATACTAGGGCTGGGTTGTGGGAGTGGAAGAGAGAAGCCCTCTGGATAGTGAGCCACGTCTGTTTTAAAATACTCTGCTAAATGAGGTATTAAAGGTATCATAGACCACCTCCAGGCTACCGGTGTTCTCATCAGTGAGGACCATGTGCTTCAGCCAAGGTGTGTCTTGCCCATGGCATCCTTAGTAACTGTTAAATGATGAGTTCGGTTACTTCTCCTTTAAGGTGCGGTTCATGTTGGAGACAATGCTGGCTCTGAAAAACAATGACATGCGTAAAATCCCTGGCTATGATCCAGAGCCTGTGGAGAGACTAAGGAAGTTACAGAGGGCTCTGGTGAGTGACACCCTATTCTGGTTTGTCCTGAGCCGCTGCCATGCCATCATGGACCCATTGTGACTGGTCACACTATGTGCAGCTCAAGTCTTAGAAACTGTATATCTGTAGTGAGACCGTGGAACCTCCCTGCACAGGAATCATCAAGTTGGTCGGATGCCCAGTATTAGTCTGCTGAGGTGCTAAGCTAAGGCCGTATGATAGGATCCTCTGTTGAGACTCAGAAGGCCAGGCCCCACCTGGGACCAGGAAGCTCCTGCCGTAAGGTGTGAGGTGGTTACCAAGGTCGTTCTTGTCTTTAGTCACATAGTCATTGTTGTAGAGCCCAGGTCACACACATGTGATAAGGAACCCATAGACTTCACAAACAGCACGAGAGCTGACGGCTCTTTCTGGCCTTTTTCCAAACAGGCTAACTGTTCCAGTTGTCCATGATTCATTGCCATAATCCTACACCAAAACTGCCATTTTCAAACAAAGCGTGACAAGTGTGGAGCGTGAGCCAGCCGAAGCACTTCATGACACCTTTTCTTTTCATCAGGTACGCAATGCTGGCTCAGGTTCTGAGACTCAGCTTCGAATCTCCTGGGACGGCATCTTAAACGCAGAGCAGACTGGTCGCTGGTGGATTGTGGGGTCTGCATGGAGTGGGACCCCAATGATCGACAACAGTCATCAAACACTCTTACAGAAGCCACTTGCAGGAACGGTATGAGGATCCCAGTTGGCTGCCTGGCCTGCTCTGTCAGCAGTCTCCTCTGCCTCCACCAGCTCCCGTTATTCCCAAGTGTTCTTGGAGTGCACTGGCTTGTCAGGAGGCTTCATAGAAGTAGCTCCTGTCAGTATAGAATTCAGTCCGTTCCTCTGCTTCTTAAGAATTTTTAAAAGTTCTAAAACCTGATGGGTGGTGGTGGCAGAGGTTGGTGGATCTCTGTGAGTTCGAGGACAGCCTGATCAATAGAGTGAGTAACAGGACAGCCAGGGCTAGCTACACAGTGAAACCCTGTTTCAAAAAAACAAAAATGAACAAAAAAGTTCAAAAACCCAATTCAAACAAAACCTAGACGTGGAGTAGAATGAGAAAAAGGTGACAATGAATCTCATTTGAGAGCTGTTGTTGGAGCTCAGGCTCATGCTGTTCCAGGGGGTGTGTGTTGCAGTCCCTACTGTGGATTCAAGTTGGGACTCCAATTTCCTTTTTGACTTTCTTCCTGGGGACTGTGGTCTCACAAATTCTGGCTCCCAGGCGCTGGCAGCTGCTTGTATCTGAACTTGATCTTTATTTGATGCACAAATCTGACCCACAGACCAATCCACCTCCTGAGAAGGCTTCCACTGAGCTTTTCTCCCTGTGGGAGTTGCCTAAGAATACAGACATGGCATTTACGTGCATACATGTACATATGGTTTACAGTCACGTTGTGCTCAAATGTGTATGTTACGCTTCAGAAATTCAAGTTCAGAAACATGCTGTGCTCAGGAACAGTGTCCTGTTTCTGAGGAGACTCCTTGCATCTGGATGATGGGAGGGTCTGGACACAGTTCTCTTTCTTTTCAGGTTAGCTCCAAGATGCTAGAGCTTGCAAGGAAGCAGAGAATGAACACTGATGTCAGGAGGAACATATTCTGCACTATAATGACAAGTGAGGACTTCTTGGATGCTTTTGAAAAGCTGCTGAAGTAAGCATTGCTATGAACATTTTAGTCTGATATTTAATAGACATAATAAAGTACGTTGATCTAGCTTTTAACTTCGGGGTAATTTGAGCCACTTTCCATTACTTTCCTCTCACCTGGGTTTCTGGGTCCCATGTGAACCTCATAAGACATTGATCCCTGTAGTGGGTAGCCATCCCAGCCTTGGCCTGGAAGTTCCAACCCCCACTGAGGCTTCGGTAATAGTCACGCCCACAAGGCAGGGCGGAGGAGGAAGCAGAAGACCCAGGATCAAGAGGAGAGCTCTCTCTCAGTTCTGGGACCCTGGACGCAGGAGGTAGACTGAGCAGAGTTCTCCAGAGAACACCGCCGGACTGTGCCATACCTTTGCCAGACCCTACAACCTATCCCTTCATTTGTAAGTTAGCCCACAAAATAAACCTCCCTTTTAACTACGTGGAATGGCCTTAATTTCACCAATAGATCCCTACTAGTATGCCCTTGGTAAGTAGCATGTGTGGCATGAGGTGAGAGCTTGGCTGGCAGTGTTAGGTACCCAGCTTTGTTGTCTCTTTCTGACTTAAAAGTTGTAAATTTTACTAAGTGTCTGAACATTTGGATCTTAAATCCTTCCTTTATCTGCTTCAAACTTAGAGATAAGTACAAATTTCTGAACTGGGCCTTGTTGATATGGAAACCTTGAGCTTGCTCATGTTTCTGAGACCATACTATTTGCTGAATGTCAGTAGCACTGAGTCTCCCTGTCAGTGTCTGTTTCTGAGTACTTTGTTAAAGGAAGATTATCTTGTCCAGTCAAAGGGTCAGACTTGTCCATTGCTAGTCAACTTTGTATCACTGTGACAGAAAATCAACCTGAAGGAGGAAGAGTTATTTGGACCTATAGTTTTAGTCCACAGTCACTTGGCCCTGTTGCTCTGGTAGTGGTGGGATAATACATCATTGCAGAAATGTGTGGTAGAAGAGACCTGCTTATTTAATGGAAGTTGGCAAGTAGAAGAAGATCCAGCTTCCCTGTATCCCCTTGAAGGGCATGTCCCCAGTGACCTGACTTCCCTTCCACTAGGCCTTCTCAAGGTTCCTTCACCTCCAGTAGCACATGGGCTAAGGACTGAGCCCTCAACACATGACCTTTGGGAAATGTTCCAGTTCTGACTAATGTCCTTTATGTCAAAAAGGATTTCCTTCACTGTTGTTATGGCCTGGTTAGCATTAACTTGACATGGCCTAGAGTCATCTGAAAAGAATCTCAGTAGAGTAATTGTGCATACTAAGGGACTGTCTTAACTGATGCAAGACTCAGCCACTGTGGGCAGCATCATCCCAAGCAGGTGGTGCTGGGTCAAATAAGAACTAGCCTAGCATGAGTAAGCCAGAGGGTAAGCCAGTAAACAGCATTCCTCTGTGCTTCTTGCTCTGATTTGCCTCAGTGATAGATTGCGACCTAAAAGTGTCAGCCAGATAAATAAACCCTTTGCTCCTCAAGCCCCTCTTCATCACAGTGTTTTTATCAGAAAAGCATAAGGAAACTAGAACATCCTAGTTAATTTCAGTGTTTTCAAACATTGCTGGGCATGGTGGTGCAACCTATCATCTACAGAGCAAGTCCCAGGACAGCCAGGGCTACACAGAGAAACCCTGTCTTGAAACAAAACAAGTCAGGAAGTAAGTGTCTAGTGAGATGGTTCAGAATTTAAGAGCACCTGCTACTACTCTTCCGCAGAACCCAAGTTGTTTACTAGCACCCATGTGGCAGCTCACAAACACTATCTGTACTCCAGTTGTAGGGCCTCAGATGCCTGCTTTTGGTCCCCACGGGCAGTAGGCATACAGGTGATGCACAGGCATGCATGCAAGCAAAAACCCATACATAAAAATAAAAATTTTAAAACATAATTTAAAAAATCAAAAAGTAAAGTTGTTTCCTTAACCATACCCAGCTTCTTGCCATCACAGGAGAGTCCTCTGTATTGCCTTCAAGAACCAGTCCTTGGGCTGGAGAGATGGCTTAGAGGTTAAGAGCACCAACTGCTCTTCCAGAGGTCCTGAGTTCAATTCCCAGCAACCACATGGTGGCTCACAACCATCTGTAATGAGATCTGGCACCCTCTTCTGTATACATAATAAATAAATAAATCCTTTTTTAAAAAGAACCAGTCCTTGGCTTTGAAGCTCTACACTACAACTCTACAACGTGGAGTTGTATTGTGCCTCACATTTCGCCATGTTATTAGGAAAACTGAGACCCACAGAAGCTAGGAATAAGACTGGGTTGTGGCCCAATATGTGACTGCACCACTATCTTTACCAACTCATTTTCCCCTGGACTCCTCAGCCAGAAAGGGGCTGATTTTGCCATAAAAATTGAAATTAGAATACATTCTTGGTCTCACTGTTTGTCTGCAGACTTGGGCTGAAGGACCAGCAGGAGAGAGAGATTGTTCACATCCTCATGGATTGCTGCCTGCAGGAAAAATCCTACAACCCTTTCTACGCTTTCCTGGCTAGCAAGTTCTGCAGCTATGAAAGGAGATTCCAGGTAACGTAGAAGACCACCAGAACATCTGGATGGCTCACTACTAGGAGTTCCATGTCCCGTCATGGATATTGTCTGTGCTAGGCAGCCAGGCCTTCCTGCATTGGAGAGAAGATGGAACTTACATCCCAAGGCAGCTTGTCTGTCAGAGCTGGAAGGATTGTGGCCAGGCTGGCTGGGCACCTCTACAGTGTTTCGGGGCACTGGCCTCTAATAACTGGCTATTGCTAACAACCTTTCTTTAAAGCCGTTGATGAGTAGGACAGAACTACAACCAAAGGACATCGATGATGGTGTCAGGAAGGGACAGGGAAGTTGCTCTTAGTCCCGACTTGGGTTGTTGACGAGGACTAAGAAATAGAGTACCTTAGAGTATGTTCTTCGTGAATTGTTCCACTAGTTTGCTGCATTTTAACTTTCTTCTTTCCTGTTAACTAGATGACTTTCCAGTTCAGCATATGGGACAAATTTCGGGACTTGGAAAATTTGCCAGCCACTAAGTTCTCAAATCTCGTTCATCTGGTAGCACACTTGTTGAAGACAAAATCACTTCCACTTTCTATCCTAAAGGTTTGTATAATGCAAGAAATTAGTAAAATTCTTTTATTTGGGGTATTTTAAAAATTGCATTTTTTGAACTTCTGAAGTGTTTTTTGATTTTTTGAGACAGGGTTTCTCTGTGTAGCCCTGTCTGTCCTGGAACTCACTCTGTAGACCAGGCTGGCCTCAAACTCAGAGATCTCCTGCCTCTGTCTCCCCGGTTCTGGGATTAAAATAGGTGGGTGCCACCACCACCACCACCTCTAGCTATGAAAATGTTTTCATTATCATAGCCATCATAGAAAATATCCAATCAATACATAATGTAAATTTACTTAGAGAATTAGTGCCTGACTACAGGGTTTGCATTCTTTTATTTTACACTACTTTGTGTGTGTTTATGTGCATGAGCTTAAATGTGCCGAGGTCAGAAGGCAGCTTTCGGAAATCGGTTCTCTCTTTCCACCACATGGGTTCTGAGAATGAACTCAGGTCATCGGGCTTGTCAGCAAGTGACTACCTGCTGAGCCATCTCTTCAGCCCAGGTTCTTTGATAGTCAAGTCCTAGTTATACAATGCTGCACTGGTCACAGCTCAGCTGGGAGCATAAAGTGAAGTAGGCCTTTGTCTTCAGGTTACTATCGCTGTGATAAACACAGTGACCAAAAGCAACTTGGGGAGGCAGGAGTTTAGTTCACTTACACTTCCAGCTAACAGTCTACCACTGAGGGAAGTCAGGACAGGAGCCTGGGGGCAGGAGCTGATGCAGAGGTCCTGGAGGACCCACAATGGGTGGGCCCTTCTGAATCAATCTCTACAGCTCATTTTATGGAGGCATTCTCAACTGAGGCTCCCTCCTCTCAGATGACCCTGGCTTATGTCAAGTTGACGTAAGACTAGCTAGGGCAGACTTTCCTCCTTTTAAATACATAGTTGTGGATCTTCACTGCAAAATACCATAAGGCTGTAGTTCCCCACCTAAAGCGCCGGTACAGAAGACAGTGAAGCCTAGCACAGGAGCTGGGATTCAGGGTGGGCTGCTAGCCTAAGAAATCCAGAAGGAGGTAACTAGTAGAGACAAGTCAGGGTACTACGTTCAGTGTCCTGTGGCATTGCTGGTCTGCAGGGCAGCCGCCTGTGTCCTGTGTGCATTTGTCCTGCCTTTCATCCAGGTGTCTGCTGGCAGTACCTCAGGACTGTGAGAAGTGGGCAGGAGCCAGTTGTGGGTGATAGGGCTGTAGTAGTCAGGGTTCTCTAGAGTAACAACATATGGAATAAATCTCTTGATATATATAGAAAAGGGATTTATTAGAATGACTTACAGTCTGCAGTCCAGCTAATCCAACAATGGTTGGCTGTGAGCATAAAATCCAAGAATCTAATAGTCACTGAGTTCATGAGATTGGATGCCTCAGCTGGTGTACAGTACACACTGGAATCCCGAGGAAGTAGGCTCCAGTGCTAGTGGAGGAATGGACTTGCTTATCAATTCAGGGCAAGCAGGCAAAGAGCAAAGCTTCCTTCTTCCATGCCCTATATGGCTTCCAGCAGAAGATGTGGCCCAGATTAAAGATGTCTTCCCATCTCAAGCTCTGGATTAGAAGTGGATCTTCCTATTTCAAATTAAGCAGAAAATCTCTCACAAGTAGGGTTTAGTTCCAAAACTAAGTTGACAACCAAGACTAGCCATCACAGAGCTCTAGACACATCCCTGACCCTGTTCCTAGTCTCTTGTCTGTGCCCTTGGCTCTTCTCAGGGGAGCACTCTAATACCTTCCTTGTTCCTAAGCATGCTTTTGTGCTTTCCCGTACCTGTATCTGCAAGCAGAGTGTGTGGGGGGGCATAGCTCAGGCCTCTCTAGGCAGAACTTTGTTACCATACCCTGTACTTGGGCAGCTTTTTTTTTTTTTTAAGAGTATAAGCAATTTTATTAGCATTTTAAAGAGGAAAAGCTACAGGCAAGCTGTAAAACCTCAGCAGCTGCCTGGAAGAGAGAAGGAAAATGACCCTGCCATTTAAGCTCACAAAACAAAGTAGGCTGCTGTGGTATGGGATTGGATGCTTTAGAGAAAATGTCCCCAAAGTTTGGGGAGAAAAAGATGTTTAGAAGAGATTGTGAAGCTCTATTTAAATTCAACTTGAGTTTGTGTTTTCTCCATGTTGATGTCTGTGGTTCTCTGCGTAATGACTTCTGCATGGAAGTCCATGGTGTACATATAGCATGCTTCTCCTACTGCTAAAATTGAGTGAGATGCTTTGTGCAGTTCTTGGTGCTTTTCTGGGAAACATGTGCATTGTGTACTAATTGGCCTCTCCTCTGACCTACACTCTCTGTGTAGAGTTGGAACTCAAGAGTGGCCACTTCAAAGGAAAGGACAGAACCTGTTTGCCCTCACTAAATAAACCTCAGATTTGGAGTGTGTATCCCTGTAGCTGTGATCTCTGTTGCCCTGTGGCTCTCAGCCTAGAAGCCAGCCCACCCTACCAGCAGTACTCTTGTGTGCTTGCCAGCAGTTGCTGTTGCAAAGTACAGGAAGGGTCCCAAATCATGGCAACACTGAATCAGCAGGATGATGTTTTCCTATCTCCTGACCCTTAGGTAGTTGAATTCAGTGAATTGGATAAACCCAGAGTCCACTTCCTCCGGGGAGTATTGACTGAGCTGTTGATGGAAACGGAAGAAGACGACCTGGGTTTAATTTTCTCAAGGTACGTGCCCAGTGTTTCCTGATAAGACATGGGAAAAGAGCAGATTGTCATTTGAGTAGGCTGTTAGTTTATAAAGCCAGGGTTGTACCTAGTGTGTGATTTTAGACCTAATTCTAAGCTATAATGTCTATGCACTGGATTGAAGAATTGTAAGACTTGCCTAATAGAGAGCAGTGGTTTGTAACAGTACACGTGTTAAGCTGTTCTTTTCACTTTCTTCTTATGAGGCCTCTGTGCTAAGCTGCTTCTACCACTGAGCCTCACCCCTAGCCCTCAAGATCTTAAGTGAAAGCTGGGCATCTCAGTTCACACCTGTAATCCCAAAATTCAAGGAGCTGAAGGAGAAGAATTGCCATAAGCTCAAGGCCCACCTGGCGGATCTGAGGCCAGACCAGGACAGAGTAAGACCCTGTCTCGGGAAGGAGAAAGAATTTTTATTTGGATTTTTGGTTTTGTTTGTTTGTTCATTTTATTTTGTTTTTGAGACAGGGTCCCACTATATATCCCTGGCTGGCCTAGAGCTTGCTATGAAGAATAAACTGACCTCGATCTTACAGGTCCACACATGCCTCTGCCTCATCAGTGCTGGGGTTAAACACATGCACCACCACACCCAGTAAAAAGAGGGTTTGGGGTTTAAGACAGGGTTTCTCTGTGTAGTTTTGGTGCCTGTCCTGGATCTATAGACCAGGCTGGCCTTGAACCCACAGAGATCCACCTGGCTCTGCCTCCCAAGTGCTGAGATTAAAGGCGTGCACCACCACTGCCCAGCCAAAAAGAAGTTCTTAACAAAGAATCCTACTTTAGAAGAGATTGGGTACAACCAGTTATGGCAGTATGTGCCAGTAGTCCTAGCACCTTGGAGACTGAGGCAGGAGAGTTCCAAATTTGAAGCCACCCTAGGCTGCTTTGTCTTTTAAAAAGAAAGAGAGAGAGAGAGAGAGAAAGAGAGAGAGAAGCCAGGTAAAGGACACTCCTATGGTCACAGCTTTTCTAGAGGCTGAGCAAAGGAGGATCCTTTGAGTTCGAGTCCAGCTTAGACAGCATAGCAAGGTTCTGCCTAAAAATCGGTTTCCTTAAATAAGGGGCACGGTGGGGTGTCTCAATAGCAGAGCATTTGTCTGTCTTACACAAGACCTTGGGCCTTATCCCATCGTCCAAAAAAAAAAAAAAAATGCCTAAAAGTAGATTATGCCTTGCTGCTTGAGCTAGCAGGCACTGAGATCTGGGAGAGCAGCTCCTTCCTGACCTGTGTCTCCAATTCCCTTTCAGAGTTTCTGACAACCCGAAGCTGGGAATGTTGCAGGAAGGCCTGAAGCTCTTCATCAGCCACTTCTTACTGAAGCACACCCAGACTCTCCAGAGTGCGGAGGAAGCCAGTCTGCTGAGAGAGAGGGCAGGCCTTGCATCCAAGTCTTTACAGGGCAAAGCCATCCTGAGGATGTAGCCAAAGGATAGGGAACATTTGACCAAGAGGTGTCACTTGTGAATTCAGAGGCCTGTCCTGCCTCTCTAAGAGCAGGGGAATTATGCCATGGTATGTCATGGTTTAAATACTATAGTTTCAGGTTTTTTTTGAACCCAGGGTTGTACTGTGTATTTCAAGTGTATGTGTATGTATATAATAGATGAAAGGGAAAGAGGAGAGAAGATGGGGCATTAAGCCATGAGGAGAGGGGGAGATCATAAATTTATGGCTTTTTTATCTTCTGAAATATTGGTTAAAAGTTCAGAAGCTGATCTGGCATATTGGGCATTAACTGCTTAGATGCAAGATTGTAAAACATCAGGAGATCAGGAGCAGGGGATTTAGCTCAATGGCAGAGCGCTTGCCTAGCAAGCACAAGGCCCAGGGTTCCATCCTCAGCTCAAAAAAAAAAAAACAGAAGTGAACTTCTGCCATCTGGGCTTCCCCCATTGTGCTGTAAGTCTGTATTTAAGACCTCCTCCCTCCTTCAATGAATGACATTCGACATTCATTAAAAAAAAAAAAAAAAAAAAAAAAGAAGAACAAGAAGAGGGGGTCAAGAACATGATGGGGAAACCCACAGAGACAGCTGATCGGTGCTAGTTGGAGCTCACTGACTCTGGACTAACAGCTCAGGAACCTGCATGGGACTGAACTAGGCCCGCTGAATGTGGGTGACAGTTGTGTGACTCGATCTGTCTTTGGGGTCCCTGGCAGCAGGACCAGGACTTATCCCAGATACATGAACTGGCTTTTTGGAGCCCATTCCCTGTGGTGGGATACCTTGCTCAGCCTTGATACAATGGGGAGGGGCTAGGCTCTCCTTCAACTTGGTATGCCAGACTTTGTTGACTACCATGGGAGGCCTTACCCACTCTGAGGAGTGGATGGGGGCAGAGTGGGAGGGAGGTGAGGAGGCGGGAGAAAGGGAGGGAGGGGGAACTGGGGTTGGTATGTAAAATGAAAAATATTTTAATAAATAAACATTTAATTAAAAAAAAAAAAAAAGTTCAGAAGCTGGGCCTAGCGTGGTGGGCATGCCTCCAATCCCAGCACTCGTCAAGTACAAGCAGACAGATCTGTGAGTTCAAGGCCAGCCTGATCTTTATAGAGTACCAGGACAGCCAGAGCAAATCTGATACCTCCCATTCATTAATCCCACCTTGGGGACTATTTGATAAGACTACTTCAGATAGATACTGGGTACTTGGTGAGAACAGAGAGAGAGGTGAACATATGTGACTGTTAGTGATTATGGTGGGTAAGGAATTAGCATAGGCTCACTGCTGGCTGGGGCACTACAGTCTGAGAAAGAAGGAATGGCCTTGAATGCATACTTCTGTGGATGCATAAATACTCTTTATTTTTTCAGCCTTAAAGTTTGCTTCTCTTTCAAATGATGTAGACTTGACTAACCCTGACCTTAGTTGTTGAAAAGCAACTAACTAAAAGTAAAAAGGTTCTAAATCAGAGCCCTTCTGCTCAGCAGTATCCCATGTAGAGTGCACATTCCAGGAAGGTAGGCACAGACCAAGGATGCTGCTCTAAATCAGAGCCCTTCTGCTCAGCAGTATTCCATGTAGAGTGCACATTCCAGGAAGGTAGGCACAGACCAGGGATGCTGCTCCTATATAAGTCATCTCTTCTGTTTGAGTTTTGAACAGCATGTCCCTGTAGTGGTGTGTTTGAGATGACCATGTATAGTCAAGAGGTCTCTGTGCATGCCCCTGAGGATTGATCCCTGAGGTGAGCCAGTAATGTCTGCTGCTGTTCTTGTTGCTATGACAAACACCTGGCAAGAACAGTGACGGGGAGGGTTGCCTGGGGCTTGTCCTGTGTAGGCACAGTCAGTCATTGGAGGGTCATGCAGCAAGAGCTCAGGGCAGCAGGTCACATCACAGCTGCGGTCAGGAAGCAGAGAGACGGACACAGGTGTTCAGCTCACTTTCTCCTTTTTATTAAGTCCAAGGTCCCAGCCCTAGGGAAGGTGCCACCATGTTCAAGGTGGACCTGCCCCTAAATTAGCCCAATCAGGAAACTCCCTTTCAGCCCCTCCCAGAGCTTTGCCTCCTGGGGATTCTGGGTCCTGTCAAGTAGACAGTGTATATAGAATTGGGGGCTGAGAGTAAAGCTCCATGGCAGAACACTTGCTTGAGCCCTGGCTCGCTCCTCAGCTTCACACAGAAAAGAAAAGTCTATTTTCTTTTTTTTTTTTTTAAAGTCTATTATGTTTTCTAAATTTGATCTATGTGTGAGTATGTAGACAGGTGTGTGAGTGCCTTTGGAGGCTGAAAAAAGGATCCCTAGAGCTGGTAGCTGTGAGCTGCCAGTGTGGGGCCTGGGAGTCAGACTCAGGTCCTGTTAGAATAACAAACACTCAGCCACTAAGCCAGATCTCCAGCCTCAAATGTGACTTTTTTGTTACTGCTGGGTTGTTTTGTTTTTTCCAGACAGAGTATCTCCATGTAACCCTAGCTGTCCTGGGACTCAATATGTAGATTAGGCTAGCTGATACCTCACAGCTGCCACCCCTTTCTGTGCCCCAAGTGACAGAGTTAAAGGTGTGTGTCACCATGCCTAGTCCCAAATATGTACTTTTAAAAAGTATTATCCCTACATTTGAAAAGCACTGCAATGTGCTAAGACAATATTATTCTCTCTCTCTCTCTCTCTCTCTCTCTCTCTCTCTCTCTCTCTGTCTGTGTGTGTGTGTGTGTGTGTGTGTGTACACTTTTCACAATAAAGATTAAGAACTAATATATAAACTAGGTGTGGTGGTACACACCTTTAATCCCAGCACTTGGGATGCAGAGGCAGGGAGATCTCTGAGTTCAAAGCCAGCCTCGTCTACAGAGCAAGTTCCAGGACTACATAAAGAAACCTTGTCTCAAACAACAAACATATGTATAGAATCACTTTTTAAAATTGGAGAGTTTCATCTATAAAATAAAGATGTAAACTTTATTTTAAAATAAAGCTTTTAAGCTGTTTTCTGTGGTATGTTACCACCACTGAGTTTTGAGGCTGGCTTGAGTCTATGTGAGGGAGAGAGATGGCTCTTGCCATCTGAGAAGCCGCTGATAGAGGATTGTGTAAGATTCTTCATACCTGATTCATCATCAGACTCTTCCCTTTATCGTGCGACTTTTTCTGAAGGAAAAAAGAAGTTAGATTCAAGATGGCCGTGGTCATATCCAAATGGAGAAAACAGCTGCACATTACAGGGTTAGCCTTCTATGGTGACTCTCGAATGGACAGTATCTGAGGTGATTTTTCCATTTCTTCTGTGTTTATTCTTATTCTACCATAATAAACAGCACCCTTTCCTCTACTTGATATCACTATGGACTGACTCCTAGATCCCCATATTACCTTAGTGTAAGGCAAAGAACTGTGGCCTGTTTTATGTGTATAGTGTTTTGCTTAATGTATGTTGTAAGTTGCCATGTGAGTGCTGTGAACCTGGGTCCTTTGGAAGTGCTCTTACCTGCTTAGCCATCTCCCCATTTTATTTTAAACCACTTTGTATGATTGACATACAGACCATTTCAGTGTGTACAATTTGATAAGCTTGGGGATAAGTATGCCCACATAAAACTGTCACCACCATCAGGGTCATGGACATATCCCCTGTTTTCCAAAGTCCACTCCCACCCCTTCATTATTACTGTGGCTTGGGTGTGGGTGGTCAAGTCACTTAGTGTCAGGTGTGTTTAAGTACATGACACAGCTGTTAGCTGTGGTCCCCATGCTTTAAAGTGCAATGGCAGAACTCCATTCCATAGCTGAGTGTTGGTACCCTTGAACATCACTGCCCCCAGCCCTTGACAAACACCGTCCTACTCTGCTTTGGGGTTTGTTTTAGGGTCCATGGCAAGGTGAGGTGTAGTGTCTGTGTCTGGCTTAGTTCACTCTGCAGGATGTCATCCATCTCATCCACGTGGTCACAGGTGACAGGACTCCTCTCTGAGAAGGCTAGGTGTGCATGCAGACCTTGTTCTCTATCCATTCACTCATCCATGGACACTCAGGCTCTGGTGGGTGCTGCTGCAGTGAGCCTGTGAGTGCTGTGTCTGGCACTCCGACCTCAGTTCCAGCAGTGGGCTTACTGCCCCCTATGGCATTTCTATTGTTAGTTTTTTGAGGAACTTCCCCACTGTTTTGCATAATGGCTGTACCAATTTTCATCCCATCCATATAGTACAAGGACTCCCTTTTATCCACACCCTTCTATCACTTGTTATGTTCTATTTTAACAGTAACCATACAGACCGGCGTGAGGTGATGCCTCGATCTGGTTTTGATCTGCATCCCCCTCGTAATTAGTGATAAGCAGCCTTTCCACACTCCTGTTGGCCATTTTATATCTACTTTGGAGAAAAACTTATTCAGATCCTTTGCCCGGGTTTGTTTATTTAATCAGGTTTTGGGGTTCTTTGTTTTTTCTGTTTAGTTGTATGAGTTCCTTATGTATTTTGCATATTAACCCCATGTAAGATACAGGATTTGCAAATACCTTCACCCATCCTAAAAGCTGCCTTACTACATTTTATTATTTGGTGTGTGCATGTGCCGTGGCACACATGTGGCGAGGAAAACTCAAAGGAATTGCTTCCTCCTAGCTTGTAGGTAGATACTGAGGACTGGCCTCAGTCACCTTGGAACAAGCATCTTTACCTACTAAGCTATCTTGCCAGCCCCTGAAGGCTGCCTTATTATACTGTCGTTTCCTTGTGGAACTAGCTCCATGCTGTCCCACTCATTTACTATTTCTTACATTGTCTCTGCTTGGGATTCATATCCAGAGTCATTGCCAAGACCAGAGTCAAACAGCCTTTCCCCCGTGTTTTCCTCCAGACCCACAGTGTCAGGCTTACTTTAAGTCTGATCAATTGGGAGTTGGTTTTTATGTGTGTCTAATTTTCATCTTTCAGCATGTGGATATCCAGTCTTCCCACCACTGCTTATTGAAAACACAATGATTCCCCTGTTCTGTTCTTTGCACCCTGTGTAAGTCCTGTGCTAGGACCCCTCTGCTCAGCTCAGGTGATTGTCACTGTGACGGACTCTCAAATCAGGAGGGTGAACCCTGGCTTTGTTTTTCTCAAGGTCACTTGGTTCTTTGTGGTCTTCTGTGCTATAAATGAGTTCCTGGTTCTTGGTTTTTTTTTTTTTTCCCCCTGTTTCTGTGGGAAGGAAATGCCATAGGTAGAGATTGCATTGAGGATGGTAGGAATGTGGCACTTGAGACAGTTTAGGACATAGTTTTGTCTGATGTATGTGTGTCTACCCCACTCCCCTTCCATTATCATTTATGTGGATTGACTCCATTCCTTCACTTCCACTTCTGCCTGTATGTGTAACTGTAAAGTGAGTCCTTGGTGAGCGATAGTTGGATCTTGGGGAGGTGAGGAGGGTTGGTGGAGAAGTTAAGTTTTTTATATTATTGGGGCTAGGATTACATGGCATCTGAGGGTTTTCTACAGAACAACTCACTTGCGTGCACTCAGGCTTCAGTTCCTAGAGCTCTGAAAAGAAGGAAAAGCCAAGTTGATCTTTGCGAAAGGAAGGCAGGCAGGCTACTACTCTTTGGCCTGTTGTCTTCTAAGTCAGGGGCCCTGGTCCTTTCTTCCTCTGTTGCTGTTTTTGTTTTGGTTTGGCTTTTTATGAGTTTTTTTGTACTCGTGTGCTTTGATCCCTTTCTCTTTTCCTTTCTGTATCCATTATGGGTTTTCCTTTGTAATAACCACGAGGCTTGTGTATAGGTCTCCTAATTTATAACAGTGTATTTTAAGCCGACAGCAACTTAAATGACTCACATACAGAAACGACACTATTGCTTGTCCACAGCAGACACACCCCTTGTGTTGGGTTGTCACAATTCCCATCCCCACCTTGATGTATCCACCAACAATGAAGTTGTTAGTATTGATGTGGTTGTTAGTAGTTAATGTGGTTGTATTTTTCAATACTTCTGTCTCTTTTATACTAGAGATAAAAATAATTTTAATATCCCCACTACAGTACACTCTTATATTTTGGGTTTAAAGATGCCCATCAGCAATTTCTTCAAGGCAGGTCTAATAGTGATAAGCTACTGTGTTGATACATTGTGTATCCTAATAAACTTGCCTGAGGATCAGAGGACAGAGGCAGCTACTAGATTAGACATAGAGGTCAGGCAGTGGTGGCACACACCTTTAATCCCATCACTCAGGAGGCAGAGAGCCATGTGGATCTCTGTGAGTTCAGGGCAACACTAGGCTACATGAGATTGATCCAGTATAAGAGAGAAACAGAGCCAGGCAGTGGTGACACATCCCTTTAATCCCAGGAAGTGATGTCTTGGCAGAGAAAGGTATATAAAGTGTGAGGAAACAGGAACTCACTCTTTTTTTTGAGCTGAGGATCGTACACAGGGCCTTGTGCTTGCTAGGCAAGCGCTCTACCACTGAGCTAAATCCCCAACCCCAAGGAACTCACCCTTTAGACTGAGGATTTCATAAAGGTAAGAGCTAGTGGCTGGCTGTTCTGCTTCTCTGACCTTTCAGCTTTCACCCTGCTCTCTGACTCTGGGTTTTTTATTAAAAGACCATCTAAGATTTGAACATCTGGAACTAGTTCTGTAGACCAGACTGGCCTTGAACTCATAGATTCACCTGCCTCTGCCTCCAGAGTGCTAGATTGAAGATGTGTGCCACAACTACCTGACCTCTATGTCTAGTCTAGTAGCTGGCTCTGTCCTCTGATCCTCAGGCAAGTTTATTAGGGTACACAATATATCACCACAAGCTACCTCAGCTTTTGTTTTGGGAAGTCTTTACTTCCCCTTCATCTTTGAAGCACAGCCTTGCTGGAACAGTATGTTGAGTTGGCAGGGTGGGGTTATTTGGGGTATTAATGTGACAGTTTTAATTGTCAAATTGCCACAATGGAGATTCACATAGGAAGAGACTCTCAATGAGGAATTGTCTAGATCAGATTGGCCTGTGGCTGTGTCTATAGGGGATTGTCTTGATTACTCATTAATCAATGTGGGAGAACCCAGCCCACTATGGGAAGGTAGCATCTAGGGAAATAGGCAAGGAATCCTATATTATATAAGAGTAAAGAAAGCTAGCTGCATTCCAGGCATGTATGCATTTATTCTCTCTGCCCTTGACTGGATATGAAGTGACTAGCTGCCTCAAGTTCCTGCCCTGACGCCCTGCTATGATGACTATGACCTGGAATTGTTAGCTAAAATAAAGCCCTTGTCAGGGTTTCTATTGCTGTGAAGAGACACCATGACCATGGCAACTCTTATAAAGAAGAGTTTAATTGGGGTAGATTACAGTTTCAGAGATTCAGTCCATTATGACAGGGAGCATGGTGGCATGCAGGCAGATGTGCTGGAGAAGTAGCTGAGAGTCCTACATCTTGTAGGCAACGGGTAGTTACTGTGTCACTGAGTGAAGATTAAGCAAAAGACCTCAACGCCCACCTCCACAATGACACACTTCCTCCAACAAGGCCACACCTCCTAATAGTGCCCCTACCTTTGGGGGCCATTTTCTTTCAGACCACCAGAGCCCTTCTCCCCTTTTGTCAGGGTCTTACATCACACCAGAAATGAAATTAGAGCCAAGAGGCCAGTGTTTGGGTTTGGTTGTTGTTTTGTTCTATTTTTAGTGCTTTCAGCATATCATCCCCCTGTCCTCTGGCCTGCAGGGTTTCTGCAAAGAGCTCTCCCACAGCCTTATAGAGGGAAGGGTTGTCCTTAGCATGTATTCTCTTTCCTCCTGGTGCTTCCCGAAGAATTCTCTCTTTGACATTTAATGGTTATAAGGTATCTCAGTTAAGACCTTCACTATCTGTTGGAGTTCTTTGTCATTATGATCTGAAAACTTGAGGTTTCAGTTACTTCTCTGTATAGCTCGCTTCTGCACTCTCTGGGACCCCACACTGCATGTTTTGATGTATGTTCTGCCCTGAATCCTGTAGGATTCTTTGCTGTCTGCATTCTCTTGGCTTTTGGTTCAGAATGTAGCTAGTTTCTGTATCTGCTGAGAGCTCACTGGGTCTTCTGTCTGACTGCCTGCCTGCACTGTTGAAGCTCTCTGGAATTCCACAGTTCCGGTATTGTGTTCTTTAGCTCTGAATTTCCAAGAAGCTTCTCCTCCTGGGGGGTTTCTTTCTCTTTGTAATGCCTTGCTCAGGTGTTGCTTTCCTGGCTGCTGCTTGTCCTGCAGTGTTCCCTTGTAGCTTATTGGGCAGATCATCTGGAGATCCTTTTAAGGCCTTGTGGGGCTGTCTGTACCTCCTGTGTCTCAGGTTGTCTCTGGGGTCAGCCTCCACTCTGTTCCTCCAGGGCTGTCAGTGTTCTCTCAAGTGGTCACAGGGCACACAGCTGCTGACATCTGGCACTTGTGCTCTAGCTCCTCTCCTCTTGGCAGTCTCTGTGTGGTGTGGCTGTCTTGAGTCTCTCTGTGTTCTGGGGAGAGGCAGAATGGCATCCCCTGGGCAAGGCCCTACAGTATTGGAGACCCACCCACTTCCTTTTGAGTGAAGTCACTACGGAGGGGCTCTTTGAGGAGGCATGACACTTGTCAAATGTCCTTACCTTCTTGTATGTCCCTGGATGTTTCCCTCCGCTGGGTCCTGGCACCTCCCACAAAGCACTCTTGTCGTGAGTACCTGCAGGAATTGGTGTCCTGTTGGGGGTTAGGGCTGGGACCCCCTGTCCCACCATCTTAACTTCCTGGGAATACCTCTGTGCTTATGTTGTTGGTTTGGGTCAGGGGAAACCTCTTAACCAACTTCTCCAGCTTTCCACATATCTTCAATGCTGTTTGGCTTTTGCCTGGTTTTTTTGGCAGTAAATTTTGTGGGTTCCCATACATTCTCAGCCATTTCTCCCATGAACCTTGTTCTCTCTAAGCCTTGTTCCCTTGGGTGGGGAATGGTGTTTAGAAATCAAGAAATAGGGTTCTGCAGAAGTGGCTGAGCAGTTAAGAGTACCTGCTACTCTTGCAGAAAACCTGGTTTCAGTTCCCAGCACCCACATTATACAACTCACCTGTAACTCCACTTCCAGGGAATCTGATGCCCTCTTCTGGCTTCCACAGGCACATGCACAAATATAGTACATATACATACACTCAACGCACATATACACATAAAGTAAAATAAATCTTTAGAATTGGTATAAGAGAAGATAATGATGTCAAGAACAAAAGAAAGCAGCTGGGCTGTGGTGGTGCACACCTTTAATCTCAGCACTTGGGAGGCAGAGCCAGGTGGATCTCTGTGAGTTCAAGGCCAGCCTGGGCTACAGAGTGAGTTCCAGGAAAGGCTCCAAAGCTACACAGAGAAACCCTGTCTCGAAAAACAAAACAAAATAAAAAAAGCAGGTCATGGCGGCACATGACTTTAATCCCAGCACTCACAAGGCAGAGTCAGGTGGGATCTGTGCTCCAGGCCAGTGTAGTCAACACAGTGAATTCCAGACCAGGCAGGGCTACCTAGTGAGACCTTTCTTAGTCAATGTTCTAATGCTGTGAAGAGACACCGTGACCAAGGCAAGTCTATAAAAGGAAGCACTTGACTGTGGGCTTCCTTACAGCTTTAGAAGGTTGGCCCATCGTCATGGCGGAGAACACAGCGGCAGGCAGGCAGGCATGGTTCTAGAATCATAACTGAAGCTACATCCTGACTCACAGGCAGCAGGCAGAAAGAGACTGGGCCTGCCATGGGCTTTTGAAACCTCAAAGCCTACCCACAGCAACACACCTAACCCTTTCAAACAGTTCAGCTGGGGACTAAACATGCAAATACACTGGAGCCTCTGGGAGGTATTCACATTCAAACCACCACAACTGTGGGTGTGTAAGTGTGCCACTCGCTTCTGAGATGTACTGTAGGTATGTGTCTTACGGTGTCTACGGCTGTGATGAAACAAAATGATCAAAAGCAACTTGGGGAGAAAATATGTTATTTGGGCTTACATATCCTGAATTACAGTCCATTGAGGGAAGTCAAGGCAAGAACTCAAACAGGACGGGGACCTCGAAGCAGGAGCTGATGCAGAAGCCATGAAAGAGTGCTGCTTACTGGCTTGCTCATCCTGCTTTCATACAGCACCCAGGACCGGCACCACCCACAGTGAGCTGGGCTCTCCCGCTTCAATCACTAGTTAAGAAAGTGCCCTGCAGGCTTGCCTACAGCACCATCTTTAGGAGGTACATTTTCAGTTGAGGTTTCCTCCTCTCAGATGACCCTAGCTTATGAAAGTTGATATAAACTAGCTAGCCAGCACAGTGTGCCACTCATTTCTGAGATACCAGGCTTCCTTCTTATCCCCTTTAAAGGAGCGAATCCTGTGAATGTGTGTCCCCGTGTTAGGGCTGCATTAAACCTGCCTTCCCACAGTGACTCAGGTGCCCACCCCGGGGACATTCAAGCAGTCACCATCCTTCCCATTCTATATCTGCAGCTCCTATCTCCTGTGTGGCAAACATGCCACACTTCATCACAAAGCACAGAGTGGTCTTAGGCTGGCTGACTGAAAGGCTGTGGCGAGCTCTGTGATTAGTCCAAGATGTGCTTCTGAGTCCTCCAGGATTTGTGCTGGGGGGGGGGGGGGCACCTGATGTTGAGTTGGGAGGATTGGTTCTCGTTTCCATGGTCTGAAATGTAGATAACACCATTATTTCTGTTTGTAAACCACTTGAGCTTGCCCTCCATCCTTCTGACTTATGGATTGTAAATTATGTTTAACAAACCATTATATTCATGAAGTTTTACTGTGTGCTGCGTCCTTCTGACATATTCCAGAACAAGGAACCTTTGAAATTCCAGATATTCCTGTTTATCAGTAAACCAGATGTGGGTCTCTGGTGCGCCACAGCTGTGAAAGTATGGCTTATTGCCAGTGGCAGCAGCCGTGTGCTTTTTTGTGGTTCTGATTACACGGAGATACATGTGCCAGGAACCGTGGGTTGAAGGCAGCTGGCTGTGGCTCTCAGAGGGGCCTCACCTCATCTTGCATACAGGCCTGCCTCTGCCATCTTAGTAGGCTGCTGAGATGGAGTGAGGTACCTATGCTCTAAGGCCTCCTGGTTTTCTCCATTGTTCTCATGGTTTATCATGAGAAATCAAATTAAGACTCTGCCTGGTACCCTGGCAGTGGTGGCGCACGCCTTTAATCCCAGCACTTGGGAGGCAGAGGCAGGTGGATCTCTGTGAGTTCGAAACCAGTCTGGTCTACAGAGCTAGTTTTAGGACAGCCAAAGCTACACGAAGAAACCGTCTCAGGAAAAACAAAAAACAACAACAAAGAAAGCCATTGCCTGGCTTGACTGAGGTGCAGGGTCTAGTCCTTCCAGTTTCCCTTTCTTCTGATACCACCATTATGCACTCCGCAAGCGTCTCCTGAGGCCATTGCCCACTCCCACAACCTTGGAGCTCTCTACATTCACCATGAGGCAGCTTGTTTCCTTTCTCTGGCTTGCCTATGGCTAACTGGGCTGAATCCTGATGGACCCCACAGCACCAGCCAGATGTGTCCAGTGGGGCCAAGTCTCATAGAGTCAGTCAAGGATTCTGGAGGATGGGTTTGGAAGGGAGGGCTGCATGGCAGAACTGTGCAAAGAGTAATTGCCCAAAATAGTGACCAGAGCCATGAGACAGGGTGACAAGACAGGATGCGGAACCCATCTGCTGGCAGCAGCTGTTAAGTCAGCCTGGAAGCTGTGGATCCTGGGTGTGCTACCTCCACCTCACCCTTCCGGTTCTCCTGCTCATTAAAGGCCCTGGATATGATGAGAGCTGCAAACTTGGACACCTGCATGAGCACAGCTGGATGGTGGGACAGACATGCTCACTCACCATTGCCCCACCTGGCATCCAGATCAGAGACACCCAGAGTTCTTCTATGACAGGTCCCAAGTCTGGCTCAAACATGCTATGGAGGCAGACAGATACCGGAACTTCCCAAGGTCATCCTGCAAGTCAGTCCTGAGGCCAGATGTGGAGATGCTTCCAGCCTCCCCTGATGCAGCTTGCTGTCCAGCTGGATACGTGTGCTGAAATCACAAGAGCCCCTGAAGAGATGGGATGGGGGGGGGCTGTTAGGGTACGTGGCATCTGCTGAGTGTCCACATTCCTAGGAGGTTGCTGGAATGCTCTCTGCTCTGACCTTACACTGGTTTTCCTCCACTGACTGTATCCAGCATAGCAGTGGATTAGAGAAGTACCGAGTGCTGGGTGATGATAGTGCATGCCTTTGATTCCAGCACTGGGGAGGTGGAGGTAGGCAGATCTCTGTGAGTTTGAGACCAGCCTGGTCTACAAAGCAGGTTCCAAGACAGCCAGGACTGTTGCACAGAGAAAGCTTGTCTCAAAATACAATCAACAAAACAAAATTGCCTAGAAAAGTGCTGAGTGGATGAGTCACCTAGCATCTCACAATATCACTGCAGGAGACCATTGCCAGTACCTTCCCAGGGCAGCAACCTGTGACTTGATAACCTCCCTCAAGGCCCTCTTTTTAAATGTTCCATGGGCCCCACACTATGACCCAGCTCCCAACACACAAACCTTTGGAAACAAACCACACTACTGCAGTAGTGGACACTGCTCAGAACTTGGAAGTGGAGAAGAAGAGGGGATGTGAAGAAAGGCTATTTAGGTCTGGAGCACACTGCATTTTCTAAGACCTGAGGAATCTTAGGCAGTCAGGGCCAGGTGGACCTCACCACTCTACATCTGGGAGGAGCCTGGATCCAGCAGCTGGACACAGACTGTCAGACACATGGTGGAAGTGCAGAGTCTGGGATGGGAGGGCTGTGTGCTCTCAGAGCCTCGTTAACACCCTGCCCAGAAAAGATTGCATGGCTGTTGGAATGCTTGGATCTGAGAGGCCAGGAGACCGCAGAGGAAGCAAAGGTTCATGTAAAGGCAGCCCTGGCAGGGCAGGGGCATGTCGCCTTTCCTCACCTTCATGTCTGGGTGATGGGCTGAACTGTGCAGTGGTAGGTAGGAGGAACTTAGCTGTTAAGAAGTAGTGCTCATGGGAAGGGGACTTTTATCTTGAATAGAGCAGGATGATGGTGAAAAAATTACATTTGCCTGAGATGAGAGGGGGCATTGGGTCCAGTGATGAGGTCCAGATAGAAGGGTGACCTCAGGTCTTTGGCTTTCGTGCATGTTAAGGACAACACAACATGTGCCCCACCGGAAGGCAGCTTGCCCATGCTGAACAATTTTGACCTTGATACATCCAGACAAGGCTATGACTGCTGCCAACCTTCCCTGGGTCCCCAGCTTATTTTGCAACCGTAATGGGCATAGTTTCTGAAGGCAACCTCAGAGTAGGCTGTGGCCCTGATTCCTGCCCTGGGAACAAGCTGTCAGTCGCTCCTTGATGGCCTCCCTGTTGGCTGGCAATTACCCCAGCACCTGTGAGGGAGAAGGGTTAAGACTGCAAGCTTGGCAGGGTGTTGGAGGGAGGAAAAACAACCGGACAGTTTTGGAAGGTGTTCTTGATTCTTGATAATGGGCTAGTTGATTCGTTTTACTTTCTCAGAAGTGTTTCCAAGAAAAGAACAGTTCATTGCCTTTATTTAGTAATTATTTTTGGTTCTCCAGTTGCTCACGGCCTACAGCGCTAACCATGTTCACTTTTACATGTGCTTGCATATACAGTTACACACGAAAGTTTATATACATTTTGATGCTATTGCCTGAATGAGCAGCTGTTACCGTTCTTCACTCCTGACCTTCAGCCTGCCCCTGTCCGTGAATGCAGACATTTCTTCCACACCCTCAACACCATCATAGCACCGGAGGCTGTGAGCCTACCGGTGCACCGCATGTCCTAAGGACTGCCAGGCACGCTGTTCCTGCCTGGGCTATTTCTATAGCCTCTTTCCCTAAACAGGAGCAAATGGGGTTCAAATGTCATGTCTACCTTTTAATTTTCTTTGATATAGAACACCCCTGCCCCACATATTAATTCTCCTACCAACCTGGGAAGCCTGCTTTAAAAGCTATATTTATGTGTATGAATGTTTTGCCTGTATGTATGTATGTATTATGTATACTATGTGTATGTCTGGTGCCTGCAGAGGTCAGAAGAGGGCATTGGATCCCCTGGAACCGGAGTCACAGACACTCAGGAGCCACCATGTGGGTGCCGTGGATCAAATCCAGGTCCTTTCAAGAGCAAGTGCTCAGCCACTGATCCATGTCTCCAGCCCCCACACTGGGGATCTCTTAAGAACCCCGACCTCCTGTGATTCAAATGCCCCTCTTCCTGGATGTCTGGCTGGCTTTGGATGATTAAACATGTTGGGAAAGGCTGCTGCCTGGAGCTCCCAGGCTCTTCCCAAGAGCTAACAACCTCCAGCACCACCTTGAAGTCAGCAGTTACCTTCTGCAGCAAGGTGACCACCAGTCCTGGTTTGCTCATGGTTGGGTGGTGTTGTCTCCGAACGTGAGAAAGCTCCACCAACCAGGTGGATTGGTCATCTTGCCACAGCAGACAGCACTTGGGAGAGCAAGTGACATCTTGTGTGGACAAGATGGCAGATGGGAACCACAGCAGAAAAAGGGCAAGCTGTGCTCCTGTGACTGTGTGTGTATCTGTCCTCAGCGGTTCCTCTTCCCGTCACTGCCCTACTGAGAGCCCACGGCCTGGCACCTGACAGCCTGTACCGTGCCCCCACCCCCACCCCGGCACTTCAGTTTGGGCTTCTTTGGCCTTAGCTGGTCTGTCTTTTGAAAGACCTAGTGCTCTATTGACCCCCAGGTAGGTTCTGACCCATAGGAAGGCATCAACTATGGTTGGAGAACAGAGCCTGGTTCTCCCACTGAAAACAACTAGGAGTCTCTGTAGCTATTCTTTATCTCTTCACGGTGTGTGTGTGTGTGTGTGTGTGTGTGTGTGTGTGCGCGCGCGCGCGCGCCAGCAACCTTGGGTGTCAGGAGCTATATCTACTTAGTTTTTGAGATAGAGTCACTCACTGATTCACCTAGGCTGGTTGGCCAGCTAGCCCCAGATCCTGTCTCTGCCTCCTTAGTCCTGGGGTTACATGTGAATACACACCATCAGACCTGGCTTTTTATGTGGGTACTGAGGGTTGGACTCAGAGCCTCATGCTTGCATGGTAAGCATGCCACCTGCTAAGTCACCTCAGCTCTTCTACCTGATTTGTCATGAACATCATTGCAAGAGTCTATGTTAGTATCTGCTGACTTTTTCTTTTTTGAGATGGGTAAATGAGGACGATCTTGAGCTTCTGACCCTCCTGCCTCCAGTGTCCATGTGCTGGATTCCAGGCAGATACCACCATGCCAGGTTTATACGGTGCTGAAGACTAAGTCTAGTGTCACACGTGAGCACGCTACCAAACAAGCTTCAGCCACAGACCTAGTATCTCTTTTATAATCCTTAGAAGCCGATGGGCAATCCAGAACACGTTTTCTCACTCCAGGGAAAGAATTCCTAATAAGACTGAGGCAAAGCCCAGGATGCTCTTAAACATTTATGTCGAGACCCAAGCACCCAGACAAGCCTGGCTTCCAGCATCTCAGCAAGCAGGAGCTGGGATGGCATGTCACAAAACTGGGGCAAAAACCATCAATACTATTATTGTTTAATTTTGCATAGCCTTGGCGAAAACACCAAATTCCTAGAAAGAGCCAACCCCAAGCAGCTGTGCCCAAAGGTGTAATTATCAGACAGGACACAGAAGCCAAAAAGACTTCCTGTGTATACATACGTACTTATCCAGAGCTTGAGGCCACGGAAAAGCAAGTGGCTTGCATTTGGGGCATAAAACACTCAGTTAACTCATCAAAAACACACGGTGATTATTTGAGACTTATTTTGTCCTTGCTCTCCACCATTTGATTAGTGGATCTGGCTCCAATGGATGAAACCCTTCGGTGTTCACCAGGACTCTGCATGGTAAGGGTGGGGCTGGAACCCCTCTGTCCTCTGGTTAGGCTAGCAAGTGACAGCCAGCCTAAATGTTCCTGTTAGCAGTGGCAGGACTCGCTGGTAAACTAGGTTGTGGATAGGTGCTGGCCTCACCCTGGCGCAGGAGACTGGGCCTGGCGAAGATGCAGCGACCTGCCACCCCATGCCTTACCTTGTCGTTGGACTTTCTTTGGACTGCCAACTCACAAATAATGACATGGAGACTTATTATTAATTATGAAAGCTCAACCTTAGCTTAGACTTGTCCCACTAGCTCTTATAACTTAAATTGAGCCGTTGTGGCTCATTACCGCATGTCTCGGCACTGCTCCTGCTGCCTCCTCCGTGTCTGGCTGGCAGCTCTGCCTTCTTCTTCCCAGTTCTCTCTCTGCCTGGAAGTCCCTCCTTTACTCCCTGCCTAACTATTGGCTGTTCAGCTTTTTATTATACCAATCTCAGCAATTCATCATCTTCCCCACCCCACCCCGAACCCCGCCAGCTGAGGCTCGAACCCAGGGCCTTGCGCTTGCGCTCCTACCACTGAGCTACATCCCCAACCCCTAGAGCAATTCATTTTCAACACCATGTACAAATGTGCCACATTTCCCCGGGGAATATGGCACCATGGTTCACATGCCACAAACACAATACCAACTGCAGATGTAACTGGGACATGCCACCACCCCACAGGTGTCCCTCGTGTAGGAACATTTGAGGACCTTCTGCTCCCACCAGGATATCAGAAGTGTCCCTCCAGAACAGTGGCTCTCAGCCTAAGGGTTGTGACCCCTTGGAGGGGTCAAATGACCTTTTCACAGGGGTTGGTCGCCTAAGACCATTGGAAAACACAGATATTTACAATATTATTCATAACAGTAGTAAAATTACAGTTATGAAGCAGCAACAAAAATAATTTTATGGTCGGGGGTTACTACCACATGAGGAACTGTACTAAAGGGTTGCATCGTTAGGAAGGTTGAGAACCACTGCTCCAGAGCGTTCTGTCTAGGTCTGTGCTGTCTCAGAACCCAGACACATCCTTAGAGTGTCCTGGTGTTATGATGCCATCTGTCACCGTCTGGAACATCTCAGCAGAGCCATATACCACCTCCAGGCCTGCTGGGAGCTGTTTTAACCAGAAACAAGGAGCCACCCAGGGGCCTCCCAGGACTCTGCCCTCCAGAATTCCAGACCCTTCCTGGGTTAGCTCCCCTGAGGCACGTAAGGACCAGCACCTACAAGAACAGGCTCATGGACTGCTTCCTGTCCCCAATCAGTGATTCAGCTCAGCCAAAGGGGTCTGGGATGTAGCAGGAGTTGGCCCTAGCACCAGTGTTCAGCTTAGAGTCCAGGAGGCCAACTTCCCCACTAGTTCCTCTTCCTTTCAAGTCCAAATCCATGTCATCCTGTTCTGAAGGCCTTATGTCTCACGTGGCCTGGACAGATGGTAAGGAGCTCTGCTCACCCTCTTCCTGGCACCACCGTGGGAGAGTCCCAGGGTTGGAAATCCGAGTGTCACTGTAGCCACAGTGGGAACTGCCGGCTGAGGCACTCCCCCTCTTAATGGCATAATAAAGTGCTTTGTTACCTGCGAGGGAGAGGCCTGATAAAAGCAAAACACTATCACACCGTCTGCGATTAGCAGGCGGTCAGGCTCTGAGTCCTGTGACATATATGAGCAAATATAATTTATTTCTGTTCTCTGATTATGAAGGTCATGGTAGTTTAACCTGCAGGGAAGGCTGCAGACATTATCTGCTCCAATAGAACTGGGAAAGAAAACACCAGCAGTCATTAAAAGCAAATTACTTTGTTTTACAAAGATAGAGAGGAGAAGGCCTCCAAAACTCTAGATGGAGAACTATGGAAGTACCATAGATCGGAGGCAACTGGGGACCCAGGTGCTGAGCTAGGATTTGGTAATGACCCCAGCCACCTGCAGCTGGAGGGCAGGGAGAGGCTCCCCTAGGGCTTCTGGGACCCCTTGTCTCAAGGTTTCTCTGAAAGTTCAAAAACACCAAAAGCATGCCGCTTGAGGATATGTTTTCTGTGCCTGCAGACACAAAGATGCCTGCTTTTCTGGTCCTAGGAGTAGTTTTAAAAGAAAGAAGCACAGGGCCAGTGAGATGGGCCGTGGAGTTAAAAGATGCTCACTTGTGCAAATGTGACAGCCTCAGTTCAATTCCCAGAACTACCTGTGATCCCAGCACCCAGGAGACAGAGGCAGGCGGATCTCTGCGAGTTCGAGATCAGTCTGGTCTATATATCTATATATGAGTTCCAAGCCAACAGTAGACCCTGTCTTAAAAAAAAAAAAAAGATGGAAGGAGAAAATTGACTCTATTGACTCTACTAATTTGTCCTCTGACCTCTACTTGTGTGCTATGGCACAAATACACACACACACACACACACACACACACACACACACACACACACACACAAATGAAACATTAAAAAACAAAACAAAAGTTTTAATCCCAGCACTCAGGAGGCAGAGGCAAGCATTTCTGAGCTCCGAAACCATCGTGGTCTACAGAGCAAGTGCCAGAACAGCTGGGGCCACACAGGGAAACCCTGTCTAGAAAAACTAAAACAAAAAAAAAAAAATTAATTTAAAATTTGTAAAAAGAACCAAGCTCAGACTAGAGAGATGGCTCAGTGGTTAAGAGCACAGGCTGCTCTTCCAGAGGACCTGGGTTCAATTCCCAACACCCACATGGCAGCTCACAACTGTCTGTAAACTCCAGTTCCAGGGGATCTGACATCCTCCTACATACGTGCAGGCAAAACACCAATGCATGTAAAGTAAAAATAAAGAAAACAACAACAACAACAACAAAAATAACCAAGCCTGAAACGGGCAGCACCACAGGAGCAGGGCAGAGGGTGCTACTCAGAGCATGGATGGCAGACCCCAGGTACGATGTTTAGACGGTGGAAGCTGAGACACAGAGAGGGGAGATGCCACATGGCACCACGTACGGTGGTTAAAAACAAACACATGCACATCTTACCACAATAACACAAGATCTGCATCAATTCCCTGCGACAGAATTTGTTTCTCAGTATCCTCTTATCCCACCATGCAAACTGCACAGTTCAGCCAGCTCCATGGTGAATTAAAAGTGGAAGCCTCCTTTCTGTCCCCAGAGGTTCCTTGTGTTTGTGTGATGGGTTCCAGCCAGTGGGGTGGGGAAAACATCCATTGCTGAAGTCTTCAGGAGTCACACTCCTCAGTCCTTACCTCCTGTGACTGCTAATTGTATTGTCACTGTCAACTAGGCTAGATTTAGATCACCTAGGAGATACACTTCTGGGTATGTCTGTGTAGTCATTTCCCAAGAGGTCTAACTAAGGAGGAGCCACACCCTGACTATAAGAAGTAACACCTCATGGGTCCCAGGCTGAACAGAAAGGAAAGAGCAAGCTGAGTACCAACATTCATCCCTTTCTGCTTTCTGACTACAAGCCACCAGCCCCACCATGCCTTCCTGTCAGGAAGCCCAAATAAACTCTTCCTCCCGGAAGTCTCTTTTGGTCAGGTATCTGGTTCCAGCTAGGGGAACGGTAGGTAACTTAACAACACTCCCCTCCTGATGGCAGGATACAGAGCCAGCGAGCGAAAGTCACCAGAGAGTCTGGTCATCCCTGCGTATGAGGTCACCAGCCCAGCCCATGACAGCCTGTTCACACGAGCTAGAAGCAAACTTCTGTCTGTTACCAGTTACCTGGAATCCCTGTCATCTGAGCCACTTAATCCTGACATATTCTCAGACACGGCCCTTGAACTCAAGCACAGTAAGAGTGCAAGACAGTACCCTCACACGTCTAAAGGGTGGCCTTGCAGACCTTTAGGGGCCGAGGCTCAGCTCACCCTGCCTCTTGGGAGGGTCCAGACTGCTGGACACAGAGTGTAGGTATTCTGTCCAGCACTGCCAGGTAGGTACCTGGAAAAATACTGCTCCATCAGAAGGCAGCAGTCTGAGTACCCGTAGACAAGCCCGAGCTCCGTGACACAGATCATGAAGGCTTGGCTAGAAAATATGAGCTGTGCCAACAAGGCCCTCCCTGTATCACAGAGCTTCTGAGTGGTATGCAGCCCAAGGAGGGACTTCAGATCTTTCCATGATAATTATTCATTTAGATGGGAGTTGGCCAGACTAATGGCAATGGCTGCTGTCACTTGCTGACATCTTGGTAGGGTTGTCTCTGGCCAGCTTCTCTACGTGCCCACTGGCTATCAAGAGCAGTAGGCAGAGTGGCAGTCATGTTTTAAGCTTCTGGTTGTTATGTGTGTGCAAGTACCCATTGGTCAGTCACAGCCTCATCTAAGGTGCAATAAGGCCAAGTCAGGGGCTGATGCAGAGACTGACTGGGCCATCAACTGAGTCAGTGTTCAAAGGCTGGAAGTGGGTCAGGAGAGGGCTCAACAGTTAAGAGCACTGGCTGCTTTTGCTGAGGACCTGACGCTGGTCCTCACCCACCTGGGGGCTCACAACCTTCTGAAACTCCAGCTCCGGGGGATCCTATGCCCTCTCTGGGCTCTGAGAATGCCTGGAATATAAGTAGTGCCCATATATGCAGGCAAAATACACATAAAACAAATTAATTTAAAAATAAAAAAGAAAGGCTTACACTCACCATGATGGTGAGTTGCCTGGAAAGCAGGAGATAGTATGTACATGTTGCACTGAGAGGAAGACACGATTTATATCCTTCCCTTTCTAAATTATTATTGTCGTTTTAAAACCCTAAAAGTTTCCTGTCTGCGTTGGCCCTGACTTGAAGAGCTAGAGCTAGCCAGACCTGAGAGCTGCGCCTCTGTTTGCACGAAAGGGCCTCTGGCACTGGCTGCGGCACAGTTTGCAAGAGGCAGCTAAGCCAGGGCTTAACCCAAGCAGCCTGTGACCACCTGGGAGTCCCAAGCCCAGTAAGCCGAACAAACCAAGGCTCTCAACAACCAGGACGCTCCCTGCCCCCTTTCTAGTTTTTTGCTTATTTTGTTGTTTTCTTCTTTTTCTCTCTTTTATTGAATTCCAGCATTAAAAAAAAATATTATGGTTGAAAGAACTATTTTAATCAGGAAAATCAAAATATAACAAATATAAAACCTGCAGGCATCTCGGTGAAACTGGGTAGGCTTTCAACACTAACCAGTCGCGGATCCCACTCGTCCACTTCCACGGTCTGCCTTCTTGTTTTTCATGAACACACCCAGAACTCTTCCTAGGGTGTTACAGGAGTCTACCGAAGGAAGGGGGCCCGCTAGGGGTGAACTGAACCAGGGTCGGAGCACGCCCTGCTAGTCCAGCCATAGCTCCTGGGGCCTATTCTAGCACCCTGCTGAACAAAGTCCTGGAGACTGGATTGGAGCAGCCCTGACTCCCCCGGGGTCGCCGCTACGTGGAGCCCATGGGCAGGTACTTCCCTTTCGCGGTCCCAGCCTAGGGTCCCGCCCCGCGCCCTAGGCCTGACCCCGCGCGGCTCTGCCCGGGGTCGGTTGCGCGGGCCGGGGAGATAAGCGCGCGCCTTTGTTCCTCCCCAGCTGGGTAAACCGCGCGCCCGCCCTTGCCGCGCCCGCGGGGGGGCTGTCACCCTGCGTCCCGCCCCTGCGCCGCCCGGGACAATGGGTCGGAGCCGCGCATTGTCAGGCACCGTGTGTACCCGGGGCGGGGCGGCAGGTGCGCGGGCGGCGGAATGCGGGGTCGGCGCGGGGCCGAGCGGCTAGGAACCCCGCCGGCAGGTGACCCCGCTCCATCTCCTGCTGGACGCAGACTCCCGGAGGTGGGAGCCACGCGCGCGATGGTGGTGCGGGGCGCGGATCCGAGTCGCTACCGCCGTCCCCGCGAGCCCGCGCCGCACACCTGGCGCTCCCTATAGTGATTTACGAAGTGAAAGTGTTAAACGAGGCCACCAGCTGGAGCCCGGGCCGACTTTATGCGTTTTATTAGGTGTCCTATTATGGAAAATAAACTTTAATCCGACCATAAAATCCAAATCTGAAAAACATATTCGCCCTTGTAGTCTGAACACTGCGGCATTCTTGGCGCAGGTCACACCTCCGAAGGATTAGTTTTATTGAGGGAGACACAGAGTACGGCGGAACTTTGATACTGGGGGTAGGGGGGGGCAGGGAGCATTCTTCTTGGTACCCACACCTTGCGACGCTTCGGAGAAGGCTCCCAGCCCCTTTCGTAGGATCCTCAACATCTCCAAGCCACCTCTCGGGGCCACTTTCCTCCCAGGGTTCTCACCTAGCTAGCCCTGGGGCTCTACTGATTGGTCAGAGGACTCTCTCAGACTGTCCCTGCACCCCTAAAAATAGGGAAGACTCCTGGGCTCCTTTAACTGGTAACCCTGAGAGGTGTACGGTGGAACCACCCTGAAGCACAGGGCGGGGCACTGAGCCACACTCACAGCCACACAGTTCTGCTGGGCTAACGGACAGGACGACCCGCTTAGCGCTTAATTTGTAAGAGAAAGGAGAAAGGGACGCGCGGTGGGGGGTGGGAGTGGGGGTGTAGAATGCTGAGGCTAGGTGTGAAAAAGAAAAAAAAAATCTTCTCCTTTTTTTAGATGCGTTCTTGCTAAGCAACCTACACGGGCCCCTGGCAGTTTTTCTGCCTGAGGCTCCAGAATGGTGGGATTATAGGCTTCTGATACGACCACCATCACCAGCTTCATCATTTAGACATGGTTCCCCTATGTAGACCCTGGTTCATATCGGCTGTCCTCTGCAGTGCTGTGGTGATAGGCATGTGGCCCCATCTCTCTCACCACCATTTCTAAGTGCACAGTACCATGATGTTAACTGAACGCCTCTTGTAGGCACCAGATCTCTAGAACTTTCTCATTTTCCCAAACTGAAGTTGTGTTCCTGCAAACAACTCCACAGACCCTCTCTTTCCACTTCCTGGCAACCACCAGATGACTTTCTAAGTCTGAGGGTCTAAAATGATGCCATTGGTGTGGAAAGATTGCCCAGTGGTTAAGAGCACTTTCTGCTCTTGCGGAGGACCTGAGTTTGGTGCGCGCCCACACCCACTTAAGGCCTTTGACTCCAGGGGATCTGGACCACTTGCCTCTAACCTCCAAGGGTACCTGCACTCACACGAACATACACAGAGATATTTATACACATTTTAAAGAATTAAATGGTGCCTATATATGTGGCTGGTTTACTTCCTCAGGGCAGTAGTCTCCTGGATTCATCCATGCTGAGGCATATGGCAGAGCCTCCCTTCCCTCCCTCCCTCCCTCCCTCCCTCCCTCCCTCCCTCCAGGGTGTGAACATTTTGCTCATAGACTCACCTGCACTTGAAGACCTAGCTTGCTCCCAGCTCTCACGTCTTTTGAATAATAATGCTGTAGAATATGAGCGTGCATATTTCTCCTTCAGAGCTTGTGGTCAGTTCCTTTGGATACTCAGAACTAGCACTGCTGGCCCATACAGTGGCCTGGTTTAATTTTGCTGCTGTTTGGTAACAATGGGAATTGAACTTAGGGCCTCAGACATACTGGGCAAGCACTCCACTGCTGAGCTATACTCTCTGCCCGGTTTTTATTTTTTGAGACACGTCTATATGGTTTTCCACAATGACTGCACCACTTTACACTTCCATCTAGTCAGTCCATAAGGGATCAGGTTTCTCCGCATCCTCGTAACAACACCTGTAGTCTTCTGTACTTGTAAAGAGTACATCATCCGAAAGGTTGGCTGGTGTTTCTCCTCCTTGCCATGGGTGTGTCTGTTCGAGTCGGTTGTGAGTCTTCAGTTGTGTTATTTTGATTTTTGCTGTAGTTGAATTGTTGTTCTTTATTCTCTATGTTAACGCATTGGTTTGCTGTGTTTCCTGTCTTTTCTAGGTGGACCTTTCTGTTAACTGTGTCCTCCGTGGCACTGAGGTTTTTCATTGGTGGACTCCAGCTGCCTATTCTTGCTTCTCTTGTCCGTGCTTTGAGGGAGTCATAAAGTTATGTTTCCCTCTGGGCTGGGGAGGGCTAACATGAAAAGAGCAGGCATATCTCCTCAATTTCTAGTTGCTCTAGGCTTTCAGACCCTGTATTATTAACCTGTCTCTATGGTCTCTCACCGGCCTCAAGGGCTGTAAAGGGTGTAGATTATTTTTAGATCTCTAAATAAATCAGCCATCAGAGTCAGACCTTCAGGTTATGAGAGTACATCTGGGGTTCCTGGGAGTCCAGGTCAGCTTTGGGTGGGCGCTCTCTAATCGGATCCAGACCTTATATCACAGCGCAGGGCTGCAGAATCACTCTACAGAAGCACCTTTATGTAGAAGAGGGACACACCGTAGGGGTCAGGCATGGGCAGCTGCGGGCTGGGCCACCTGAGTATGATACTTAGAATTCGAACTCCGGCCATCCGGACGCCCACTGTGCAGACCTAGCTGGCTCTGATTCTGGGAACCCAATCCTGGGGACTGCAAAGCCATTTTCCATTTTCTAGCCCCACCACCATGGCCCCGGGGCACAGAGGCTTGAGTGAGGACAGAGGAGAGGCCCAAGGCGGTCCTTGCGGATGGCGCAGCCAAGTCAGTGACCCTGAGTGGGGGCGCGGCCCTCCCTGCGCGCCAGGAGGACTCCTGGCAGTTCTTTAAGCGGAATGAATGTGCACAGTGCCCGGAGTAAGCTAGGATGAGGCAGTGATTATATTTAAATTTGCTATAATTGATTTGGGGAAGAGCTACTGTGACAAGAACGAATTGATCATTAAATTTATTAGCGAGATAAATTCCGCTGCGATTAAGCTGCTGGCTTGAGACACTGAGGCCGCGGGCGGATCTGCACGCCAAACTAGAGTCTTGCTGCCCTGCTGTACCCGAGTGCGGAGAAACGGAAGGGGGTGGTCTTGGTGGTGGTTTCTTCCTCCAGCGTTCCGCTGGCCTTTGTTCCAGGGGAGCGTCTCTCCCTTGGAGTGGGGGCACCCAGAGTTCCTAGGTCGGTTGTTTCCTTCCATCCCAGGTCCAGGCCTCCCTTTTCTGTTTACCCAGTGTTTAGGGCTCCCAGGCTCTGGGACTGGGATGGCCATCCATACTCAGAGGGGAAATAACCCCCAGATGTGGAGCAAACCTGCGAAGAGATTGCTTCGGGCTGAACCTCGCCAATGTGTTAGGAATTAAAAAGAGATACTTACATCCTTTTTAAAAGGCAGAAAGAAAAAGCATCTGCCTTTTCTCTCTCTTTCATTTGCTCCTCTCAGATTTTCCCATTCCCTTTCCTCCAGCCCTTTACTTTCCCCGCCAGCTGCAAACCCAGTTTCGCCCCCAAAGAGCCTTTGGATCGGAAAGCTGCTGGGATTCCGGTCGAGCACGCGCGTGGCGCTCAGCAGCGGCCGTGCCTGGCTTCCATCCCCACGCCCCGCTTGGGCCGGCTTAGATTTTACGGAAGGAGCCCGGGGTGATAATGAGCTGCCAGGAGGATATTAATCTGGCTCGGCTCTGAGATGGAGGAGTGCCCCGCTGGCCCCGCTGTAATCACCCAAATGAAACTCCAGGCCCCTCTGAACTCTCATCAGCTGGGAGAGAGGGCGGGCAGAAGCAAGGGGAGGGGAATGCTCGCCCTCACCCAGGTGTGGGAGAGAAAGTGACCGACAGGCGGCAGACACAAGAAAGGGTGCCTGTGAGACGTCCCTCTACCTCTGGTCCTAGTCGAAAACTGGCCACCAAGACAGCCCAGCGGGAATGGGGAGCAGGGAACTAACCAGACCCGAAGGACCCAGTGTTCCCAGGCCAGAGTCAGAATGCAGAGTCCCAGTGCGCCTAGGGCTGGGCCCGGCATGTGTGCCGCACATGGTCTAGGGGCTGAATGATTGATGGCATTCGCTGCGGAGGTTTATTAACCCAGAGCCATTGCAGCTCTAGCATAGAGCATTCTTGCTGCCCGCCGCTTCCTCTCAGAAGACATTTGCACAGATCCAACAAAATCGTTCCTGGCTAGCACAAGGGACATCGTGCTGGCGGGGAGGCCCTGGTCAAAAGGAGAATGCGCTGTATGGCGCCATTAAGCGCTTTTCCGGGAAATGTGCTTGCTTAGCCCCTATGGTCGCTAGGACCCCAAATGCCACTAACACGTAGTTGTTGGCAGCTTATTCTCTGAAACATTTAAATACTATATTCCCATGCCAAAGAAGCTAAAAGATCCAGCGAGTAAACGAAAAATAAACACAGTGTCCAAAATCACTCGGCTAAGAGTCACAAACAGCTCAGGATTGAAGCTAGGCACTCGGGTTTGCTCTGACACCTGGCCTCTGATATTTTTAGCCACACTTCACACCTGCGCCCCCACCTCCTCCTGCACCTTCAGCCTCCGGAGTCAGGTTCGGTCTTGGGGGCCCAGGCATGGAGGTGGTCCTGACACCCCTTCGTCATTCCAATTTTCACCCTTTGCTGATAATCACTAAGTAGACATCCAGACCATCATCCCGACAACCAAAACAGCCAGAGCCCACAAGATTTGCACTTCCTGGGCTGGTGATGTGGACCAGTGGCAGAGCACTTGCTTAGCTTGTCCCAAGGTCCTGGGTTCAATCCTCCTCCTTCCAAAATTAAAGTTCTTTTTTTTCACTCTCATCCAGTACAAAACCAATTTATTTTACATTCCATCTCCACCCTGGGGAACGGGGAAGCTAAATAATAATTTAGCATGCATAAGTAGACGTTTCTTTCTTTATATATAAATACAATATACAAAAATACACTACCATTCTGAGATTTTTCAGCAGTCTGAATGCTCATAACATCCACCCACCCACCCCCCATACATAGGCATAAAACCTTTTTTCTGTTTTCAATTCTCAGCAGAATGGTGTCTACAAAGGAGGTTTCAAGTTTCTAGGTCACTTAACACTGTAGTTTTCCCTTCTCCGATGAGGGAAGAGGCAGGCAGAAGCCACTCCTAGAAGGGGTCAGTTCTTCTCACAAACACCTCCGGCCATCACAACCCGAAATTAAATTTAAAAGAACGAAAGTTCACCTTGGAGCTCTCCTTCTCTTTCTCTTTCTCTCTCTTGCTGTCCTTGGAGGGTCCAAATAGGATCCCCCACCCCAGCCGGCACCTGGATGCATGGTCGGGGGAGAGGCTGCCAGACTGGCTGCAGACCACGGGATGGGGTTGGAAACCCGCAGCCGGGTGGCCGTCGTGCGCGTCCCTGCTGCCCTGCTGGAGGCAACTACTGGGCCGGAGGTTGGTGGCCCGGCCCGCCTGGCCTTGGGGGAGGCGAGTCGTCCTCGGATGAGCAGTCGGACGAGGCGGCGTGGGCACCCACGCCATTGCTGTAGGGAAAGTGGTCGTCCTCATCCTCATCCTCATCCTCATCCGGGTCACTGTCTCGCAAGTCCCGCAGGCGACGGCCGCTGGCCTTGTCCCCAGACGGCGGCCCCAGCAGCTCTTCCTCAGCCTTCTCCTCACCGCAGCCTTTGCCGGCGCCCCCGCCGCCGACCTTTTGCTTCTCCGCCTCCTGAGCAGCCTGTTCTTTGGCCTTTTTGCTGCGTTTCCATTTCATTCGGCGGTTCTGGAACCAAATCTTCACCTGCAGGCACAAGTGAGCGTGAGAAATCCGCCACCTGCATTTCCCACCAATCCAGAGAGTGTAAGCACTAGGGACTCCTGCCCCTCGGCCCACCCTAACCCTAGAAGGGCTTCGCTAGAGGACTGAGAGGCTGACTGGGAAGCGGCTTTTCAATTCCCTCGCCCCTACATCCACTCTGTTCATCAGTAACCCCATAGCTGGGCGTGGTACCCCCAACTCCCCAGCTGGGAGTGTTTTACTCCCTGCCCTTGGTCTACCGAAGCACTAAGGCAGCTGGCAGGTCTTGAAACTCTCAAGTCCGCACCTTTCTAGAAAAAGAACATCCTAGAATGTGGCCTGTGGGACACCTTCTTCAGAATAGCTTGTTAAATACAGATTCTCGGTCTGTACCCCAAGTTATTGAGTCAAACCTCCAGCGCAGAAACGCTCTAGGTCTCCTCACCCACTGAGAATTAATACCCAGCCTAAAGGTCAAGAGGCTGGGACCCAGTTCCCCAAATCAATACCGGCCTGGGCGGTTTTGGGGACTGGCTGACGGGGGGGGGGGGGGGGGGGGGGTATCAGGTCCGCACCTGGGTCTCTGTGAGCATGAGCGAGGTGGCCACCTCAAAACGCTTGGGCCTCGACAGGTACTTGTTGAGCTTGAACTGGTGTTCCAGCTCCAACAGCTGCTGGCTGGTGAAGGCGGTGCGAGGCCTTCGGCACTTCCCCAAGAGGTTCGACTGCGCCTGGGCTGCGGACCAAAAGGGCGAGAGGCCTTTGTGGGCTTGTCCACTGCTCCGGTTCCAGCCATTGCTGCCCTTGCCCCCTCCTCCAAGGTCCAGCCTCCAGTGCCCACCCTGCAGACGTGGGTTTCTTTTTCAACATCAGTGCCTACTGCCTACGGACTGGAGAACCCACATCTCAGACACCAAGCAGAAGGGGAGGGCTTGTCTCAATAGACAACCTTTTCATTTTAGGGTCACCATTAAATAGGGTCTGTTGCCTGCTCTCAATGGCCACCTGTATGAACACTGGTAGGAAGAGGCTTGATCTAAAAGCTTGGGAAGCAGGGCTGGATCAGCAAGAGACCAAAGTGCCCCTGTTCTCCTGGAGAGACTTCCTCCACCTCCACCTAGAAAAGCACCCATGCTCTTGGTTCCGCCACCATCTTAAAGCAGAAGAGCAGAAAAGCGACGTGGGGCCTGCGGACCGTGGGGGAGGGAGAGAGAGAGAGGAGAAGGGTAAGGACAGAAGCTGGAGCCTAAATAAGCATATTTATCAGGGTGTCTCCAAGTCTGTCTTGACAAGCTCCCTCCTCCTCCTAGAGCAGAGGGCACAGGGACTGGAAGCCTATTCGGCGATTCTCATTACTCAAATTAAAGGCTGAGCTGTGAGTGGATCTGGCTTTTCTGTGTGTTCCAGGAGATCTGTCCTTTATTTACATAATTTTGCACGGTTACATCACAGAGAATTTTATGACCTCAAAACGAGACTTCCCTTGATTTCCCAGGAGTCCAAAGAGTGTTAGACAACAAAAGAAAGAAAGCAAAGGAAAGAAAGGGGCCAGCCCCTGGCTGGGATGAGCTCAGGCTCCCCTGGGATGGGCAATTTGCTTTATAGGAAGGCCCACGCCCCCTGCTTTAGTTAAACAAGGCTACGAATTCCCAACTTGACAATACATTAGAACTCTAATTAAAACACTGGGCTCGGAAGGGATCATTGGGAAATGCCATCCAATGGGTAGAAACAACCAATTAAAGAAAACCAAGTCTGTTTTCCCAGGTGAGAGGGTAGGCCCAGCCACCCTCTGCTGCATTCCTTAGTGCTGGGCAGGGTCTGGGGTTTGGATTCTTTTCTCGATGTAGAACAGGCCATACTTTTAATGCAGCCACCATGAGACATTATGGGCTGGGTGTGGTGGCAAAGGGGTCCCACTTGCAGGGATTTGGAGTGATCGTGGGCTCCACAAAAACATCCTACACGACCCCCCACCCCCACCCCCGAGAGCACTTAGGTCATCAGGAAACCCAAAGCCATAGAGGTCTGTTGGTGGTGTGAGCAGTGACTAGCTCCTCTCTGGGCACCTATGCATCCCAGGCCTAGGAGGTGTGTCCATAATGGACATTTATGGGTAAGTTTCCATCTGAAGGGTTTGCTGGGCTCCTCACCCAGGCTTAGATCCTGCCCAGGACTTACTGGATAGAGACAATGTCAGAGACTTAGCTGCAGCCCCCCAACTGAGGTTACTGGAAGCCTTTCCTCTTTGCTGAGATCAACAAGGCTGGCCTTCTTGGAGCCAAGCTGGGAAAAGCCTGGGTGGTTGTGAGCAAACAAGTGTGCAGGCTGGGATTCTCTCACCACCTTGCTACTTCTGCAGTTCTCTGGGGTCCTCGCTTTCTCTGTTTAGTCACAGCCACTGCTGCTAGCAGAGGAATCTGAATTCTGGCAAGTGTTTATTTCTGTTTTCTTTTTTGCTTTTTTCCCTTCCAGTGCCTGCATCTCCTCAGTCTAAACAAACCCACTCAGACGGAAACAATGGGGTCTCTTTGTTTGGGTGTTGGGCGGCGGACAGGGGAAAGTCATACACATCTTCTGTTCTGGCCTGAATGGAAAGACAGCTTGGCCCTACCCATGTGGGGCACAGGGCAAGAGTCAGAGCCAGGGTGCCCTACACAGATGCAAATGCAGCGTGTGCCAGGGAAGTCTGAAATGGCCCCTGAAAGGTTGTCCTTCGTGGGTGGCAGAGAAGATGCAGCAGGCTGGGTCTTCTTTGCTCCCACCTTGGACAGGAGCTCCCAAAGGTACCGGGAATCTGGAATTCCAGGAGGACACTTGCTATGTAGATAGAGTCCCTGCGACCTTCTGTTCAAAACAGACCTCTTAGACATTGTATACAGGGACCCCTACCACACACACACACACTCCACACACACATACCCTGATCCTTCAGAGGAAGGCAGAGTCCTGACGAGGGCCAGGAAAGTGCTTGGGCCTTGTGGCCCTTATACTTTAGGAGTCCATGTTCTCCTTAGCTACTTCTGGACGGGTGATGTGTCTCTTCGTAGCGCATTATGGAGCCCCTGGCCAAGTTCATGTTCCCCGTGCTAAGCCCCAGGTTTCAGTGACCCTAAAACCTGCCCCATTCGAAGCCCTCTTTGGCTAGCCTTCCCACGCACTTCCTTCTCCAACCTGCAAGTTAATCATTAGGTTTCAGCCTCACACCTCTAACCTTCCCGGTCCATTAAGAGAGAAAGAGAAAGCAAGGCCTGAACGTGGCCATTTTAATAATTCTCTGCTCCTCTCACGCCGCGCGGCCCACGCGAGGCCTCACAGGCCCAGGGATGAGCCGTGGCGGCTTCGCTGCGCTTGCATAGCTCACTGAGAGCCGAGGCATAAAGGAAGTGGGTGCGGAAGAGGAAGATGCGCGAGAGAATTGCCCCGGTGCTGCGCAGGTACTCACAGCTGAAGTCCGGCATCTTGGGCAGGATCATGCCCGCGGTGGACGCGCGCAGCCACTGGTCCAGCTGGAAGGTGCCGGCACCCAGCTTGATGGGGTCGGCAGGGTGAGCGGGGTGCGCGCCCTGCACCTGAGGGTAGGAGTAGGAAAGCGCAGGGTGCTGGCCCGCCAGCGCAGCCGCTGCTGCCGCCGCCGAGTAACCATAGACCGGGTGACCGTAAAGAGCCGCTTGTGCTGGGAGGCCAGCGCCGCCCTGCGCGCCCCCCGGGTGCAGCCCCAGCGCCAGGCCGCCGGCAGCGGCAGCAGCCGCAGCGGCAGCGGCAGCGGCGGCGGCACCCGGGTGCGCGTGGTGGTGGGGAGTGCCCGGCCCACCCGCCGCGCCGCCGCCTCCTCCGGCGCCCAGGAATCCGGGCTTGGGCAGCAGAGCGCAGTGCGCAGCCAGCAAGCGCGGGGGCGACGGGCTCTCAGCCCGCAGGCGGTCTCCCGGCGCTGCAGTGGCCTCCGAGGACACTGGGCTGCAGCTGCGGCTCGCCCCGCTACTGGTCCCCCCGCCACCGCTGCCGCCTCGACCGGGGCCAGATGCTGTGGCCGCGAGCGAAGTGACCAAGGCCAGCGGCGCGCTTTGAGTGGAGGCGGCTCGCGGGGGATCCACCGCCAGCAGGGCGTCGATGCGGAAATTTTTTGATTTTTCCATCGGCTCGTTTGGGGCTGACGATCAGTGTCCAGGGGTGGGCGACGCGGTCGTGTGCTGGCTTGCAGAGACTGATTGTGGCGGTGGCCAGCCTTAGGGCTCGGTATTGTCACTGCGATTATTTGCCAATAATCAAAGTCGCAGCCGTAAACTCAGCCGAGAGACGCCTCCTCCTTGTGGTCTTCGGGGCGACTGCGCTCCACTCGCTTGTACAAACTCCCACGCGAGCGCTCCTGCGAGTTTGGATTGGGGAGGCCGGCTCTCTGCTCTCAAGCGCTCAAGCGACCGCGCCGAGGCTGCTGGCGCCTTGGTGGGGACCCGCGCCCCTCCGCACACTTGAAGCTCAGCGCGGCTTGGGATTGGCGCTCGCAGCGGGGGCCCAGGGAGGGGTGTCGATCCGGCGATTGGCCGAGGGGCGCACCTGTCACGGTCCAGTTTGCCTGCCGCCCCGCCCCTGCGCCCCCAGGTCCTAAGTAGCGGGTGGTGAGCTGCAGTGTTGGGGAAAAGAAGATGGGTAAAAGAGTTTGGAGGCTGAATACAAGCTTGCCGCTCTGTTGGTGCTGAGTAGGTGGCGGGCGCTGGTAACCTTGGGTCCCTGTGAGTGCCCCTGAGTCCCCTAGACACCTTGTTCCACTAGAAGCCAATATCTTCCTCCCGCTACTCGTGCGCTCTTGCCGGAGTTGTGGACTGACTGCTCTGCACTGGAACTAGGTGGTTCCTCACCCTTGATGACCAGTAGGGCCCAAACCGGGACCCTGACCTCAGCACGCTGAAAACCAGAATCTCCCCCACGATTGCTCCTGAGTCTTGGACGTCTCAAGGTGGCTTGAGTCCCGTCACCAATCCTCTGAAGGTCGAACCTTCGAATCTGCCCCCGCCCCCAAAGTCTCCTGCGCCGCAGATGTTTGCTGGAAGGTTTCCGGTGTGTATAAATATGGTGAGAGTTTAATACCCACAAATCTTTGTCAGGAGCTCACCCACCCACCCCGGCCAAGGTAGAGAGAGAGCAGACCCACAGCGGTCGTTCGTTCAGGTGCCAGTGAGCAGGACCTAGGTGACAAAGTTCTCTTAGCGGAGCCTTGCCTCGCGGAGGTTCAGGGGAAAGGCTTTGCGGGGTTCTGCGGTGGGCTGCACCTTCAGACTGCGCCCTTCCCAAGGCTAAGGGAGCCACAGTCAGGCTCTCGTCTCCTCCTGCCGGCAGTGTCCAGGAAAATCAGGAGAGGGCTTCCGACTGAGCAAGTTATTAGAGTGTGAATCCAGACCTCATCCTATACACACATCAAATATTTACAGTAAAAGAGCTTCCTTCTAGGTTTTGTTTTGTTTTTAAGTTTAACCAATCATAAGTAGGTTGGGAAATCAAGTGGCCACTAACAGGGCTTTATCGTTAGCTCCGTCTTCAGGTATCTTCCCCAAACAGCAGGGGAAGGTGGGAGGGAGTTCCAGGTTCCTGAAGCTTGGCCTCCTAAGCAGGTGAGAAGTTAACAAAGGGGCGGAAATGGGTCAGGAAGCGGCAGGAGATCCCAAAGACAATCCGTGCTGGAAGAATTTAAAGTAGTAGGCAAGGGCCGGGTAGTGATGGCACACGCCTTTAATTCCAGTACTGGGAGGGAAAGGCAAGTGAATCTCTGCAAGTTCGAGGCCAGTCTGGTCTTAAAGGACCAGGACAGCCAGGGCTGAGAACCCCTGCTGAAAGGAAGGGAGGGAGGGAGGGAGGGAGGGAAGAAGGGAAAGAAAGGAAGAAAGAAAAAAGTAACAAATAAGGCTGTTTTAAGAGGGTCTTTTTGTTTGTTTGTTTGTTTGTTTGTTTGTTTTGGAAAGATAAATAAAAGGACTATACTTTTCTTCTCAAGAGTGTTTATTCAGGAGAGATTTGACACAATGGTTCTTTTGCAGTGAGTGGGGTTCCTTTTTCATTATGACAGGGTGGTCCTGAGGTACATAGTCCTGCCTGCAAAGCTGGGAACAGAGCAGGAGCAACTTGGAGTAAATGTACACAGCTTTGCAAAGGCCAACCACCAGACACGAAAAGCACCATGTCTACATAGGTGCTGTCCCTTTGGGGTGATTAAAATTCCATGTGCTTTCTGTAATTATCATCTTTAATCTTCATTATGATGCTACAAGGAGGGTTTGTCATCTTTGTCTTTTAGAGCACAGGTTCAAAGAAACTGAGACCAGGTCTGATTTTGGGGGCCACACCTGCTGCCCATGAAGCTTCTCATCTGTATTTGTCCTGGTTCCTCATCTCCTCTGATGCTGTGGGCAAGATGGTTAAAGGAGAGAGGAGATTCCTGCCACTTCTCTGGTGGAGGAAGCCAACTCAGGCAAGCAAGGATGCTGGGCTGCTCCCTCTTTCCCAGGATGTAGCTTCTTCTAGGTGAGAGCAAGCTGACTGGTCCCAGAAGGAATTATTCAAGATGGAAGAAAGAGAATGACTGCAGATGAGATTCCCCTGAGGTGGACTCCAGTGGACCCGCATCCTCTCCTCTCCGACCTGCAGCACCAGAGTTGTTTTTGTTGATGAGGGGGTGTTAGGTCTGTGGAGTTTAGGCACACATTTCCTCAGTAAAGTCATCCTAACAGGAGAATTCAGTGCCTATTTGTTTTGTAAGTGATGTGCTCCAAAGCCTGAAACCCTTTCCCCTTTCCACTGTCTGGAGTTTGAGAACCCGTAAGGCCATAACCCTACCGGTCCTCCACCACCTGTGGGCTGAGTGAGACTCTACCAAGAGCCTCTTTGGTGAAGGGGAAACTTCGCGTGCCAGACTTGATGGATTTATTTCTTTGTCTGGCAAAGTGGGGGTTGGGCCAAACAGACTCTCTGAAATCAACGGGCTTGAACGTGATCATACATTCTGCTTCTGTCTGAGAATAAGTTAATGCACATTGAAGGTGCCTGGTAAGTTGTTCACTGAGAGGCAAAAGTGAAGCGAAAGACTGGGAGTTATCTGAAACTGGGATCTTTGTGTGTTTTACAATGTGTGAAGTGAGCATGCTGGGTCTCTTCCTGTTCCCAGTGTCTATTGACCCAGCCCAGCTGGCTTTGGGGCAGCCTAGGACTGAGCTGGCGGCTTTCTAGGGGCTCAATGAGAGATCAAAGGTCTGGTCCCAGCAGCGTTCCCAGCCCAGTGCCTCCAGGTAGCCCCCTTCTCCAGCGTCCCCAGGGACTTGAGGAGGCTTTGGGAGAGCGGAGAGAAGGAACTCTCCTACCCAAAGGAGGTTGGGATTAAAGGTCCTGGAGTACCTTGAATCAGTTGGCTCCCCGTCATTTTCTCTCCTTACCCAGCCAGGATCCCTTTCTTGGGTCTTGCAGTAAGTTACCGAATATAGCCACAATTGAGCCTCTCCTCATTACTGAAAAAGGAGAGTGTTGATTTATATAAACAGCCACAAAAGAATAAGATGTTGGGGGGCTGAATGATGGTTACGATGGTTCCACAGTTCAGAGCTTACTCGTGAGGACTGCACTTGCAGAGGACCAAGTTGGGTTCTCAGCATCCACTCACACTCACAACCACCTGCAACTCCAGCTCCAGGAGATTGTACTCCCTCTTATGGCCTCCTCGGGTACCTGGACTCATGTATGCATACTCACAAATAGACACAAACATACACATAATTAACACATAAAAATAAAACCTTTAGAGAAAGATGTTATAACCCATGTCTTTCACACCTGGAATTATACAAGAACTCAGGACAGAACGCGCATGTGCCTGAGTGCACAGGAGTCAGGCCAGCGTGGATTCTTTCACAGGTCACTTACTCATTTGGGTCCCTCCCTGTGGAATGCAGCAGGTACAAGATACAATAGCCATTAACAAGAAGGCTGGGAGAGTGGAGAGGGGAAGAAAGCATCCCTCCCTGTACCTCTCTCTGCACACCTGCCACCTTTGGCTGTTTCCAGAAGTGAAACAAATGACCCCCTACCCTCAGCCTCATGGAGAAAGGCCCATGAAGATTGACTTCTCGGCCCTATTGAACCTGCATGGGAGTTAACTCAGTTCAATTTCAGATCAACATTTTTAAGGCTTCCCCTTCAGGAAAATGAGGCTGGAGGATGTGGTGTGGTCACCCAGAGCCAGGACTAAAGCCCGTGGTTGTGGTGGTGGTGGTGGTGTTTTCCCAGGCTATATAAGCTCAGGAGGACACCAAGCAAGCAGGAAGAGTGCTGGGCCTGGCTGATGTCAATGTTTAGAATTTCCCTAGTGACATACCCTCTCAGCCAAGGGACATACCGACTCCAGTGAAGAGCCTAGGGTCACTGGAAGGTGAGATCAGGAAAAGGGAAGTCTGGTGAGTTCTTGCACTCATCAACACCCCTGCAGAGCCTGAGGGCCAAAGGTACCATCAATTCTTTTATCACCATCCTTTGATCTACCGACCTCTTCTCGGACCTCTCTCCTCCTCAGTCCCCTGTCCCCAGTTCAGATTTTAAAGGGGTGATTTTTCAAAAGTGGCTCAGAAGACAGTGATGTTCCAACCTGAGGTGAACTGCTCTTGCCAAAGACACTAGCCAATCCTTTTCTTTGCCAGCCCCTCCTCTGCCTCTCCCAGCACACCTGGATTTCCTGCCATCCCTTTTGGAAAGCATCCTCCACCCTCTCCTTCCCTATGTTGAAGCATACACTGGACCAGCTGGAACTCAAGACCACCCCCAGGCCATCCAGTCTCATTGGCTGTCCTTCTCTGCCGGCCCCTCTTCTTCTAAAAGAAAAGAAAAAGAAAGAAATACAGTCCAAACCTGGGCAAGGGGCGGGGAGAAAGACAATGGGGTGGAAACTCACAAAATCCCAGCAACATATTGGTATTCTATGTTTGAAAATTGATTCCAGATACCAAGTTATTTTTGTTGTTTGGATGTTTGTTTCTCTATGCCCTAGAACATGAAGAAGAGCCTGAGCTCAGCCCTGCACCAGGTTCCTTCTGACCCAGGAAGTAAAAAGCATTTTCAATTTCCCTTACACATCCTAGAAGCCATGGGTCTTGGTAATAAAGAGAAACAGGGCTAAGAGGGGTTACCTCAGTTTTTTTTGTTTTTGTTTTTTTTTTAATCAGCTAGGGGCGGGGACAGCATCCTTAGAAGAAATGAAATACTTCCCAGGAAACCTGTGGTTTTGCTCCAAGATCTCATCTCATTTTAGTGCAGATTGATTATGGAGGAACTTTATACCATTGTCGGGACAGAGAGCAGGAGCCAGCTCCAGGTGAGCTGTGCAACCTGGACCCCATCTCCACTACCACCCACCTGCAGGGCTGGCTAAGTCTTCCAACAGAAAGGATTTGTTCTGGAGTGCAGAGCACTGCACTTCATGATAATAACCCAGCTTCCCATCACCAGGGTGAAACATGTCTAGGAGAGGAAACCCAGCTCTGCTCGGTTAAGGCTCCAGTGACTGTTCCTGAGGGCACTCCCACACCTTTCTAAGCCACCTGTCTGCCCCTGGTCAGGCAGAGGAGAAAGTTACACTGCTGGGGCTCCCAACATTGAGGTCCCAGAAACAAAGTTTACAAACACTGGCAAACAATACAATGCATGCTTTAAAAGTATTAAAAAAAAAAAAAAAAAAAACAGCAACAAACAAAGTGTCTGCCTGGCCTGGGCTGTCATCACCGACCTATGTGATGCTGGCATGGATCAAACACCCAGGGAAAAAACCCAGATACACAAACACAGATGTTGCCTGGGAACATTTTAATGCCTCGGTGAGTGAATTTTTTAGTGTGTTCTGACTTGAAATTATGGTGAATCAGGGCGTACTAATGCCCAAGTCTACAGCAGATAATGGCAGGAAGTCCTGGCTAATTGGTCTATTCACTACTTGCTGAGGTGGCGGATGCTGAGGCTGCAGGAGGCAGAATGAGGACAGGGAGGAGGGGCAGGGATCTGAGCCTCCTTCTGTGCTGCACGTCTGAGCTGCGGAGGGACAGGTGGTAGTGGGACTGTTGGCCTTCCAGATACAGAGACCCCAGAAGGGTTCTCCTGCCAGAAGGCCCCAGCTAGGTTACCCCAGAAGCTCTTCCCAAATGTTGCTTTTCTTAGGGCAGTGGTCTCACAAACCTGTGGAGGGAATGCACCTATGCCCTATTCTGCAGATGGACAAACCAAGGCTCCAAGAAACCAGGCTCTTTGCTTAAGAAACACAGACTAAAGTCCCCAGGCTCTGGCTTTGAGGTCTGCACTAGGTTTGGCCCACAATGTGGGTCAGTGCATTTGGTTATTGGAATCACCGTGTTTCCTAATTATTATAATTCCTCCTCCGCCACTCCACCACCCTACCTTTGCTGGTCTGGTTTATACCTGTGGAGTACAGCCACATCAGAGATGCCAGATTGCCTTTGCTGTTCCTATTCTCCTTTGGGTAGGGTGTCCGTTCTCTCCTCTGCTCACAACTGTTCTTGCAGAGACCAGCAGGGAGGGAGAAAGACCCACCCTCTCCCCCGGCTCTCGAGTGTCTCTGGGGCCCTGTGCTGCGGGCAAGATAATTTGGCTAATGAACTCGTTAAAGGGCCCCTGGTGACCCGCCCTGGCCTTCTCTTGGCCCATCTGGGAAATTCCACTGAAAGGCTGAGAGCGCTCTGCAGTTTCGCTGCCGTCTGTCACTGCAGGAGGCGCGAAGTGGTGACTCTAGGCCCCTTACATTAAAATAATTACCCAACGGAACAGGTGGCCCACTCTGGGCGCCCAGACCCCAGACGCATCTGGGCCTGGAACTGAGGCTGCCAAGGAGAGAGAACGGCCCGCCCAAGGGAGGGCAGGGCAGACTGGAACCAGGGAGAGCGGAGAAGGGCCTTCGTAGGCCTGTGGATCCCTGGACACCCGGCAACTGGGTGACCAAGGCCTTGGGAGAGGGAGGCAGCTTGCGCAGCCACCCACTCTCACTGTTTGCTGGTGCCAGAATCGAACCTCTTGTTCTTATCTGACTCCGAGGCTGGTGCGCATTTCAGTACTGAGCTTTACACCCGGGGCTCGCAGGAGAGGGCGCCCGCTACCCCAGCATCCCAGCGGGAAACTGGAGACAGGCAGCTCAGGTAGCTTGTCTGAGCGTGTGTCCATATGCACTGAGTGAGCACTCACTGAAAGCCTGGGCGTATGTGTGCATGTGTGTGCAAGGTGGCTGCCTGTTCTGGAGTTCACGCGGAGACTGCAAAGGGAGTTGAAGAGGTCCCCCTGCAGTGTAGCTAAAGGAGCTGCACAGCCCCGGGGAGAGGCCAAGCCTATTGCCAAAAACACGTATTACACTGCGACATTCTGTAAATGAGATAATGATACATAAACCCGATGATCGATGTGACGGGCCTGGATGTCTTCTCTAAATTAGCTGCTCACATCGACTGCTAATAATGTGAGTTTATGAAAGCAATTTCGGTTCAAACGGCGAGAGGGTCTTCTTACTCTAATCAGCCTGCCTGGCTAATGGACGAGGGGGTCAGGCTGAGCGTTATTGACACGCCCGTGCCCTTAACCTGTTTCCCAATAAAGCTGATTAGTTTTTGTCAATTCATCAGCTAACCACTCTGGCTGGAACCGCATCAAAGCCGTATTTGTTCAACGGAATCAACAAGTCACAGATCAGCACCGTTCAGGAGCCGAGCTGGTCAGGACCTGCCTTAGGGAAGAATGTTCATAAGGCATTCCCTTGAGCTGGAGAACCCTAAAATGAGTAAGGCAGAAATGCAGTCTGGAGGCTTCCTTCCAGTCTCTGCCTTGGACTTGCCCGGGGGGACTGCATTGGATGATCTGAAAAGAGGGTACTCTAAATTCAAGTTGGGCCAGGCCACCTTCTGGGAGGGTAGAGCCTGGAGCAGGGATTGGAAAGTGAGAAACTGAGGTGTGGTTCTGGGGATGCTCGTCTTCGGGAGAATAGGAAAGGTTAGATATTGGATGTCAGATTTCTTAGGCAGGTGGAAGACCCTCCTGTCTGCTGCATGCTGACCTCCTCACTTCTGCTCCAGGACAAGGGAGGACCCTTGTGACTGAATTTTCGGGGAGAAGGAGCCAGGCTAGTGGAGGCTTCAGCCAGATTTCTCATCATTTCACACCTGGCAGGGTGTGAAGTGCCCCTGAGCCAGAGCTGCAGGTGTGCTGGGCTGGGCAGGGGGAGGGCACGGCTCCCAGCCTCCCTCAGCTCTCTCCGCTACTTGACTGAGTCCAGTGAGGTGGAGGTGACCTCTAGCTCTGGCCCTTGGATAAAGAAAGGAAAATGTGCACTGTCCCTTTAAGCCCCCAGTCAGGGCTGCCTCCAGGGCCCCATCCCCCTTCAATTTAATTTCATTAAAACAGAGCATGAATATTTCTATTAAACCTAAAATGAAATATGAAGCCATTTAGACTCTGCCTGCACCAATCACCCAGATTTATGACTTTTATTCATCACATCAAGAGCTTGGAAAAATGAATTTTCTTCACCCAGGAAGGAAATAAAACCTCAGGCTTGGTCATTTCCAGAAAGCTGTTAATTTGACCATGTGGTAATTACTTTCACAATTAACTAAAATACAAATCAACTTGACAAATTGGGCTAGTTTATATATTAATTAGCCCGCTTAAATTTATTCATTATGAAAAGACAATTTAAGGGGACCTGCAGTGTCTGTTTTATTGCAATAAATTATTGTAAGGAAATGGGACTAATAAAACATCATAATATTTAAGGATATAGTACACGCGTGGGGGTGTGCTTTATTGACAATTTCATTTTCCAATTAGTAATTTTGTTGTAATATATCTGCGAACCCGGGACTCCTGGGCAGGGAGACAGGATCCCCCAGGTCTGGGGCGGTCAGAGTGGCGGGTCGGAGCGGCGGGAGCGAAGGCCAGGTCCAGCGGCGAGCAGCGGGCGGGCGAGTTGGCTCCCAAGCAGGCGCTGGTGTGCAGCGAGCAAGTCTTGGACGCAGCGGACCCAGGCCGGGATGCGGCGCCGCGCCCCGCGGGGTCCTCCTCCCCACAGGTCGCGGGTCTGATTTAATAGAATGTCGATAGAATCATTCGATGCCTTTTAGCTTGTGATCTTTATAAATGTCCCTCTATTAAATTAGAAAATGATTCTCTTCTCGTTTAATTGTATTCTTTCGTTTCTTATTTCCAATTAATTAGTCCTATCGACGTTGCAATATTTTAAGCGACTTGAGTCCGTTTCCAGTTAGAATATATGGGTCAACGCATTCAGTTTTATACTCGACAGAACTATATAATGTGGGTTTTAACTACTCGTCCCCATCTGTCTTAACCACCTGGCCGCCTTGGGTCTCCTTCCTGGGGTCGGTGGGCCCTCACGGCCCCTGTACTCCCCTGCTCCGGCAAGCACTCTTCAGTCCCAAAGACCAGTTGGCAGAGCCTTTGTTTGAGAGTATTTGTTTTAAACGTGTCCAGCCCAGTGGGTCCCGGACAAGCAGACCTGTAGAGAGTACCAGCAAGGCTGTGGTTCAATATCTGAGGGGTTATGTTCCCCAAAAGAGAGGAAAGATGAGGATTCTGGGCGGTGGTGGTCCTTATCTACTCTGCCCTCTTCGGCCCTTTGTTTACACAAGGTGGTACTTTATAACCCTGGCTAGCCTGCAACCCCCTACATAGCCCAGGCTCACCTCAAACGTTGTGCCTATCTTCCTGCCTCTGCTTTGGGGTTACAAGCATGTGCGACCACTTCCGCTCATTAAGCTACTTTTGAGTATATGGCGTTGGAACCCCCATCCCTGTTTTTTTTTCTCTGTCCTGTGCCTTTCCCTTTGCTGTGGTGGGGCATACATACACTTAAGAGACAGCGTCGGGACCCACAGAGACACCAGCCACCTACTGTTCGCCATCCCAGTTAAGGATTCGTCCTAGTTCAACCGCACAGGTTCCTCCAACTTCTTTTGAGCTGGCGCTGCTTCCTCACTCAGCACTCCACACACCACGCACACGCGTGGCAGCGGGGTAATTTAGGATGCGGGTCTCTGAGGACTGCCTACCTGCAGCCAGCAGCCCAGCGGCCCTACAGCCCTGCTGCTGTACGGTGGCAGGGAGATGGGGCGCATTTTCCCTGTTTGGCCAGTGCGCCGCCATGGGGCTCGGGGTGTGGCGTCTGCCAAACCAGAAACCAAAGCCTCTTTTCTCCACACCCAGAGGGGAATGGAGTTAGGAAAATGTCTACTTTGGGTTGGGGTTCACCCCTCACATCCCCCTCAGCTTCTTTCTTCCTAGAGTCAGAACTACCTAAACTGCATGGCCTGTCACCTCGATTTGCATCTGCAAAAACCACGCTTCTTTCTAAGGTCTATGTCCCAAAACGAGGGCGTGTCTAAGGACCCACTGAGGATCCAGGAAGGTGTCACCTCTCCCTCAGCAACAGCCATGACAGATGGCTTCCTGTCCTTAGTTCTGCCGCTGGTCACAGGGCCAGCTGACTGGCTTGGGAGGGGGGGCGGGTTACCATTCAAAATGTGCCTGTTCCAACCAGATAAAAAGAGGGTAAGTGGCCTCCCTCCAGTCCTAGATCTCTTTCCTGAGGTACCTGGGTGCTCCTTCCACAAACAACAAACAGTAGGTGTGTGTGTGTGTGTGTGTGTGTGTGTGTGTGTGTGTGTGTGTGTTCTCTACAATCACATTTTTAAAGAGAAGGTGGAGCAGGAGATGCTTGCTTTAGTACTGACAGAGTGAGTCTCCTCAGGAGTCTCCAGCGCTGACCTCTGACAGGAAGCTTTCCCTAAGAACTTTCCAATATCCCCTCAATCCTCCCTCCATCCACTGGGAACATTCCCTTTCCTTAGCTCCACTTCTTAGGTACTTTCTGTGATTGTCCCAATGGGGATAGTCAATTCAGGAACTCCAGAGCACCAGTTGACCACCATCTGCGTCTGCCAGCCAGGCCCCACCCCCTCCCCAGGCTGGAGCTGGTTGCCATAGCTCACTTCCCAAAGCTGAGCAGAGCCACCTTCCTGCCCTTGGCCAATCACCTGCAGCGCCCCATTGGTCCCTCCCTGCTCCCTGCTCCAAGTGGCCTTTGCTGTACTGTTTCTGCTCTCTTGGACACAGCTAGGCTGTTTAACACGCTCTAAGCCAGAAAGAGCTTTTAAGGTTCTTTGTGTTTGGGTTTAAGAGACAGGGCAGTAGTTTAAATGCCATTTTTGGGCTGGTGGAATTTAAAGCCTTTTGGAAGAGGACGTGTGTGTGTGTGTGTGTGTGTGTGTGTGTGTGTGTGTGTGTGTGTGTGTTGTGTAAATGAGGGAACGAACCAGGGGTAGAATGAGGAAGGAAGCAGTGCTTTTGGAAGAGCCACAGAGCCTGGTGTTTATCTTTGATGGGGGTGTGTATGTGTCATAGAAACTACTCCCAGCAAGCATGGGAAGGCAACACTGGATCATCTTCCATCTATGTCTGCCAGTCTACGCTTGGCTGTCTCCTTGCTTGCCACATTACCTAACTGGCCAACCGGTTTTATATCTTTGGATTTCGATTTCATCATTATGAAATTTTTACTTTGCCATCTCTAGAGTCATTTTGACCACTATAAAATAATCAAATGTAAAGGAAGCACTTTCATTTGTGTTTTTAAAAATATCTGGCAGAAACTCACAGAGAAAAGGTGGTTTAAACTGGCTGGGAGTTCTTTTTAAATTTATTTTTAATTGTTTCATTTCGTTTTGTTTTTTGTTTTTTTTCAAGATGGGGTTTCTCTGTGTCATAATAGTCTTAACTGTCCTGGAACTTGCTTTGTAGACCAGGTTGGCTCAAAACTCACAGAAAGCCAGCCTGCCTTGAGTGCTAGGATTGAAGGCATGTACCACCACACCCAGCTTAAAGTTTTTAGCTGCTTATTTTGTTTTACCTGTATTTGAGTGCTTTGTCTGAATATTTGTATGTGCACCAGAAGGTCTTTGGAGCTCCTGAAGCTGATGGTTGGGAGCCAAACTGTCTTCTGAGCTACTGAGCCGTCTCTCCAGCTCCTGGCTGAGAAGCAGACATGTGTGACTACCACATGTGACCTCAGCCCCATTTAATAGCCGAGGAGACAGATTTGCTTCATTTCCTCCCAAAGTGCACATCTAGCAAGTGATTTGAACCACTCATAAGGGAACTGTTACACAGAGAAACCCTGTCTCAAAAAACAAAACAATGAGAAATAAATTTAAAAGGCCTCCCAGCCAGTTTAAATCCCCCTTCTCCATGAGCTACTGCCAGATTTTTTAAAGACCACATGTGAAGCTGGCGACAGTGGCAGCGCACACCTTTAATCCCAGCACTTGGGAGGCAGAGGCAGGGGGATCTCTGTGAGTTCGAAACTAGCCTGGTCTATAGAGCGAGTTCCAGGACAGCCAGGACTGTTACATAGAGAAAGCCTGTCTGGAAAAACAAAAACAAAAACAAGCAAACAAACAAAAACCACAAATGGAAGTGCTTCCCTTACAGACAGAGTTTGAACCCAGTCTATTCTGATCTCAGGCCATCTTGGTCCAGGTCCTGCAATGTCTGGGTACTCACGGTAGACTTTGCATAGGAGAGGTGTGACCTGTGACCTCTGACCTGTAAACTGGACGCTTCGTGCCCTTTTCTGGAAGACCAACCTCCTCTGCCTCTAGGATTTTAGCTTCAGTCTTTGTCATTCAAGAGTTACAGCTGCGGCAGGGTGTAGCTCAGCTCACAGAGTATTTGCACACCTTGCATGAACACAAGAGCACAAAGTGTTCGGCCCCAGGTTTACTTAGGCATGGTGGTACACACCTATAATCTCAGCATGAGGGGACTGGGGGTCAGGGAGAAAGATTCCAGCAAACAGATGCAGATGCAGAAATAGGATTTAAAACTCACCCTGCAACCCTCAATGAAATAATGGCTGTAGGCAAACAGGGAGGAGAATGCACCCTCTTCCTTAATTAAAAAAAAAAAAAAAAGTCACAGCTTAACCACCTGAGTATTTGCAACACTCGGTGGCACAGAGTGGTGGGAGAGGAAGAGGATCTGGCTGGACACCCCACTGCACCAGGCAGCTGGGAGAAGGAGTCTGGATAGCCATTTATAAGCAAGCTGGTGAAGCCGGTGGGAAGGCAGGCAGTAGTGGGAGGCCAGGTGAGACGGGAGAGGATGAGCAGCAGGCAGGGGGGAGGCCAGATGGAGACCAGGGAGAAGGACAATCATTGGATGCAGTTCCTGAAAGGCACATTTTTAAACATAATGCACTTTAAGATTAAGATGTAAAATCCCAAATGCAGATTATAGAAAATTAGCCAGAAGACTGGAGATGATAATCAAAAGAGGAAAGTAAGGGTTTTAAAGGAATAATTGACAAAACCCACAAAAATTGCAATGAACAATATAATTTAAGCTTGTATAAATGTTATAAAATATCACAATCAAGCCAGTTAATGCATCCATATGTGTGTGTGTGTGCATACATGTGTGTGTGTGTGTGTGTGTGTGTGTGTGTGTGTGTGTGTGTGTACTGAGAACATTTAGGATCTTCCCTCTTAGCAAATGCCAAGCACCTTGTACTTGGTTACCTGAAATCACCACACTGTACTTCACCTCCCTGGAATCCACCCATTCTGTTGAATTTGAAGTCTATACCCTCCGACCGGGATCTTGCAGTACAACCAACATTCTACTCTCAGGCTGTCTAGATTCTGTGGGTGAACCATCCTCTGTGTGACTTTCCAGAATGTCTTGAAGCTTTATTCATTCTGGATGAAAGGGTAGGATGGATTTCCTTCTGTTCATGGCTGAATAACATCCAGCAGTGCACTCTGCCCTCCGCTGTTGGGTTTGCTGTGCTGTGGCTGTTCTGAATAGTTCTACAATGGACTCGGGAGCACGGAGACCACGCTAAGATATTGGCGTGATTCCTTTCGGGAACATGCTCCCAAGTCATACTGCTGGGTCATGTGGCAGTTCTAGTTCTAGGTTGTTGAGGCATGTTCTTGTCCTTCATTCTACAGCAGTAATTTAGAAGTGCACATCTATATCCTTCACAGCACTGGCCTCCTGGCCTGATAGCAGCCTTTCTAGAGGGTGCTTTTGACCTGTGTCTCATTGAAGGTTTGGGAGAGTGAGCACTTTTTTTCCTGTTCTTGTTGGCCATTTGTGTTTGGGGTGGGAAGGTGTCTGTTCGGGTCTTCTGTCTACTCACAGATGTTTTCTATCATCATGTAGCAGCCTTTCATTGTGGTGTTTCCTCTGCTTGCAAAGTCTCTCCGATTTGATGCAATTCCATTTGTCTATTTTTTATTTGTTGCTTATACTTTTATTTTTTAAAGATTTATTTAATTTTTTGTGTATGAGTGTTGTGCCTACATACTGCATGTGTGTCTAGTGACCTCAGAGGCTAGAGAAGGGTGACAGATTCCCTGGGACCAGAGTTACAGACAGCTTTAAGCTGCCACGCAGTTGCTAGGAACCAAACCTGGGCCCTCTAGAAGAGCAGTCAGTGCTCTTAGCCACCAAGTTGTCTCTCAAGCCTACCTATAATTTTAGATAAACATATTAAAACAGAAACCATTTCCAAGATTGGTTTCAAGAGTTTTCCTTGGGGCTGGATAAACAGTTCAGCAATTAAGAGAATTGGCTGTTCTTCCAGGGGACCTGGATTTGATTCCTAGCACCCACACGGCAGCTTACAACCATCTATAACTCTAGTTCCAAGGGATCCAAGGTCATCTTCTGGCCTCTATGGATGCCAGGCACAAATGTGGCACACACACACACACACACACACACACACACACACACACTATTCATACACATAAACTAAATTTTAAAAAGAAGAGGAGATTTTCTCTATGAATTTTATAGCTATAGGTCTTACATTTAAGTTTCTAGTCCATTTCAAGTTAATTTTTGTGGGGTGTTGATGGTAAGGACCCTGTTTCACTCTTCTACTTAGAGATACCCAGTTTCCCCAACACTGCCCTTTCCAAGTCCTGTATCTTGGCACCCTTGTCAGATACAGGTAGACATATAGACATGAGGGTTTATTTCTGGGTCCTTGATTCTGTTCCATTGGTCTACATGTCTAATTGTAGACTGTACCATACTGTTTTGATTTCTGTAGCTTGCTAATGTAACGTGAAGTCAGAGTGTGATTGTTATGAATTTGTACTTGTGGGGACCCCCAGCTGGCCGGGCAAGGATATCCCACGCTTGTAAGGAACCATGCTGGCATGCTGAGCAGATGCAGCAGCAGGCTGGCAGGCTGGCAGGCGACCCAAGCCATGTGGACATGGAGTCGGGGCAGCAGTGGACAGTTATTCATGACCCAGATGCTGCATCTGTGTGGAAATGGTTTATTATAATAGAGATGAAGAGAAAGATAAGAGAGGGGGGAAGCGGGGGTAGAGGGTGCACACCTCATGGGAGGAAAAGTGGAAGAGAGAGAGGAAGGAGAGAAGTTTTTCCTTAAAATGAGGTTTTTATGTCAGGACACAGGGTGGTGCCAAGGGGTGGGTCAGAATATTAGCAGTGATGCCCCCTGTTTTTTGGTTATTTGAGGTTTGTTGTAGTTACATGGGAATTTTAGGATTTTCTTTCCTTCCTTTCTTCCTTCGTTTTGTTTCTCTGTGACTTTTTGTTTGTTTAAAATACTTTAGGTTTGTTTATTTTTCATGTGAATGAGTGTTTTGCCTTTATCTATGTATGTATACTAACTACGTGCAAGTCTGGTCCCTGCAGAAGTCAGGAGTGGGTGTAGGAACACCTGAAACTGGAGTTATGGATGGTTGTTTACTACCACATGGGTGCTGAGAACTGAATCCAGGTCCTCAGCAAGAGCAACAAGTGCTCTTAACCACTGAGAAACTTCTCCAGTCCCCATTTGTTTAGTTTTTGAGATAGGCTCTCATTCTGTATCCCAAGCTGGACTGGAATTCATTATGTAATCCAGGCTAGCCTTGAACACTTGACGATGTTTCTTCCTGAGACTCAAATATCTGAGATTACAAGCAGGAGCCACTACACACACTTTAATTTTTTTTCTACTTTTGTGAAATCCACCCCTGTAATTCTGCATTGAATCTGCAGAGCTCTCTGGGCAGTAAGCTGTTTTTCAGCACGAATTCAGATCCATGAACTCGATCTTTCTCCCTATGACCTTTGCCTTATTGTTTGTAGCCTTTTTCGATTTCTCTCGTCAGTGGGTTACAGTTTTCAAGACTCGTAACCTTTCACCTCAGCTGAATTTATGTGCACGTATCTTCATCTACTTTTTCTTCTTCCTTTTCTTCTTCTTCTCTTCCTCCTCTTCTTCCTCCTTCTCCTCCTCTTCCTTCTTCTTCTTTTACTTTTCCTTTCTTCTGTTTTTGTTTTTTTTTTTTTTTTTGTTGTTGTTGTTTTTGAGACAGCATCTCTCTATGTATTTTTGGCTGTTCTGGAACTCAATATGTAAACCAGGCTGGCCTTGACCTCACAAAGATCTGCCTGTATCTCCTGAGTGTGAGACTATGCCTGGCTATATTTTCTTCTTTTTACTACTAGTACAGATGGGGTTGTTTTAAATACATGACTATATAGAGATGCTGCCAATCTTTTACATTTTGATTACTTTTTTGTGTATTGAGTGTGTGTGTGTGTGAGTGTGTGTGTGTGTGTGTGTGTGTGTGAGTGTGTGTGTGTGTGTACATGCCACTGCTTGTGCAGAGGTCAAAGGACAACTTTAGGAGTTGGTTCCCTTCTTTTACCATGTGAATTCAGAGACTTGAGCTCAGGTCCTCAGACTTAAGTGGCAAGAGCCTTTACCAACTTAAGCCATCTCATCAAATGTTTTTCTGAACAATCCTCCAATGTGTTCTTTAATTAAGTTCACTGGTAGTTGTTGATGTTTTTGCATCTCTCGGTATTGGGTATTTTGGGATATTCTTTTTTTTTTTTTTTTTTTTTTTTTTGGTTTTTTCGAGACAGGGTTTCTCTGTGTAGCTTTGCGCCTTTCCTGGAACTCACTTGGTAGCCCAGGCTGGCCTCGAACTCACAGAGATCCACCTGCCTCTGCCTCCCAAGTGCTGGGATTAAAGGTGCGTGCTACCACATGCCTAGTAGAGCTCTGGATTTCTAAAGTGAGTTGGAGGGTGCTTCCTAAAGAGACATTAAAAATTTTTATTTGTTTTATTTTATGTATATAATTGTTTTGTATATAATTGTATAATTGTTTTTGTTTATTTTATGTGTATAATTGTTTATTTTATGTATATAATTGTTTTATATATATATATATATATAATCTGTTGCCTGGAAAAGTCGAAGAATGCATAGGATCCCCTGACTGAAGTTACAGAAGTCTGTTAGCTGCCATGTGGGGACTGGGAACTGCTATGTCAATTCTCCAATCCCAAAGAGACATTTAAAACAAAACAAAAAACATTACTGTGTATGTGTGTGTGAACATAGAGTATGTACACATTCGCAGTTGCATCCTCCTGTGCGTGGGCAGTGGCCGGATGAGGACATCAGATGTCCTGTTCTGTCACCTTCTGCCTTATTCTCTTGAGACAGGGCCTCTCACTGAACCTGGAGATAGGCTGGTGGACAGCAAGCCCCAGTGACTTTCCTGTCTTTGTCTGCACAGACCTGGGGTTACAGGTCACAGCATACCCAGACGTGTGTGTGTGTGTGTGTGTGTGTGTGTGTGTGTGTGTGTGTGTGTGAGTGGGATCTAAACTCAGGTCCCAGTTCTTACACAGCCAGTCCTCCTACCCACGGACCTATTTATCCAGCCCCAAAGAAACATTTCAGTTGGAGTCTCTTGTGGAGTGTCGTGGTCTCAGCAAGGGGCAGCCTTTCCAGTCCCTTCTCACAGTATCCAGGTAAGTGTGCGTGAAGGAGACAGGTCCTGAGGAGTGGACACTCCAGAACTGACTTAGATGGGAACAGGTAGCACAGGACCTGGACCCAGCAATCAGGGAAGGGGCAGGGGGTGAGATTCAGGGCAAGGTGACTGTGAATGCTGCCAAGTTGTGATGAGGAGAGTGTTTGCCCACCGGCATTAAAATCCCATGAATCATTGACAAGAAACCAAACAGCGCTGGATCTATATAACAATTTGAACTCATACTGCTCCAAGTAAAATCAAATTAGAAGTCTTTCCCCAATTAGATTATGCAAACGTGACACAGAGCTCAGCAGCACTTGGTGTTTGTATGACGCAACCCTACCTTACACCTCGCACAGCGAGGATATTCTCAAGCACACCCACCTTGACACCGGGTTGTGTCAACATTCTACCTCTAGATAATAAATATGAGACACAGCACACACTGCTTTTAATTGCATCGATAAACTGGGATTAACCCCCAAGTCAGGCTTCACTATTGCAATTAAATGTCCTCAAATAAATGGTTTCCTCAATAAACAAATGGAAGGGGCTGTGTTTGCCCTGAGTAATAGCAGGTGTAATATTTTACTGGCTAAAGCTAAGTATTAAGTGGAATCACTCACAGGACCTGATTTATTCCCTGAGATCGGAAAGTCATCTTTCATACGTCATGGGCTGCTTTGGTACTGTATAAACAGCTAATGATATCCTAAATCAGGCTAGCTCGACCTTGCCTTTCACCAGAGCTGCTGGGCCTTGGAAACCAAGAGTTGAGGGGTCCTCTAAGAAGCTCAAGAAGGTGACTGTCTTGGACACACAGTTGGCTGTTCTTTGTGGTTTGGCCTTTGGTTCCAGTTCAAAATTCCAGAATGTGTGCAGACCTGAGGGCTTGGCACACAACCCAGGGGCTCTTTGTGGACCATTTGCTGATTGGTTTTCTGGTTGCTGTAGAGGTGTGTCCAACTTGCAGCCAAAGACACTTATGAATGCTGTCAACACAAGATTGTAAATGTGTGTAAAACATCATGAGGTGAGGTAGGTGTACGTGTGTGTGTGTGTGTGTGTGTGTGTGTGTGTGTGTGTGTGTGTGTGCTTGGCAAGGTTCTTAAGGATGACCTTTGTGTATTGGGTACCCCTTTGGCCATGGGAATAACCCAGATGTTCATCTGAATCCTGTTGACTTCTGAACTCTCTTGGTAAAATTTTACAAAGAATTCTTTTTCCTTGTTTTTTGGTTGTTCTTGTTTTGTTTTGTTTGTTTGTTTGTTTGTTTTTTGAGACCAGGTTTCTCTGTGCAGTTTTGGTACCTGTCTTGGATCTCGCTCTGTAGAGCAGGCTGGCCTCCAACGCACAAAGATCCACCTGTCTCTGCTTCTCGAATACTGGGATTAAAGGTGTATGCCACCACCACCTGGCCTTGTTTTTGAGACAAGGTTTTTACTCTGTAGCCCAGGCTGGACTACAACTCATTATATAGCTCAGGCTAGCCTTGAACTTACATCAATCCTCCTGTTTTAGCCTCCCAAGTACTGGGACTTTAGGCCTGAGCTACCACTACACAGGAATTTGTAAAAGCCAAATTTATCTCTTTCACAAGACAAGAATACTTTTCTTTGTTTTAGTGTCTTGGACAGAATACAGGTTTTGATGGTTCTGAAGCTCAAAGCTTGAGCCAGCCTAAACCCAGGTCTGTGTGTACCAGGGGCTGGGCAGTAAGAGGAAAGTACTTGTTCTTGGGGGCTAAGGTGAGCGCATCTAATGAATAGCACCTAATCTTCCACAGAGTAGAATGGAACAGCATGCTTTTTAAGGCATCTTATGTACATATTTATTTATTTACTTATTTGCTTGTTTGTTTATTTATTTAGTGGGGTGGGGGAGGTGCAGCACATGTGTGGAGGTCAGAGGACAACTTGTATGAGTCAATTTTCTTCTTCCAACATGTGGATCCCAGGGACTGAACTCAAGTCATTAGGCTTGGCAGCAAGCACCTGGACCTGCTGAGCCATCTTTCCACACCAGGGTATCGTTGTATTCTATGCAGTCCAGAGGGTATAGACCAATGTTCTAATAGCTAAAGTTTTTTAACTGGTTGTCAGCTTTGTTTTTTGAATTTGTAGATTCTTTTAGTTTGGTTTTTGGTGGGTTTTTTTTGTGTGTGTGTGTGTGAAAAATCTATGAGAATTTGTGATTTTTATATTTTTGTGCTCATTTTAAATCAATTGTAGGGCCTGAGAGATGGCTCAGTGGTTTAAAGCACTGGATGCTTTTCCTGAGGATCCTGGTTTGGTTCCCAACATATCAGTTCCAAGGGATCCAAGCAGGAAAAATATGCATATGTATTAAATAAAATAAATGAATCTAAAAAATTAAAATAAGTAAATTACAATAGATTTATCTGCAGTAGTTTTTCTGTAGTTTATTTACTTGGTTGCTTCTTTTTTTACTTTTTTCTTTCTTTTCTCCCTTTCTTTCTCTCTCTCTCTCTCTCTCTCTCTCTCTCTCTCTCTCTCTTTAAAGTCAGGGTCTCATTGTGTATCCTTGACTGACCAAGAACTCACTCTGTAGCCCAGGCTGGCCTCAGACTCTTAGAGATCCGCCTGCTTCTGCCTTCCCAGTGCTGGGATTAAAGGCGTGTGCCACTATTCCTGGCTCTGTTGCTTCTGGAGCTTTACACTGAGAAGCACTGACCTATAAATCTAATAGTTGCATGTCAAGCTATTTAAAATAATGCATTATATCTAAACAACCTACCAAGCAAGTCTTGGGGTTTTTTCTGGTCCATGGGACAGAGATCCTCTGAGCTGAGCAGAGACCATCTTGTTCTGACCAGAGACTCTGAGGACTTAACCTAGGGAGGGGGTGAAGGTCTCAATTAGCTTTTACTACGCTGAGATGGCCTGCAGGGCACTGCTGTGCCCTCCCCTCTGCAACCAGAGATCTAAGCCCCTACTGGGGTTATTGATTTAGTTAAAGAGCAATTTAGGACACATTTTATTAATATTCTCGACATCGGCGTCACTGTCGCCTTTTCGTCATCCTAAATGATGTCTGAGTTCCACTTTTAGTTAGTGAATCTTTCCTAATTATATCACCACTGGGGGGAAACACTTGCTCAGCTCCAACACAATCAGAAAAATATGCACAAAAATTACCGTATGACTTAAATATATCAACATTACCTTCCTTTTAACTGATGGCCTAGATACAGTTTGTCTTTCCCAAACTGTTATAAAACATTTTTAGATGATAAATGCTATCAGATAGAAATAAAATATTTAACACACAGGACCTCTTCCTGAGTGTGAATATATCTACAGATAATTGTAAGCTCCTAGGAATACTTGATGGGAAATATATTGATAATACAATCTTTCTTTTCAAAGAGATTGTAATGATTGCAAATTTGGTTTGATAATTAAATTAATAAGGACTGCTAGATTCCAATGTGGGCCTCTTAGTGATATACAGAGCTAATAATATCTGTCTCGCCAGCTAAGGAGGTTTTAAAAGACTGTGTCAGGTGATCTCCACTGGTGTTTCTCTGCCCTTTGGAGTTAAGTGTGTCAAGTGTCATCTCTGAAAATTTTCATGAGAAAACAAATGGTCCACTAATACCCTTATTTTATTGTTAAAAATAGAAATATTTAACAGAGGGGCTGAAGAGCTGGCTCCATATGCGTGCATCCTGTGCATGTGGGGTACCTGTAGAGGCCAGAAGAAGGTATCAGAGCCATCTCCCCTACAAGTGCAATTTTTTTTGGTTTTTCGAAACTCACAGAGATCCGCCTGCCTCTGCCTCCCGAGTGCCGGGATTAAAGGCATGTGCCACCACTGCCCGGCTATTGTTTTTTTTTTTTTTGTTATTGTTGTTGTTGTTTGCTTTTTCAAGACAGGGGTTCTCTGTGTAACAGTCCTGGCTGCCATGGAACTCTCTGTGTAGACCAGGCTGGCCTCGAACACACAGAGATCCGCCTGCCTCTGCCCCCAGTGCTGGGATTAAAGGCATGCACCACCACCTCAGGCTACAAGTGCAATTTTAACACTGCTTATTTCACAGACCTAGAGACAAGGCTCAGAGAGGCTGAGAGCCTGTTGAGATGGCTGACCTGCCAGTGTCAAGTAGGAACCCTCAGCTGGAAGTGAGGGTGGGTGGGGTGGCTGTGTGATGGAGACACCAGTGCCCTGAATGGGGAACCCAGATCTGTTGGATTCTGTTCACATTCCTTGACTTTTGTTTTTGGGAGTTTGTAACCTCAGTCCCTCTGGGTGTGACCATCCTGATGGCCTTTCCAGATTGTCCCCTGCCGGGTCTTGAGCAAGTAAGTGAGCGCTGAGCAATTCAGGTGACTACTCTGCCAGACCCTGGAGGGCCGGAATCTTCCAACGATGTCCTATTGGTCCCTGCTTTTTCACCCTGTCCAAGCTAAAGAATTACCTAATCACACTAGCCATGTAGGAACCGGAAGGCAGAATGAAGTGGCTTGGAAAGGCTCCTTGTCTGTGATTTATAGAGATGGTGTGAGGTAGAGCAGGATGAAAGCCCTGATTCTAAAGCCAACAGGGGAAAAAAAAGAATTTATCTGGGGTTTTGCTTATAGTTTCAGAGTTCATTATCATCATGGTGTGGAGCATGGCAGCAGGTATGGCATTGGAGAAGTAGTTGAGAGTTGCATCCTGATCTGCAGGCAGGGAGAGAAAGGGCACCAGGCATGGGCATTTGAAACCTCAAATCCCACCCCCAGTGACACACTTCCTTCAACAAGGCCAAACCTACTCCAATAAGACCACACCTCCTAATCCTTCTCAAATAGTGCCACTCCCTGATGATTAAGTATTTAAATATATGAGTCGATGGGGGCCAGTCTATTCAACCCAACACAACATGGTGGAGTCCCAAAGAAGAGCAGATAGCAGAAGCTAGATCAGGGGCTCTGAGCTCTAATTAAACTGGCAGCTTCTATAAGCCAATCACTAGGATTGAATCCAGGCTCACGTGCTAGACAAGTACAGCACTGCTGAGCACATTCCCAACCACCATAAAGCCTTATACTGCTTCAGTGAACAGTTGGTATCGGCATTAACCCCTCTTCTCAGATGCACACAATGGGAAAAGCCCTTGCTGAAGGAGCAGAGTGTGCCATGGCAAAGCCTATGTTAGTCCCCACACACATCTCTACCATTGTCACTCAGTCTGGAGACAAGACTGCTGCTCTAGGGTCAGTTTGGGCAGCAATAGTGAATGGAGGAGGTGAGACCCACTGCTGCAGATGGGTCTGGGCCTGGGCATTAGCACAGCCCCAGGTCCTGCTGGGCAGGTAGGTGTACTGGCTTTGTGTGTCAACTTGACACACACACAAGCTAGAGTCATCAGAGAGGAAGAAGCCTCAGCTGAGGAAAGGCCTCTAGGACATCCAGCTGAAAGGCATTTTCTCAATTAGTGATCAGGCAGGGAGGGCCCAATAGGTGGTGCCATACCTGGGCTGGTAATAAGAAAGCAGGCTGAGCAAGCCATGTGAAGCAAGCCAGTAAACTGCTCTCCCCCCCCCCCCCCCCCCCCACCACACCGCCCCCTTGCCTTCCTCCACAGCCTCTGTGTCAGCTCCTGCCTCCAGGTTCTAGCCCTGCTTGAGTTCTTGTCCTAACTTCCTCCAATAATAGACTCTGATCTGGAAGTGTAAGCCAAATAAACCCTTTCCTCCCCAGCCTACTTTTTGGTCATGGTGTTTTGAAGCAGCAATAGAAACCCTAACTAAGAAAGTGGGGGTTTCTGAGCCAGTCGTGCTGGGCTCAAGGTCTGATAGGTCCAGTCTTCAGCAGAACCTGCTCAGGACAAGGTAACCCAGACCATGAATCCTATGAGAGGACTGTGAGTATATCCCAAAGCCTTTTTCTGTTGTCACTGTGGAAATTCTCTCTGTGGTCCCTTGTTCCTGTTGGTCCCAAGCAAGGACTACAAGTTCCCTGCATACTGTGGTCCCAGGATGAGGGCCTTTGAGAATGGGAACCTGGGCCCCAGAGGCCTCAGAGGGATGCAGGCTCAGGATGGGAGATGAGGGCTGGAGCAGGGGGCATGGGTAAGGCCAGGAGAAGAAGGGAGAAGTGTGAGAGTTTCAGGCTGGAGCAAGAGTGGGAAGCAGTACCTTGGCCCACAGTGAAGGGTCAGGGGCTTTGGCCAGTTGCAAAGAGGGTCAGGTATTTCTAGCAGCTTTCCAAACACATGCCCAAACAGCAAGCAGGTGGGAAAGCAGGAGATTCTAAAACAACCCAAATTTCATAGAGATGTCTGGAGCCTTGCAGCTTCTGGCTGTGTTCAAGGACCCCATAGCTCTGTCAGGTTCCAGGTAGTAGAACTATCCAGAGGCACCAGGGAGGTGGGCATCTTTATCTTCAGAGGACCTTCCCAATATTAAGTGCAATTTATCAAACAGTGTTTTGTAGAAATTAACTTCTCAAGGGATCTCTCTATATTACTCTAATTGCACTCCATTGACCAACTGATTTTTCAAATTGCAGTTTTATGGAAAAAAATACAAATATTCTTAGATGAGAAGTGTCTTGGTGGGAATACTGCTTTTGGAGAGGTTTGTAATCTTTATATCTGGGTTTATATATTGCCCTTCTATTGACACTACTTTTTGATTAATATTGTGTAGAACATTCCCTAATGCATCAGCAGAATTAACTATGCAGAAGCATTCAGGCACACAGACATTATATTGATGAAATGACGTTTTATTGACAAAATGACAGTTTAATACTGAGCTCTCCTGAAACTGTTTATCTCATCAATTGCCTCCATTCTGATAGTGAACCTGTCAAAGCAACGGTGATATAAATCTGTCCTGTTTCACCATGCTGCTTGGAGAATCAATCCAGGCGCCTTGCATCACGGACAGTGTCTCTGTGGAGTATCCTAATTACAGCTAATTTTTGTGGTCCTCCTGCAAATGGAGGTCCTGTCATTGCTTTTTTTTTTTTTTTTTTTTTTTGCAAAGCTCTGCATTTTGTACCTCTGGTGGCCTCAGACCTGCTCCCTCTAAGCTCAAGGACAGAACTGTATTCTCTAAACTCACGTGTTGAAGTCTGAATCCCCAGTAGAGACCTTGTTTGGAGACCGGGTCCTCACAGATAATGACTGCAGGAAAAGGATTAGGGTACTCCTAATCCAGTATGTTCTCTTATAAACGTAGAGACAGCAGTGCACGCAGACGGATGCCATGTGTGGACTGGCCTGATGTTGCCACAAGCCAAGAGCTGCTGGAAGCTGGAGAAGGGGTGACCTTGCCCACACCAGGACATTGGGTTCTGTCCTCTGGACTATGAGAGAATGGTGTTTCTAAGAGTATACTGTCATTTTGTGAAAGACTAGGTTTCATTGTGGTGTTTTCCAATGTGTATCTAATATACTTTGCTCAAATGAAAAAATGAATTTTTGTTATTTGGGTTTCCCAGTTTTTGCTATGTTCTGCCAATCCTAGGAGTTCTCATTGCAGAGCCCAAGGTTAAGCAGGCTAGGCTATGGATGAGGTTCCCACAGGGATTACTGGGGAACAGAGGTCTGGGTATGAGAGAATGCACTCCATGGCTGGGAACCCCTTCATTTACATCACAGAATAGAGTATGGATGCCAAAGCACATCTCTAGATAGCTCCTCAGTGTGCCCCTCTGGGAGTGAGCTCCAACACAGTGTATATGCTCATGTGGAGGCCAGATGTGGTCACCAGTGTTCTGGGGGATGTTTTTCTGTACACTGTGAATATATGTTGCTCCCATTGGTTAATAAATAGGCTGCTTGGCCGGATGGTGGTGGTGCACGCCTTTAATCCCAGCACTAGGGAGGCAGAGGCAGGCAGATTTCTGTGAGTTCCAGGCCAGCTTGGTCTACAAAGCAAGTTCCAGGAAAGGAACAAAGCTACACGGAGAAACCCTGTCTCAAAAAACCTAAATAAATAAATGCATACATAAATACATAAATAAGCTGCTTTGGCCTATGGCAAGGCAGCTTAGAGGCAGGTGGTAAATCCAATGGGAGATACAGGAAAGGAAAAGGCGGAGTCTAGAGAGATGCCAGCCTGCTGCCCAAGGAACAACATGCCAGCAGACCAGAAAAGCCATGGAACACGTGGCAAAGCATAGATGAATAGAAATGGGTTAATTTAAGCTATAAGAGCTAGCTAGCAAGAGGCCTGCCATAGGCCATATAGTCTATAAATCATATGAAGCCTCTGAATGATCATTTTATAAGTGGCTGTGGGAGCATGGGGCAGGGTGGGACCAGAGAAAACTTTCGATTACACCAGTGACTTTTGCAGCTGGCTCTTTTCTCGGGTCCTCACAGAAGCCCAGGGAAGTAGGTGACAAGCAACACTCTACAAGGAGCTGAAATGGAAAGGGTCAAAGTGAGAGGGGACAGCAGAGAAAAACCGGCCTCGAACCTCACAGCATCTTGGAGTCACCTCAAGGATGGTCAGTGTCTTTCCCCAGAACACTACGACTTGGAGTCAAGAGTAGGTCAGCAGCCGCTGTTCTGCCATCTCACCTAGGCTGCCTGGAACTCTGGGTGGCAGGATGCTGCTGTCCTGTCTTTGAATACCTGTTCCTCTCTGCGGACTAACTAGATTGGCAGTTTCAACAGAGAGATCTAAGAACCAAAGAGGAAGATCATCTGCACAGTTTCCTTCACTCTTTTGTGCCATGGGCATCAGAAGGACCACCCATGTATTGATCAATATCTGTGAGTGTCCTTAGTCATTTCTCCACTATCCAAAACTGATGGCTGTGTTCACAAATTACCTATGCCCTGCCTGGGGCTCAGTTCTGCCCTGGTAGCTGTTGGGGCAAGTCTGGAAGAGTTGTGGTCTCTACCAATGACCAATCTCCCTTAAGCTCCCTCGCAGGGCAGGACTGGTTCCTCCATGCAGGATGGGTCATTCTTCTGGAAGAGTCATTCTCTTCTTAAAGCATTTCTGTGGCTGAGTGGGAACCTGATCTTAATGTCAGGTCAACATAAACTTGGGTCATCCTTGCCCTGGGCAAATGTCCCCTTGCCACCCACCTGTCAATCATCTTCTTGTGAAAGACAATCTTGCTGCCGTTCACAAAGTTTTATCCAATCCACAGAAGGCAAGAGAGAGTGTCCAGAGAAGACTTCCAGCATGCTTCAGACAATTTTGTTTGAGCAAGGGATGAAAGTTGGGTTCCATGCCTCTGGCTCAGTCAGATTCCCAGGCTCTGGTTTCCTGAATCAGGAGTTAGAGCTTCTTTACAGGATCATCATTAGTTCGTCCACAGACTCACTGTGGGAATAAGCAAGGGAATATCAGCCTTGTCTGAAAAAGTGCTCCCATAGGAAAGGATCAGAGCAGGCACTGGTACTGCCACATTGGGCCATTTGACCTGAAGACTCATACTTGTAGATATATCGATATACCTGGCTGCAGCTGCTTTGTCTTGGATTTAGAAGCTCTGGAAAGGAGGTTCCATATGCCCAGAAGCCTAGGCCATGTGTCATGTCAGGAATAGCTTTGCTTCTGGCATGGAACAGAGGCAAACTGACTGTGGTGAGTTTGAGTCAGACAGGGCCTACTGCAGCCCTCACCAAACCCAGCAAGGCCTTTAGCAGGAGTTTCACCCATCTGGGGAAAGGTGGCACCTCAGGTTTTCTCCTTCAGCTGCCAAACATGTTGAACTTTCACACATTATTTATAACTGGCTGTTTATATTTGTCTCTTAGGCAATGCCCCTTTGCCAGCTCCCCCCCACCACACCCACACACCAATAGCTTTGCTTGAGGCATAATTGTCCACAATAAGTTGTACATATTTTCACTTTCCAAGAAAATCTTAGCAGGCCAGGTGCAGCACATGCTTTAATCATAGCACTTGGGAGGCAGAAGCAGAAGATCTGTGAGTTCAAGACCAGCCTGGTCTGCATAGCTAGTTCTAGGCTACATAGTATGACCCTGTCTTAGGAAGAAAGGAAGGAAGGAAGGAAGGAAGGAAGGAAGGAAGGAAGGAAGGAAGGAAGGAAGGAAGGAAGGAAGGAAGGAAAGGAAGGAAAGGAGGGAGGGAGGGAGGGAAGACAAACTGGGGAGATGGCTCAGTGGTTAAAGTACTTGCTGCACAAGTGTGATGATGTGAGTTCAGACCCCCAGAACCCACACAAAGCCAGACACAGTAGCATGTGTGGCTGCAGGGATGAGAAGTGGGGAAGGAGAAGTCCTAGAAGCTCGGACGTAGCAAACCTGGAGTGTGTAGCAGTAAACACAATCGCTACACCTGCTGTGTGCTGACCCAACTCTGACGTGTTTGCTGTTGGTTTTGAGAAAGGATCTCACTGTGCAACCCTGTCTGGTCTGGAACTTGCTATGTAGACCAGGCTGGCCTTGAACTCACAGATATCTGACTGCCTCTGCCTCCTGAGGGGTAGGATTAAAGGTGTATGCCACCTACCACACCTAGCTCTAACTTGGAGAAACTGCAAACATGTTTTGAAGTCACTCACCACATCCATGGACCACTCATGTGTCTTCAGGGAGACAAGCAGCCGAGTGGGTGCGATGCCATACCTTGGTGTGGTTGTAGAGCAATGTAACTGCTGATGTCGTGCATTTTCACAGCTGTTAGGCCGCCTGTGTGTCTTCTTTGAAGATAAGCCCACTCATATCATTTTCCCAGTGTTAACATGCTGTTTATCTTTTCTTTAAAGATTTTTTAAATTATATGTGTATGAGTGTTTTGCCTGAATGCATTTCTGTGTACACATGCATACCTGGTGCCTATGGAGGCCAGAAGAAGGCAGTGGGCCCCTGAAACTGGAGTTGTAGATGATTGTAAGCTGCCATGTAGATTCTGGGAATGAAGTGTGGGTCCTCTTCAAGAACAGCAAATGCTCTTAAGCACCAAACCATCACTCTTTGCTGTGGATATTGCTCTGTGTAAATAAAGTTCTGATTGGCCAGTGGCCAGGCAGGAAGTATAGGCGGGACAAGAGAGAAGAGAATTCTGGGAAGTAGAAGGCTGGGGAGACACTGCCAGCCGCCGCCATGAAAAGCAACATGTAAAGACACTGGTAAGCCACAAGCCATGTGGCAAAGTATAGACTAACAGAAATGGGTTAATTTAAGATAGAAAAAGTAGATAACAAGAAGCCTGCCACAGCCATACAGTTTGTAAGCAATATAAGTTTTTGTGTGCTTTCTTGGTTGGGTCTGAGCGACTGTGGGATTGGCGGGTGAGAGAGATTTGTCCTGACTGGGCCAGGCAGGAAAACTCTAACTACAACTCTTGCCTGCATTTAAAAAACAACAATAAAAAAACAAAACAAAACAAAAAAAACCACACACACACACACACACACACACACACACAAGCTGACTTTCCTTTTCCCATGGCTGTCCAGTTGTTCCTGCTCTGTTTGGTGTTGGACGGCTCCGTCACTCTGTTGAAACTCACTGACTACACAAGTAAGGCTTGTCCCGTTGGCGTGTGCCTACCCCGCGCCAGCTTCACTCTGTCTTGACCTCTATAGCTCTGGAGTATATTTTGGAATTAAGAAGCTAAATTTTCCCTCTTGGTTCCTCTCTGGCCACTGGCAATCTTCCATAGTCTGTGGACCCATTCCATTCAGCCCTGGCCTTCCATGACCCTGGAATTCCTCTCCCTGTGCTCAGCTACTGCGGTGTTGCCAACAGCCGATTAATTCTTAGTTTGTATCTAGCAATGGATGCTGTGGGTTACTTAGGTCTTAGATTCCAGGTTGTATCAGGTTTTCTCTGGTTCCCCTTGCTGCTCCTTCTCAGGCTTCTTTGCCAACCTATGTCCTGTCTCTGAGACTGGATATCTCCATCTCCTCAAATCTCTTCCCTGTGCCAAGGGACTTTCATCAGGCCTCAAGTGTCTAAATGTTACCCACATACAAATAAGTCCAGCATTTGCGTCTCTCCCAGGGTTTTAGACTCCTGCACCCCAATATCGCCAATGTCTCCTTGCAACACCTGCTCAACAGATCCAGGCCCGGGGGCTCCTCCACTTCCTCCAAATGTGCTTTTCTTCTGCCTTGGGAAATTATGATCCCATCCTTCCACCAATTCCTGCCGAAACCTCAGACTCACTCTGACACCTCTTTGTTTTCCTGTCTGTCAGATGATTCTCTCAACTCTGAGAGAGCTCCTTCTGCAGTTATTTGCCCTGCCCAGGCTACCATCCTCTCTGGGGAGCAGAGGGCCTTGGCCATGCCCATACTCTGGAAGGGACATGGGTTGAGACAGGAGTTAGTGTTTTCATTGGAATGGGTGAATATGGTAGACAGGCTAAAGCCTTAAAACACCAAAGATGTTCAGACCCCCATCGCCAGTCATTTGGTGGCGGGAAAACAAAGAAAGCGGCTGCACTGAGCACTAGGGCTAACAGGTTCCCACAGAGGAGCCTAGAAAAGACAAGGACCCTCTCTTTTTCCATGCCCCCTTCCCTTTCCCTCTCTCCTCCAGTCTCTCCTCTCTCTCTCCTTCCTTCTTTTCTTTATTTGTTCTGGGCTTGGAACCCCAGGCCTTGTACATGCCCATTAAGTGCTCTCCCACTGACCCACAGCTTCATTCCCAAACATGTGCATTCCCCCTCCTCCTCTCCTTCTCCCCTTGGACAGGTCTCTCTGTACAGTCCAGGTTGTATGTGACCTCTTGCTCACTAATTGTGTGTGCAACCATCCTAGTTCCAAACGAGGTCACAAACGCTGAGGTGCCGCGGTAAAGACGTCAGCATTTGGTTTTGGAGGCTCTAGTTTCACCCATAACACCACCATTGAGAAGTTTCAGTGTGGTGGTGAAGTGAGCCTAATATGAATTGTGTAGAGAGGGTGGGACAAGGTTCAGCTGAGGCTCTTATCTGAGAAGGCCTCAGAGACACGAGGATCTGTGTGGCGCAGTGAGGAGGAGGAACAGGAACTGAGGGAAAATGTCCAGGGGAGTGGAAGAGGGACAGGCGTGGGGTGGGGGGAAGGAATGACAGAAGTGGAGCAGGAGCGTGTTTAGGCATCTGCGAAGGACTGGAAAGTCAAGCAGCAAGGACAGGGTGACAGTGTCTTAGAAGAGAAAATGAGAGTCGGTCATGGGTCAGGAGGGAACCCAGGTCCTGGCCTGTCCTGGGCCTACCCCACAGTTGGGAGGGGTAGCTAGTAGAAACCCCAAAGCAAGGAGGCCAAATGTCTGTCCATTCCATCAGAGCAGGATGCCTTCTGAAGAGCTGTCCTAGGGTTCATGGCAAGGCCAGTCTTTGTGCAGACCCATCCTATTGGACCCGATACCCTCTGGTGCAGGGCTTTGCTCCAGGGCACTTCCTTGAAAACCTGCACCTTTTGTGTGTCACAAACGTTGCTTCTCCAGAAGTCCTCCTTCAGTGGCGACTGTCTGCCTCCTCTTGCTGGCTGAGGACAGAGACATCAAATACATGTCATTCGCTCTTCTGTGGAATGGCCATTGCCAGGACTGTAGGATGTCAGTCTTGGCATTCACATATCCAACTGACTAGAGCCACAGGACAGAGACACGGGGGTGAGTAGATCAAGCATGGGACAACAGTGGTGTTCAGTTCCGAGACCGGATCCTGTCCCTCTTTCCCTTTGCTCACTTCTGCATCAGCTGGCTGCAGGGTGGGACGGCCACTGACAGATGCACAGATAAGGAGGATCGGTGTGGCTTCTCGATATTCAGACGCCTGCTGATGAGGAGGTCACTTAGGCAGACACATTCTTTACTTCAGCCCATTAGCCTCACATGTCTGTGGATGTGGGAAGCGCCTGCCCGGGAAAACGAGCTGCTTGTAAATGGTGCATCTGAGTAGAATGGACAGCTCTGACTCCAGCAAGAAGCCAGCAAACCCCCCACCACAGGCTCCTCGTGTGATTAGCATAATAAAACGAGAGAAAAATATTGACATTCGGTATGTGTGCAGCCTGCTAGTGGTAGGGAAAGGGAGATCTGCAATGCTAATTGAAATGTAATGGATGTAAAACTGCAATTCTTACACAGAAGTGGGAAGACAGGCTCACTTGTAAAATAGATAAGATTAGAGGGAATCCCAGGCATCAATCCCAGCCCTATTCCGGGTGCCAAGAGCTAATAAGCCAGTGATTGTTTTAGTTCATGAAGGCACCACCCATATTTACTGTATTTTCTAGACCAGCTTGGCTGCTGCTGAATGAATCGATATGAGGGTTCCATTATTTCATTTTGTGTCTTTTGCTGGTGTCTGTAGCCCAACGTGACCTGCTATTATGGATGTGATAAGCAGGAAGGAGGTGGCCAGCTAGCCACTCCAAATGTACAAACAGAAGAGCTGGAATTCTGAGGTTCCAGCTCTCCTCTGGTGGCACCATTCCGGCTGTTCTAACAGCCCCTGCCAGGCCTGGCCACTGGAGCTGCAAAGGACTCCCCTGGGCACTGTGATACTTGCTCCCTAGAGTACTTTGCAGTCTCGAGTCAGGTGGGCATTGTGCTTACGTGCTGTTGGCACATTAAATTTAGTTTCTGAACTATTGCAATGACTAAGCTGAGAGTGTGTGGGTCAGGAGAACACTGGTGAAGGACAAGGCCATAGAGGAAGCACTGGGGCTCCCAGGTGGGCTTGCAGCCCTTGGTCCAGCCACACCCTTTCCTTTCCCCTCTGGTCCCTAGCCAGGTCCTACATGCTCCTTAGGAGCTGCTTTCTGATCTGGGAGCAGGGAGAAGATCCCAGGATGAAAGGAAATCTTGGTGGCCCCAGCTACCTCTGACATCTGACAGACTCACCACCCCACAGTTCTGTCTGCTTTGAGAACAATGGTGAGGATTTGAGGCGTTTCCATCACTTACCAGTTCCACTGACACCTGAGCAGCCACCACCCTGAATCTCCCTTTTTGAAGAGGGGAAGAACTGGAGATCGGACCCAGAGCTTTGTGCATGAAGTCAGTGCTCTGCTTGAATAAGAACAGCCCCCATAGGCTAATACATTAGAATGTTTGCTCATTAGGGAGAGGTGCTTCTTACAAGGGATTAGGGGGTGTAACCTCATGGGAGGAAGTGGATGTGGGGTGTGGGTGTGGGTGCGTTTGGGGGTTTCAAAAGTTCAAGCTAGGCCCAGTGTCTCTCTCTTCTTCCTGCTGCCTGCAGATCCAGATGTAGAACTCTCAATTTCTCCAGCACCATGTCTGTCTGTTTGCCACCATGCTCTGCGCCAGTGGACTAAACTTCTGAACTGTAAACCAACCGCAATTAAATGCTTTCCTTGATAAGAGTTGCTGTGGTCATGGCGTCTCTTCACAGCATTAGAACACTGACTCAGACAGCCCCCCTCCCCATTTTAATTCCTTCACCTGTGTCCTGCTGTCCTGTGTGCAGACTCCGATGAGTTCCCACCTTCACCTGTCTCCTGCTGCCCTACATGCATACGCTGATGATGAATCCCCACCCTAGATTAGAGACTGAGATTAGTGCCACAGATAACATTGGCTTTTTTTTTTGGTTTTTGGTTTTTCAAGACAGGGTTTCTCTGTAGCTTTGGAGCCTGTCCTAGACTAGCTCTGTAAACCAGGCTGGCCTCGAACTCACAGAGATCCACCTGCCTCTGCCTCCTGAGTGCTGGGATTACAGGCGTGCGCCACCACCGCCCGGCTAACATTGACTTTTTTTATGGGATGAGAAACAAGACACTTCCTCTGTAATAACTAATTATCAAGACTGCCAATAGTGAAATCGGGACAGTTTCTTTTTCTTTTTAAACAGAAAGCAAAATGACCCACATGGTAATTTGATGGGAAACAGTAGCTTTTATGCTCCTGATCACAATTCCCTGCCCTCTCTAGTCCCTCATTGGCTGGGTGCTTCAAGGAAGTACAATATTCTTAATGTATGCTATAAGTTCTCACTTCAATTTCCTCACCTTCCTGGGGCTTGAGAGATTCCCTTCCTCTTCCTGATACATGGGGTCAGTCCCATAGCCAACTGTCTAGAACACTTCTTAGAATCTCAATCTAGAATAGAATTGCAGGATGGCTATGAACTGTTGTGTGGGTGCTGGGAATTGAACCTGGGTCCTCTGGAGAGCAGCCCGTGCTGAGCCATCTCCCTAGAGAAAACCCAGGTGTCCTGTGCAGTGTCTGGCTGAGGTCTTCAGCAAACTTTCCCAACACACTGCCTCTCTGTGGGACCAGGCTTTTAAGGGACTTGTTTTTCCTCACCCTCATATGTCTGCCCACTAGAGCATAATTCTTTCAAGGTCCTCTGGTAGTAGAGGCTGAGTATGTTCAGGGCCCTGCTGGGTGGAGGAACAGAAAAACCCCTCTCCCCAGACAGCCTTCTGAAGTCAAAAAGGTGAACTAGAGCCCCCAAACCAGGCTCTAGCTCCCAGAGCCCGCTTCTAGCTCCAAAGCCCTTCAGTCATGTCCTCCTGCAGACAGTGCCAGTACGTGCAGGTTGGGCTCTCGCAGCTGAGCTCCACTTTTAATATTTTAAGGAAATTATAGAATAATATATTTTCTCACGGGAGACAGTTTCCTGGCCCCAAACAAACCATTAGTCAGTAGTGGCGTGGGCCGCCCTCTTCGCTAATGCAGTCGCGGGCCTGCGTCTTTGGCTTTGCTGTAGTCCTTAACTGGGTCACAGAGTCGCTATCCCTGGGCAGCTGCAGCACAGAGCAGCCAGCCAGCCAGCCTGTACCTTTCTGGAAGGACCCCTTTGCCCTGACCCCAGGATCATGGAATAGAAATATTCCTGAATTAGAACCCCAAGTAGCAGTACAAGGGAACGTGGCTCAGTTAATAGAGCACTTGCCTAACATGCACACGCCCCTGCTTCCATCCCCAGCACCATATAAACCAGCAGTACATACCTGTCATCCCAGTACTGGGGAGGTGGAGGCTGGAGGATCAGAAGTTCAAGGCCACTCTCTGAGGCAGAGTGAGTTTGGGGCCAGCATGGACTATGTAAGACCTCGAATCAAAAGACAGAAGTCTGTTGGCAAACTGCTAAGGGAAAAGTGAAAAGACCCAGGTACAGGAATGGTTCAGTAAACTTCTCTGATTTTACCTTGGTAAGGGGCACATTTATTCCTGTGACTTGTGTCTATGGATCTGGTGTTGGCTGTGTTACTCATGGGGTCAAGGAGCCAGCCTTCCATAGTGACTTATGTACATTGTATTATTAGCTTCCTAGGAATCCTGTAACCAAGTATGTCATTGGCCAGCTTAAACAGCTGCAATGTACGGTCTTGGTTCTATAGTCAAGGTCAGGGTGTCCTCAGGACGGGTTCCCTGTGAGACAGAACCCTGTCTCAGCCCTTCTTGGCTTCTCCTTGGCTGGTGATTCCTAGTGGTCCTTATTTTGTAGATACAACACCGGTTTCTACTTGCCTGTTCCCATGGCATTCCTGTGCCTGTGTGTCCCATTTCCTTCTGTTATGTCACCTTCACACTTTATTAGGGACCATCCTAATTACTTCATCTTAATTTGATTACATCTTCAAAAACCTTATTTTTAAATTCATAGGCCCTGGGGTGTCATTAGGACTCCAGCCTGTGCTTTTTGAGGGACATAACCCCAATGCACATCATCTCTTCTAAAATGGGAAGCTTCTCTGAATATAGAAGCAATGTTTCCAGTTCTCTTGTCTCAGAGGTGTCATAGAATTTAGTGAATAGTAGTGAGTCTAATTTACCCAGACCTGGTCTTACCTCTGAGTCCATGTCTGGGTGGACGGGCTATTGTGTGGCAGAGGCCGATGGACCCTTCTCTAGCAGACGATGGTGCTGGCCTGCTTTCCTCCTGGTATTTCACATTCCCTCCACCAAGGCAGTGAGCTATAAACCAGCAGAGCTTGCCCTGACAATGTGTCAGGCAGAGCTGTTTATCACGGTGTCCAGTTGATTAATACCTGGCAGCTGGGCTTCAGATGGATCACAGTGTTGCCCTGTGATAATAGAGGTGGCTATCTGCACGTGGAAAGTGGCAACAAAGGACTTAGGATCTCCTTGTTAGTCAGGCTGACCTAGGCTGGGCCTCATGTCAAGGGTGCAGGAGCAGCTGAATGCAGGGGGCAAAGCCTGAACTCAGTGGGTTCAATCCACCATCCTCTGTCAGACACGGTAGAGAGTGCTCAATTGGAGAACTGCACACAGGGCCCAGTCTTGCCCTTGGCTGTGACAAGCATCTTTATCCAGCCTGGCCTCTATACTCATCTTCTCAGTGAGGGGCTGAGCTAGAGGAATTTTGTGAGGCCTCAGAGCCTTCTGTGGTCTTACATCCTACATGCACAGGAGGATGAGAGAGGTCAGGTCAGCCCACAACCCCCTTACTCTTGAGTTGTGTTTGCATGCAGAAGGTATCCATCTTAGTAAGGGCTTTCTAGATACAAAGAGCAAAGACCCCTCTCAGCCCTGCTTGGGTTACACAGGCTTGCTGAAGGGAGACCTGGCCATCTTGTTGACACCGCAGACAGGAGCCAAATAAAAGTGGGCTATGTGTGTCCCAGACACACTAAGCTATGGAAGACAAGGCTTCTCCCAATTTTGTGGAGTCAGATGCCCTGTGCTCACATTGTTTGCATGCGCATGCACACACGTACATACACATAAATGTGCATGCGTCCCTTTGACTAGCCCCTGCTTAGATTCTGTCTCAGCACCTTGACCTTACATTCAAGGATCCCTGTTAGCTGGTAATTCTTGGTCTCTTGGTTCACAGTGGAAGAGCAAGAATTGCCTGGCTGAGGCTTCTTCTCCAGGTATAAGTTCGTTCTTGCTGTAGTTAGCTATAGGAAGAATGCCAAGGCATAGCTCCAAAGACAAAGGGCCAGAATTGGGCCCAGGGTCACTTCTCTCGGGAGGGCTGGGGAGGACTGTCCTGGTGCCCGTTGCCTGATTACTGACTGAGTCCCAGTGCTGTGGTAGGTGTTTGGTGCTGCCTGCGAAGCCCCCATTGCAAACCTGAGCATGACGGGAGGGACCCTGCATCTCCCATGAAGGCCAAAGGGATCGTGCTACATCATCGCAGCTTGTCCAAAGGCTGCTTCCATGTGTGTGCTATCTGGAGAAGACAACACAGTGAAAATGGACAGTCCAGAATCCATCCCAGATTGGTGGTGGTATCAGGCAGCTTCAGCCAGCCTGTCCCCAGTGAGGGACCATGCCTGTATTTCTACCACCTAGCCCTTCCACTTCCTGCCAACTTCTGACTCTATCTTAAGTCTCCCTACTCAATTCATAAGTTATCTGTATTATTTTATATATTTCCCCGTTTTTGAGACAGGGTCTCATGTAACTTGGGTCGACCTCAAACTCACTATGTAGCCAGAAATGGCAGTGCATGGCTTTAATACCCCACCCAAAAAGCAAAGACAGATGGATCTCTGTGGGTTTGGGGTCAGCCTGGTCTACATAGTGAGTTCCAGGGATATGTAGAGAGACCCTGTCTCAACAAAACAAGCAAAAAACAAAGAAACAAACAAAAAGCTAAGATAAAAAATACCCCCAAACAACAAAAATTTCACTATGTAGCTGAGGTTGGCCCCAAACTACTGATCCTCCTGCTTCTAGCACACTCCACTCCAAGATTACAGGTGCATGGCACCAGGCTTGGTACAGTGGTTTGAAAGGGAACTATACCCCATACACTTGGATATTTGAACAGTTGGCAGCACCATTTTGGGAGGTTTAGGTGGTGCAGCCCTGTTGGAAGACGGATGTCACTGGGGACAGGCTTTGAAACCCACCTCCACTTTGCTCTCTGCTTCATGCTGGTGGTTGAGGTGTGACTTCTCACTTCCTGTTCCGGCCGCCATGATGGACTCTTACACCTCTGGAACTGTTGAGCCCAAATAAGTACTTTCTCCCATAAGCTGTGCTGATCACGATATAAGTGACTAATATACTCACGATTATATTTCCAATGAATTCATTTATTTGCTGAAGGGAACAAAAATTCCTGTTTCTTGTAGCAGAGAACTTTGACAAAGTTTTTGGCATTTAGTAGGTTTTCGGTTTTGTGTTTTGGTTTTGTGAATGAACTAACAATGGTCTTGGATCACAGAAGAAAATTTGAGGTGGGTCTTAAGGCAGATGTGCCTGGCTGACATTTCTGTGACTAGCCAGTCAGAGGCCAGTGATGGCCACAGGTCCCCCGCTGTGCTGTCCCATGGTGGCAATAGCCTCCTGAGGGAGGTGGACACTCAGTGCCCCCAAATACCCTGTTATTACCAATTTCCTACCTGTCTGTCACAGCAGTGATCACATAGCAGAACCTATATGCAAGGGTATAGCTTATGCCACACCAAGAGGAGGAGCCAGTTCCTAAAGCCACCCTGGTGCTATGTCCTGTGACAACAGCTAGGTGCACATTTACAGGGCTGTTCGCAGCAAGTCTTGGGGCATGTTCATTCAAAAAGCTGATGGCCACTAAATTGCCCTTCATATCTACTTCCCCTTCCTGTTCGTGTGAGGGGGCCTCACTGCTCACTCGCCTTGAACTTGATGACCACTGCCCGTCTGGCTGATGAGAAATAGTATTTTAATTTGCTCTTAATTTGCATTTGTCTCTTGTGAAGATGGGGATCGTTTGTATAAACCATTTGAAGCCAGGATTGGTGGCACAGACATGTAATCCTAATCATAGTACTTGGGTGGCAAAGGCAGAGGATTGCTATAAATTAGAGGCCAGTCTGTCCTACATGGCAAGTTCCAGGCTAGCCAGGGCTACATAGCAAGACTCTGCCTGAAAAGAAATCAAAACAAAAACAAAAGCTCATTGGTATTTCTTTTCCCCAGACTCATCTATTTATGTCATTGGCTCGATTTTTCTCTTGGATTATTGGGTATTTTCCTATTGATTTTTAGGAGCTCTTTGCAAATTGAGAAGATTAGCTTTCAGCATTCTGTATATGTTATGGATATCCATTTTCAATTTGGTTCTGTGCTGTTGGCTAGATTTGAGCATTTTCTTTACAAAATGTTATGCTTTTATTTAATGAAAATGTATCAATTTTTTCTTTTTGGTTGCTCCTGGACTTTCTGCTGTGATGAGAATGTTTTTGCCGCTGTGAGACCGTTAAACACTTGCAGTTTGCTTGGCTCCCTCACTCATAGCTGAACAGTTGGGCCGTGTCCCTGACTGGCACCTGCATGCTCTTTGAGGCTTTCTCCATGCCCCCATCCCAGGCCACTCATACCGAGGCTCTTACAAAGGCCAGAGGACGTGGGCAGAGTCCCACTGCTACACAGTAGGATAATACTTAGAAGACACTGTAATCACGTGTTAAGAGACAGTGGAGAGAATATTCAGAAAAAAATCTTGGCAGCAAATAAAAAAAAAAAACAAGAGAACTGGGTGGTGGTAGTGCACGCCTTTGATCCCAGCACTTGGGAGGACGAGGCAGGCGTATCTCTGTGAGTTCAAGGCCAGCCTGGTCTACAGAGTGAGTTCTAGAGCTACACAGAGAAATCCTGTCTGGAAAAACCAAGGGGGCAGAATGTGGCGCGGGGAACAGAAGAAATTTCCTGGCCACCAAGCGATGATCTAGATAGCAAGTTTGAGACCAGCCAGGGCTTCCTAGTGAGATCCTTTTACAAAATGTAAAATAAAGTATATAACATATCATGTGTATTACATATAACTTATGCTGTAGTATACCTATATGATCAATGTGTACTGGAAGTATGTGTCCCCACACAAAATGCAGCTGCAGGTGCAGAAGCTATCCACTTCTCTCTTTGGTTCCTGATATTGCTATTCACATGAACATCTTTCATGCCCCTCTTCTTGCCTCCTCAAGGAGAGAGGAGGACTTTAGTGTGCTTGGTTGTCTTTTTACATCCCTCTTCTTTATCTTCTAGTTTTCCTTAGCTGTCATTTTAACAGGCTCTAGTTTTATGTTTATATTGCTTTATTATCCTCCCTGATTTGCCTACAGGACAGATCTAAACTGAAAACGCAGTCAGCAGCACTTGGGTCTGTAGGAAAATGCAAATCAGAACCACCACTCCTTACCTGCCAGGCTGCAGAAAGCTTCTCAGGGAGCTGGATGAGGCTCCGTACAAGGCGGCATCGGGATGTGAAATGTGCAGCCATGTTGAGGACTGGCTTGTCAATTTCTCAAACAGGAAGCCCACTCCTGAGAGCAAGGAGAACACAAAGCCACGTGAAACTCAGAAACACCTTGCAAGTGGAAGTAGCTCAGCTGCCCAGAGACTGGGATGCCTCCTTAAGTAATGTCCAGTTCTGTGTGGCACCCAGAACCAAGTGTGAAAGGACAATGCTCCGCACACAGGGACCCTGAAAGCAGCGCGCTAGTCAGAAGACACAGGTCATAAAGGATGTTGTATTATATGATTCCAGTCATGTGAAATGCTCTCAAAGCAAACGCTGAGCTAGAAAATAAACTCATGATCACACGGGTCTGGGGTAGGGGTGAATGTATTGGCAGAAGGGGGAGGGTGAACTGCCAACAGGCTCTGAGGGTCTCTGGGATAAAAACATTCCAAGTTAGTTTCATAAGTGTGATTATACTAAAAGCCACTGAACAGGAGGCTTCAAACCATGAGTAGTATGGCTTGTGAAGTACATGCTAAGGAAACTTTTTTATGTTTATTTTATTTATTTATTTATTTGGTTTTTTTTTTCGAGACAGGGTTTCTCTGTGCAGTTTTGGAGCCTGTCCTGGATCTCGCTCTATAGACCAGGCTGGCCTCGAACTCACAGAGATCCACCTGGCTCTGCCTCCTGAGTGCTGGGATTAAAGGCGTGCGCCACTGCCACCCAGAAGGAAACTTTTTTAAAGATTTATTTTTATTTTTAATTGTGTGTGTGTGTGTGTGTGTGTGTGTGTGTGTGTGTGTGTGTTATGGTATATGTGTGCAGCGCCCTCAGAGGCCAGAAGAGAGTGTTAGATACCCTAGACCTGGAGTCACAGGCAGCTGGATCCAACCTAAGTGCTGGCAACCCAGTTCATGTCCTCTGAAAGGGCAGGAAGCACTCTCAACTGCAAAGCCATCTCTCTAGTCCCCAAGACTGTTTTGTGGTTGTTTGAATAACACTGTCCTTGGGGCCAAATAGTATGGCTGGACTTGGAAGCAAGGACCTTCTACTTCCGTAATTCAATGTTCAAAGTGCCTGTAACTCCAATTCCAGGGGATCCAATGCCTTTGTCTGGCTTCTGTGGGCTTTTGCACTCATGCGGTTCACGAACACATACACACAGTTTTAAAAAAGTCTTTCATTTGAGCCAGGCAGTGGTGGTGCACACCTTTAATCCCAGCACAAGAGAGGTAGAGGCAAGCAGATCTCTGTGAGTTCCAGGCCAGCCTGGCCTACAGAATGAGTTCCAGGAAAGGTGCCAAAGCTACGCAGAGAAACCCTGTCTTGAAAAACAAACAAATAATCTTTAATTTGTAAAACAAAAATCTCATCATGTTATTAATAACTTTACTACCTTACCTTAGAACACATTTCATAGCTGTCATTGGCTGAATGAGGCTCACAGGCCATGGGTGGACATCCATGGACTCATCCACCTATGGGAAGGACTGGAGGCCCAAATGCTTTTCTCTTATATCTTCCTTCCTTCCTTCCTTCTTTCCTTCCTTCCTTCCTTCCTTCCTTCCTTCCTTCTTTCCTTCCTTCCTTCCTTCCTTTTTTTTTTTTCCAGACAAGGTTTCTCTGTGTAGCTTTATGCCTTTCCTGGATCTCACTCTGTAGCCCAGGCTGGCCTCAAACTCACAGAGATCCGCCTGGCTCTGCCTCTCGAGTGCTGGGATTAAAAGCGTGCACCACCACCACCCAGCTCTCTTACATCTTTCTTATCCTGTTTTCCTTTTAAATTTGCTGAACTACCTTCTTGAGTAATGTTTTCAGGCATTATATGTCACCGTCCCCCACTTTGAGGTAGGATCTCACTGATATCCCAGGCTGGCCTCAAACATACCGTATAATAACCCAGGCTGGCCTTCAACTCAAGAACCTCTTGTCTCAGCTGAGTGCAGGATTTTGAGCATGCACCACCATGTCTAACTTAACTAGCCATTTTTTAACCCTCACCTGTGGCTAACTGCTGATATACTGGAGAGTTCTAGAACTAAAAAACAGCCTCTCACTCTTGAAAGCTTTGATTTATCTGCATTATTGTATGTTATTTTTAGTAAGAAGTTGGATGGGCCTGGAGAGGTGACTCAGTAGTTAAGAGTACTTAACTGCTCTTGCAAAGGACCCAGGCTTGGTTTCCAGAACCCACATAGTGGTTCACAATGGTCTGTAACTCCAGTTCCAGGGGATCTGACACCTTCTTCTGGATTCTGCAGATTACTGCATATACAGTACACAAACTCACACAGGCACATAATTTAAAAGTAAATAAGCATTTAAGAGAGAGAGAGAGATGTGGGAAGTCTCATTGCTCTGTAGGAAAATTACTAAAGAGACACTCTTGGTATTTTCACTATTGGGGGAATTCTGCAATTTCAGCAGAAAACCTCGCAATGTGGGGTCATTTCTCATTAGTTGCGATGCTGCTTGAAGAACACTTTTCTGCACTCTGGGAGAGTGTCTTGTATGACTTCTCTGCTGTTTCCTCCCCTTCTGCAGAACTCCCGTTGGATAGAAGGCCCACGTGGTTTTGAAGTCCTCCAGTTCGGGCCTTTGTTGTTCTTCCTGTCTGGGGAAGTGTTCAGCTGCGCCTCAGCTCTACACCAGGTGTGTGGGGCTGAAGCCTTCATTCCTGCAGGCTTGCTCCTCGTTTCTGCTTTTGTTTTCTCTCTTCTGGGAGTCTTGTTGTTTTGTTTGTTTGTTTTGTTTTTTGGTTTTTGGTTTGTTTTTTTGTTTTTTGTTTTTTGTTTTTTGTTTTTGTTTTTGTTTTTTGTTTTTTTTTTGAGTCCGTACACCCTGTTGGAAGCATTTGGTTTTGTTCTGTCCTCTGCAAGGGATTATTGGCACTGAACTGTGCTCCTAATCCTGTGCTGGGCTCTTCTTGAACACTGATTGCTCTTAGGGGTGGGTACAGCACAAGTGAACCTCAATTTTTCAGAGGAGAGCCCTGCTCATGGAAAAACAAAGACAAGTGGCCTGCAGCACAGACAATACTTAGACCCAGCTACCCAACAGAACACAGTGATTAGACCCAGCCATCCGGCCACAGGGCCTTCATTCCAGCCCTCTAACAGGGGCAATCGGCAATATTTGCCCGTCATGTCTTCTGTGGAGGATGCTGTGTTTGTCCTAAACAGATGGGTGGTGCTGAACATTCAGTGATACCTCACTGGCAGGGAACCTCAGGCTAGCTGCACCTGGGCAAGTGCTAAATGGGCATTTCATGACAAAAATGGCAGTATCAGTCAGCGTCTCCTGGCTCTTACAAGGAACCAGAGTGGACAAGACAGTTGCCCACCCAAGGTCAACTCCATGATCAACAAACATCAGCTGAGGGGCATACAAAAGAACAAAGCAAGAAAGCCTGGAGATTTACTGAATGTACTTTATCCCACATTGTGCTGAAAACTGACATCTCTTAAAGAAATCCAGTCACTGACATGAGAGGCTCCAGATACACCAAGCCCTCGGGCTGCTGGGGTTTGTTTATTAACTGATAGTTCTCTTGACATTTTTAAAGATGAGAGAGAGAGAGAGAGAGAGAGAGAGAGAGAGAGAGAGAGAGAGAGTATGTGTGATGGAGGTGTGCCAGGATGTGTGTGCATGTGCAGGTTAGAGAACAATTTTGTGAAGTCCGTTCTCTCCTTCCACCTCTATGTGAATTTTAGGAATTGAACCCAGGTGCCAGGATTGCACAGTAAGTGCCTTCAACCACTGAGGCACCTCACCAGCCTCCTATTCGCTACTGTTGAGATAGATTTTTGCTATGTAGCCCTGGTTAGTCTGGAACTCACTGTGGAGACCAGGCTGACCTTAAACTCACAGGCAATCATCCTGCCTCAGCCTCCTGAGTGCTGGTATTACAGGTGTGCTCCACGTATTGTATTGTATTGTATTGTATTGTATTGTATTGTATTGTATTGTATTGTATTGTATTGTATTGTATTGTATTACAGGCCCAGCTCTGAGTGCAGTTTTCTTCTTTTTTTTTTTCATTTGGAAATAGGATTTATTATTCAATTTCTCCTGTTTTTCATTATGCTTCAATGAAAATATTTCTGCAAATCCAAAAAGAAGAAAATATTTTACTGATATAATGTTTCAACTAATCTCATTTGAGCATCAATGAGAGAGCTCTGTTAGAAATGTCTTGTGCAAGACTGTAATCTCATCTTGATTGCCATATGAAGTTGAACAAAAGTAGACCCCACAAAGTTGTCTTCTTTTCTCCACACATCTGTCATGGCCTTAAAAATCCCAGAGTATCATTACAAAAACATACAACAGAATTTTTTTTTAAAAAATCTCATTGCCATTACATTATCTAGCATCTCTGAATAATTTCCTTAGAATGCAGTACTTCAATATATTATGACAAATGGATAACTGATGAAGACATAAAGATGTATGGAACTTCAAATGATATATACATATCCATAGTACATCAAGTTATATTGTGAAATATACAGTTGACTGCTGATTATCCTACTTTATTACATCACTTCCACATAGATGAAAATGTTACTTTGGATACACATGAGACATTCAATGTTTCTTATATTCTTGTCTATTTTTAATCATTTTAACATTAATGTTCTTAATATGTGTTGACAAAACAGCAAACATTGGGAGTACATTATCTACCCTTAGACTTGTACTCTGGAGATTCACACATGAGGATCATGAGTTCAATTTTATCTTTGACTAATTACTATCATCCAAGTGGGGCTGGATAACAAAAAACATTTCAAGGGAATTTGTGAAAAAATACGAAAAAATAAAACCAGGAATAGAAACCCATCACCCTTTCACAGACATACGTGCTAGAAAATATGATCACATACTGCCTAATATTTAAATAAAAATGAATCACTTAGATGATGGCCATCCCATTCCATACACTGTAGCAGAAAAGACCTTGAGTGCAGTTTTCTAAGGAAGGAGAGGTCCCTAGCAGTGGACCCTGCCCTCTGGAATCCAGGGGTCAGTTGTTTCTGGAAAGCTTTTTTTTTTTGAGCTGAGGATTGAACCCAGGGCCTTGTGATTGCTAGGCAAGCGCTCTACCACTAAGCTAAATCCCCAACCCTCTGGAAAGCTTTTATGCACAGTTGGGTCATCTGGACATGACAGTCTGGAGCCCTGGACTGAGGATGTCATATTGGTCCTCACTTCTCCAAACTTCTCTGACTTTCTCAGTCTTTCCCCTCACTGAGTCTGAAGCCCCTCTGCACTGTTTGGAGCCTTCTGGGCTGGAAGCCAATGCTGTCCAGCAGAAGCCCACACAGACACACTGGTCCTATTTACACAGAGCAAAGGGATCTCTCCAGCCTGTCTCTGCCTTTCCTAATTCATGCTTCCTGCCTTCTGAGAAAGACCTTTCCTGAAGGTAGATTTAGTTTACGATGACATTATGGCCACACACTGTGACAATAATACACTAGACGATTCTTTTTGTTGTTGTTGTGTTGTTTTGTTTTTTCAAGACAGGGTTTTGCTGGGTAGCTCTGGATGTTAGAACTCATGCTGTAGACCAGGCTGGCCTTGAACTCAGAGATCTGTTTGCCTCCACTGCCCAAGTACTGGGATTAAAGGCACGTGACACCACCACCCAGCACTAAACTCTACTTAATTAAGTTAGGAATCCTAAAACCAGTGCCGTAGGGCCTACGCATGTGGCTCAGCTGGTAGTGTGCTAACACCACAAAGGTTGTTTCTGTGCCCTGAGTAACCATATGGCTATCACCAGTGGTGACAGTGGATGGTCAGCCTGCAGCTCTCCTGTCACTTGCAAATATGCTGTGACAACACTTAGTGAGTGCAAGAACGCTAGTAAGGGTACACAGCACTCCAGCTGGGTGGTACTGGGCCACTCAAGCCCAGCAGAGGAACTCCAAGCCTGAAACAGTTTCCCAGTGGCTCTAGGCGTGAATGTGTGGCTGGTCATCATTCATGGTGAATCTGAAGCCTTTGGTCCAAGGTTGTTTACCTCAGGGACACCCATAACATTTTTTGCACAATGGCCCTGCTCCAGAGCAATCTTGGACCCAAGTCTAGTTCCAGAACAATCAACTCTAAGTTGTTTGAGAAGGCTGTGTACATTAAAACAGCCATAAATCATGGTAATGAATCCCACAGTGAGGAGAGAAGTCCATTACACATTGCATACACCGGGCTTCAGGACTCAGTGAACATGCCTTTGAGGGTATAAAATACAGTATTAACAAACTGCCCTGTAAATGGAAAACATCCCAGAATTGTGGGAGCGAGAGGAGAAAGCCCCTGTATATATGCTATATATAATCCTCTGGTATATGATCGTTTCAGTGATGCAAACTTTCTGGAGGCTTCCATTCAACAAGGGGGCGTTTATCAGTGTTTCACTTGGCTCTTGGAAGGGTTTCAATATGATTTGCCGGGGCCCTTCAAACAAGGTGAAGTGTGTTTCTGCAGAGCAATAAAGAAGGGAAATGTGGCTGTTTGTGTGCACACGAATTCATAGCATCTGAAAATGGTCCATACTTTGTGGACTAAATAGATGTGCCCTGAGATGAGCAGGAATGTTGAGAACATCTTGAGCTTTCCCAGATGTGCCCGAAGCAGAAGTTTGGACTCAGTTGTGCCTGCCAGGCAACCCAAGGTCAGCAAACCTGCATTTGGAAATGAAAGTCCTGGTGTTCACCACAGTCCTCATTTGATTTCCATTTGCAAATGAGCAGAAATGATTTCTTCCACTTACCCTTGGTGATTAACTGTTGGCAATCAGCATCCCACACACAAATGAGCCTGTCCCAGTTTCCAGCTTCAAAGACTGGACACTTGAGAACATTACCTCCCAGGTTTCTGGGTCAAGATCCAGTACCGCTGCAGTTCTGGACTTGGCATCTGGCATCAGCTCTGATTCTTACAAGGCTCTTGTGCAATTTCAGTCCTGTCTGGGGTCCTTGAAGTGGGTGGTTGCTGTGGACTTGCCCTCTGTGGCTTCCATAAAGGTCAGGGCTGGTTGGCTGTAGACTGCTCATGTGGGCAAAGATATGGGAGTGGGGAGTAATTTGGTGGTATTTATTCAAATACCTGTGGGTAAGGATGGAGTCTGGGGAGATAGTTCAGCTAGTAAAGAGTTTGAATTGCAAGCACAAGGTCATGAGTTCAATCCCCAGGACCCAGGTTATTTTGTTTCATTTTGTTTTCTGTTTGTTTGTTTTAAAGCCTGGCATAGCCATATGCAACACATTATCCTAATACCAGGGAGACAGATAAGCAGATCTCTGGGACTCACTGGCTAGCCAGCAGCCAGTCAACCTACCTGGCCATTTCCAGGTCAGTGAGAGACCCTATCCTCCACCCTCAAGGAAAGGGTGGACAGTACCTGAAGAACACCTGAGTTTGTTTTCTGGCCTCCATGTGCAACACACACACACAAAAATGCACATGTGTACCCCTGCATACATACATGGGGCTGGGGGACCAAAACCCTCCTGAGAAACAATCAAAGCGCTTCGGTTATTTGGAAACTCTGAGTCCCCCACTAACTTCACAAGTCTCAGAGAAAATTTCCCTCCACAGTGGTTTCTGGGGGACCTGTGAAGGAGCAGAGTCCTCAGCTCAGAGAGTACCCTTAAACCTTAGGAGCCAGGGTTTATCTTTCTGCTTTGCTTCCCAAGCTGCCCTGACGTGAGCAAGCAGCCTCACACTCCTGCCACCATACTTTCCTTCCTGTGGTAGACTGTGTCCTCACACTGTGAAGCAAGCAGACTCTTAACCGTGTTCAGCATCATGCTGTGAGGAAGCCCAGACAACCTGACTGAGAGGCTTCAGTTAACGGTTCACGGTCAGGAACTGGACCCAGCCAACAGCCCCTCCAGTGAGCTGTCCCAGGCCAACCACGCGCACGACACAGTGGGAAGGAGAAAGGAGGGCTACCCTTTGTTCTGTAGTAATGCACTTTGAAGTGACCTATCACACAGCACGAGACAATAGGTGCGCGGTGGCACCTTTGGTTTCTGTCCCGCTCCGTTGAGGACCAGGTGACAAACTGGGCTTTGGGTGTGGGAGCTCCCGGCTACAAAGATACCCAAGACACCTCCACCTCCTTCCCAAATGCTGGCTGGAGGGGGACACAGCACCTGGCTGCCTGCCTTCTGAGAGCTCCCCTTTCACCCCTGTATGATTGTTCCCAAGAAAGAAACTGCTCTTAGTCCGTCTCCCCAGAAGTCTCCAGGCCCCTGGGGGTCAGGCTCTGAAGGTGGAGGAGGGCAGAACTGCCCGCTGATGTGTGTGTTTCCAGTCCACGCTACCTGAAGTGCAGATGTACATGGGCGACGCCCTCGCTTATCAGAGATGATCACTTATTAGAATGGTTTAAACAGATCTGCAATAATGGCAAAGGATGATGAGACTGTGCAGAAATAAAATCATTCACAGGTTGCTGGTGGGGATGTGAGTACAGCTGTGGTGAAATAATCATGCTGGTTCCATTAGGGATTTTTTTTTTTGTTTTTGTTTTACATTCTTTAAGGTTCGGTTTTGTTTTGTTTGTTTGTTTGTTTGTTTGTTTTGTTTTTTGTTTGAGATTTGTTCTTGCTACATAGCCCAGGCTGGTCTCTAACTCACAATTTTCCTTCCTTAGCCTCCTAAGTGTTTGGCAGTCCCTTTTTAAATTAAAGATGGGAGCTGGCAAGATGGCTCAGTGGCTAAAGGTGCATGCTGCTAAGCCTGATGTTTGATGGGGCAGGTTAAGAGGAAAACCAATTTCTGCAGGCTGTCCTTTGACTTCCACAGGCACAGCAGGGGCACACCATGGGCACAGCAGGGGCACACCATGGGCACAGCAGGGACCAGATAGCTGTGAATGACTTGGGTTGCTTGGGGAAGTGTGAAGAGCTGGTGTGAGGTACTGAGTTAGGTAAGATATCCCCTGTGTTCTTCGTGGGCCAGTGTGGGGAGCCAGCGGATGGGTCACAGAAGGCCAGAAAAGCATCCACACCCCACTGTGTCTGCCTCATTCTAAGGCAGTCTTGGAGGGGAAGGAAAGTGAAGGGCAGCTTGAGGCCTCCGGGAGGGGCTGAGTGGGCCCTGAGGGCCTGGAGCTGTCCCCCAGCAGCCTGCAGCCTGTTCACACCCCTCCTCCACCTATTAACAATGAACAGTGACCCTTAAATCGCCAGGTAATTAGCTTGGGGCTAGAGAACGTGTTTGCTGAGTCAGGTGCAGCTGAAGAGCCCTCAGCTGAGATCGCAAGTCACTTGTTCAAGGTCATGCGCTGGCTAGTAGGAGCGCTTGATGACAGAGCAGGCTTTCACAATTTTGAATCTTACTTTTCTGCTTCAGACTTTTGAGATCGTGGGTTCTGAAACAGCTCGGTGTGTCCGAACCTTGCAGGGCTTGGTTGTCCCTGAAGAAAGCCCCTTCTCGCCTCCCTGTACCCCTTTAGACAAGATTTACTGAAGTCGAGTGAACCTTGGTTCAACCTTGTTCCCAGGTTCTAAGTGGTCGTTTCACTTAGACATTTAACTAAAAGCCCTTTCCATAGAACCAACTCCCGCAGGCACGCTGCCAGCAATTAATGAAAGATGATAAAATAATAAAAGCAGTAATGCATTAACTGTATTATCCTTGCCCATTTGGGCAGTCCTTTTCATTATCTCCTCCTTATGGACAGGCTCCAGCAGCATTTGAAGAGCTACTTTATGGCAGGGTTGCCACTGCATGGGCTCAAAGACGCTGCTGGGCTTCTTAGACAGGACGCTGGGCTGTCTACTCCCTCCCCCCGGAGCTAAGCACCCTCAGTAGGGGGAGAGGGCTGCACCTGCCACCTCCACCCCCTGCCTGGCTTGGAGACTGGGCTAAGAACTCACAGTGACAGATTTCACTTTTGGACTCCCAGCTCTGGAATAAATCGGTTTGCTAATTAAGAGAAATGATGCAGCGGACTCCATCTGCAATTTACTAAAAGAACATTTTGGTCTAGAAACTGAGTGTCCCTGTGGAGAATCATGATTTCCAGGTCACCCTTCCTCATGGGCATGCCCGAGGTACCTCCTGCCTGGGATGACAAGCTCACAGCATGTTGGTCCCCCTTCTTTATCCAGTCACTTTTTTACTAGACATACATCTCATATTGCTCTCTAGGCCTAGGCCTTGTGTATGAATTGTGTATGAATGTATGACCCAAATTTAACACCAGTGCACTCTATGTTCACTAGTAGTGGTGGTAAGTGATGATGCGGGAAATGACACTACCCTGACCAGTGAGAAAAGGTCAGGTGGTCATGTGACTCTATCTATCCAATGGGATAAGCATGATATTTGGGGAAGTTCAGGCTGTGTAACTCAGTTCAAAACAATGAATGCAGCTGGGCGGTGGCTGTGCAAGCCTTTAACCCCAGCACTCAGGAGGCAGAGCCAGGCGGATCTCTGTGAGTTCGAGGCCAGCCTGGCCTACAGAGTGAGTTCCAAGACAGGCTCCAAAGCTACACAGAGAAACAAACAAACAAACAAACAAACAAACAAACAAACCAAAAAACCCACAAGGAATGCCCATAGCATAGGGATGACTTCTAGAGGCGTTCATGTTCCCATGAGACATTTCGAACCAGTAAGATGAGATCAGATTATGGGCATGAAGTCCAGAAAGTTCTGCCAACCGGACACAGGAAATACCTTTTCCATTAGGAAGTGACAGAGATGGGAAGGGCCTGCATCTCTGGCACACATTTGAGATGCTACACCATCCTAGGTCACCTACCCTGGACTTCCGGTGGCATGAGAAGGGTCTCCCAGCTTCCTCTAACTTGCAGCATCCTTATAGATGCCTAGATATTCCTCATTATGGACAGTGGATCTTTAGGCTCTGTGCCCAGTGGTCACTCTAGGAGCCTGTGGGGAGCCACAGTCCAAGTCCGTTGTCTTTGCATTCTTTCCCATTCAGCTTCCCACATAGATGCGTCAACACCTCTGCTCCTGCCCAGCGTGTGTTGAGCTCCCTTCACAAAGATGCTGACCTCTGAGTTCCTGACCTCAGCTTGGCTGGATGTGACCTCCCAGCCTCTCCTGTGTGTTCCAATACCAGCCTCCACTCTCGGTCCCACTGTAGGCAAGAGAGGCTCAAAAGACAGACTCCAAAGAGGGACAGTGGGCACTTTTCTGCGGTTGCACACCGACAGGAGCGTTAGTGTTTTCTCTGGTTTCCCTCCTCCTCTATCCTCCTGCAGTAACTTGGCTGGGTTTTCTACACTAATCAAAGGAAATGAGCAAGACTTCAAATGAAAATGCCTTTGGCAGAAATTGGCTGCTGGAGCCAGGTGGCCAGATTCATTTAGGGCCCCAGAGAAGTTCTCTGAAGACTAGAGGAAGTCTCTTAGTTACAGGGCAGTTAGGATCTTCCTCTTCATTTCATTTTCCTTTTAGTTTTATTGAGCTAGCAGCAGAGAATGCTCCTTTCCTGACTTGTCTCTTGTTGACTTCGTGGCAGTTGGTGCCGTGATGGTAGTGGGTCCAGTATGGTCTTTTAGAGTCTTACCGACTGTCACTTCTTCTGGAAGGGTCCTTCGGAAAGCTTCCTGAGGTCCAGTGCTGTGCTTCAGCACCTCTCCTCCTCAGCGTGGTTGAAGGACAGAAATATCAAGCCGGGTGGTGGTGGTGCACACCTTTAATCCCAGCACTTGGAAGGCAGAGGCAGGTGGATCTTTGTGAGTTCGGAGCCAGCCTGGGCTACCAAGTGAGTTCCAGGAAAGGCACAAAGCTACACAGAGAAACCCTGGTCTCAAAAAACAAACAAACAACAACAAAAAAAGAAAAAGAAAAGAAAAAGAAAAAGAAAAAAGAAAAGAAAAGATCTGGAGGACCAGAGAGGCTGGGAATGGAGGAGCATCTGGTAGAGCTGAGGTCAGGGACGTAGAGGTCACAGGTGATGCCGGATGAGCTGGGAACAGAGGCGTCAGTAACAGAAGTAACTCTAGAGGTTGAAGGAATAGCCGAGATCTTCCCTCACCCTTTAGGCTTTTCCTCACTCACCCCACCTCACAAGCTTTCTGGAATACCTTTTGCCCTCTGCTGAGGCTCAAGGTGTCTGCTGAGATTCTGGAGTGGTGGCTTTGTCCCTTGCCTCCTCCTCCCAGCCTGGCCTTTCCACTCTGCCTCCCTAGGGGGTGGGGGATTTGTCATCTTAACCCAACAGCTGGATGTAGTCTTCCTGTCCTTGGGTTTGGCCCTTAGAAGAGTGAGTGCCCTCAGTACTGTTCAGACAGGATGAAGAAACCTGCTTGCTTTGGGTCTTCAGGAAAGACCTGACTGTGGACACCATTTTACCTGCTCCTGAGAGCAACTTCACCCTCTGGAAGATGAGGGGTTCACAATTCCTAGGGTACTGGTCAAGAGAGCCAGTGTTACTTAAAGAATAAAATAGGCAAGAGCTGGTCAGTCATTAAGAGCCCACCTTAGGGCTTGGGGATTTAGCTCAGTGGTAGAGCACTTGCCTAGCAAGTGCAAAGGCCCTGGGTTCGATCCTCAGCTCAAAAAAAAAAAAAAAAAAAAAAAGAGCCCACCTTCATTTCCACAATATGTATGCAAGCTTGAGCCTTCAGTGGAACATATTCACTCAAAGGCAACGCCATGTGGCAGGTATGTCCCAAGATGGTGTCTTGTGAATGGCTCACTTTATTATTTTATTTTTCCATTTTGAGCTAGGAAGAGACCCTCATAACCTTTCAATTTAGAGCTCTCATCTCGTTCTCAGTGGAACTCCAGAAGCACTGCCAGGCTGGAACGGAACCGTCAATTAATTGTCAATTCTTCCCATTGAGCAATTGATTAATTGGCACAATGTTATCTCTAAATCAGTGGTAATTAATTACTCGGTTCTTAATCTTGACCTTCAGAGTGCTAAAACTCTTCAAATTGCCACTGCTCCTGAGGGAGAATGACGGATGTAGCGACATTCCTCCATAATTCGTGCTGCGTCTAAACTTTCTGCCTAAGTGAGAAGCAAGCACAGTGGAGCTGGGTAGAGCTGTGCTGGCCTCTCCCAGACATCAGCCGAACCTCACAGGAACTGAGACAGTGCTCGGGGTCGCAAGCCATCCTACCAGTGTGGGATGTCTCCAATCACTAGCCCTCTTCCCAGAACAAAATGCCAAGAGTGCAGAGAGTGCAGCGCTGTCTTTGTCCTAGAATGGGTTTGCATGGCAGGAAAGCAGTGCTGGCCTGTGCCGGGCTGTGCCCACCTGTGCCTGCCTGTGCCCGCCTGTGCCCGCCTGTGCCCGCCTGTCCTCTGGAAACATCCCCCACTGAAGTTCTGGAGGGGAGTGAGGTCCCCAAACTTGTTTTCTGTTTGGAGGAAGCGTGTCCAGCCCTGCTGCCTCCTAAGACTACTCACACCTTCACTTGCCAAGTCTGGCTGAAGTGGCCACACACAAGGCTCCTTCCCCTGGCTGAGCCCAGATGACCACCCAGGCCCTCCCACCTGCGGGAGGAGAGAAGAGGGTAGGGTTCATTTCAGGATGCAGAGGCTTCTGGTCTCTAGCCCTGTCTGTTCTGTAGAGTCCTCAATGCCCATTCCGGACCCAGATCACCGTCCTTGGGTTTGGTGGGGGAGTCTCCACAGGGGCTGTGGAGGGGAGCTCAGGGGAAGACAAATGACCTGTTTGCCTGAAACAGAACTTGTTTCTAATCAATACTTGGGGAGCAAGGTCAGAACAGAAACTTGGGAAAGATAGGGGAGTCCCAAGCCCTGCATCTAGGACAGGAAGTATTTAAAGCTAAATTAAAATTTTTACACCTAAAAATATAAAGCTGTCAATTTTCATTAAGAATGAAGCAAATGAAATCTAGAGGGTGCCAAATAATTAATGACTTTTAATAACCCTAATAAATTTGGATTTCATCAAAACCACGTTGCTTGTCATCCTGGATGGCCAGCAGGATGGGAAGCAGGAGGGGCAAGCACCTGTGGGAAATGATGCAGCTGACATTCTTCCCAGGTACATCAATTATCATTAAAGAGCGATAAGGATGCCAGAATGGACTGTGTTAGCACCTGATGCGGAGGCCCTTGCGTTTAAGATTGGATCCATTAATTGTAACGACTGTACTTTTGTGATCCCGCAGGTAGCACACAAACTAATTCATGGCTTTGGCAATCATGGAGGCCTTTGTTCATTAAGGAGTCTGATTTATTTCCTATGAAGGAGGATGCTCAGAGTCCAACCAAGAAAGGGTCATTCGATCATCTTGTTCCAGACAGTCAGAGGCATGTGAGATATGTATGTCTCTGGACTCTGGACCACCCTGGTGGGGGCAGATGGAGCTTGGCCACAGGGCTGTGTGTATCTAGTGTCCGGCCTCTGGGAGTCCGAGGAAGAGTGCCCGCATGGTGAGGTTTGGTTTTAAATAAAGGTGGGGTTTTTGTTTGTTTGTTTGTTTTGGTTTTGGTTTTTTGGGGGGTTTTTTGTTTTGTTTTGTTTTTGTTTTTTTGAGACAGGGTTTCTCTGTGTAGCTTTGTGCTTTTCCTGGAACTCACTTGGTAGCCCAGACTGGCCTCAAACTCACAGAGATCCACCTGCCTGCCTCCCGAGTGCTGGGATTAAAGATGTGCGCCACCGCCACCCGGCTCCCTAAAAGTTTATTTTTATTTTATATGTATGGGTAAATTTTTGTCTGCATCTTTATCTGTGTGCCATATCCATGGAGGACAGAAAAAGGTATCAGATCTTTTAGAACTGGAGTTATAAATGATTGTGAGTCACTATATAATATGAGTGCTGGGAACTAAACCCAGGTCCTCTGTAAGAGCAGCAAATGCCCTTCACTTCTGAGTCATCTCTCCAGAACTAAAATAAAGTTATTTAATGGCATTTGGTTTTCCCCCTGACTGTTCCAGGTGGTAATCAGTTGGATTCATCTGCTTTGACTCAGGGCCCTGGGCATTGGTGGGAGACACAGGAATTAGCCTCCCACTGGGCTACCAGACTCCTCAGGGGCTACATAGCTCATCACCCTTGGGTACTGGCCCTGTTGGAGGTCAGGAGGACATGTTGAGTAGGAACAGGGTCTCCTGACTGGCCAGCCTGTCTTGTCCTCTCCTAAGAACCACAGGGTAAGGGGACCTACACAGTGGTGTCCAGGGCTCTGGACCTCATGGTGGGAAGAACGTGGCTTGCCAATCTCATTCTTCAAGTCACAGAATGCCATCAGAACTGAGTCCTGCAGATAGTGTGGGTCTTAAAACACGGCCTGCATGGGCTGGAGAGATGGCTCAGAGGTTAAGAGTACTGCTTGTTCTTACAAAGGTCCTGAGTTCAATTCCCAGCAACCACATGGTGGCTCACAGCCATTTGTAATGAGATCTGGTGCCCTCTTCTGGCCTGCAGGGATATGTGCAGACAGAACACTGTATACATAATAAATAAATAAATCTTTAAAAAAAAAAAAGGCCTAGAAAAAAAAAAAAAGATGTAGCACGAATTGTTAGAAGGTCTTATTAATAAAATTAAAACCTGAGGCCAGTTATTGGGGTGAACGCTGGAAGATCAAAGAGACAGAACAAGCTTCCTCACCTTGCCAGTTCCTCAGACTGAAAGCCTCTGAGTCCTTTGAACTGTGCTGCTCAAAGCCTAAAAGCTTAACTGCCAAATGCCTCAGGACTGAGCTATGGCCCAGGGTGCCATGGATCATGGAGATGTGCCATCCCTGCAAAGGGGCTGGGAGCTGACTCCTGGGTTCAGAAGACTGTCTAGGGCAGGAAGGGTCAGCAGAAGCCAGATTCCATTGATGGGGTCTGTGGTACCTTTGTGGTATCAGGGCTCATGGCCATGAGGATAGTATGCCTTTTCTCCAGGGAGGGGGAACATGGACTTCATGGATCTAAAGAGTTTGAGGCCCTGGGAGCTGCTGGAGACACACAGTAAGGAGAAGAGGGGATCTGAGGACTTGGCAGTGTAGGTGGATGTGGCATGTATGTGCTATGTGGATGTAAGTTAGGTATCCTAGGAAGAAGGGGTCAAAGAAGTCAGCAGGAAGGAAAGGGAATTGTAGGGAGACCAGCTTGCTGGCTGGAGTCTCCTCTGAATCAAGGGTGTGTGGAGGTTGGGGGTGGGGATCTTAGGCCTCCATTTGCCATGTCTCCCAGGGGAGCTGTTGAGTTTTCCCTCTGCATTACTAGCCCTCTTTCATAACTCTCTATATTAGTGGCTGAATGCCTGATGAGAAGGAACCTAGGGGAAGGCAGGGTTCATTTTGACTCACAGGTTGAGAATACAGTCCAAGATGGTGGGGAACCATGGCAGCAGGGGTTGGTCATATTGCATCCACAGTCAGGAGGCAGATGGACAGAGGTACTCCAGGCCTTCTCCTTTCTCCCCCTTTTTTTCAGTTGTGTGTGTGTGTGTGTGTGTGTGTGTGTGTGTGTGTGTGCCATGACATACTGTGAAGGTAGGAGGACAACCTACCTTTGTTTTTTTGTTTTGTTTTGTTTTGGTTTGGTTTTTGGTTTTTTCAAGACAGGGTTTCCCTGTGTAGCTTTGCGCCTTTCCTGGAACTCACTTGGTAGCCCAGGCTGGCCTGGAACTCACTGAGATCCACCTGCCTCTGCCTCCCGAGTGCTGGGAATACAGGCGTGCACCACTGCCCGGCTGTTTTTGTTGTTGTTGTTTGTTTGTTTGTTTGTTTGTTTTTTAAAGACAGGGTTTTTGTGTAGCCCTGGCACTCTCTCACTCTCTCTGTAGACCAGGCTGGCCTCAAGCTCATAGAGATCCTCCTGCCTCTGCCTGCCAAGTGCTGGAATTAAAGGTGTGCACCACGACTGCCCAGCCTACAGGACAGCTGATATAGAGGATCAGTTCTCTCTTTCCATATGGGGCCTGGGGATCAGACTTATGTCATTGGGCTTGGCAGCAAGTGCCTTTATTCGTTGAGCTATCTCATCACCCTGCCCCCTTTTTCTTTTTTATTCTGTCTGGGACCCCAGCCCGCAGAATGGTGATGCTCATATTTAGGATGGGTTTTCTTCCCTCAGTAAAGCCTCTCTAGAAACAAACACCTGGTAGACAATCCTAGAGGTGTGTTTCCTAGATGACGCTAAATCTAGTTATCAGTGAAGATTTATTATCACACCCTCATAAGGGTGTGATAAAAAAAATTTTAAGCTGGGCAGTGATGGCCCATGACTTTAATCCCAGCACTCTGGAGGCAGAGGCAGGCAGATTTCTGTGAGTTTGAGGCCAGCCTGGTCTACAGAGGGAGTTCCAGGACAGCCAGGGCTACTACACAGAGAAACCCTATCTTGAAAAACCAAAAAAGAAAGAAAAAAGAAAAAGAAAGAAAGAATTTTGTGGTGAGATAGTTCAGCAGGTAGCGGCACTTGCCTCAAAAGCCTGGAGCCCTGAATTCAGCCCCTGGAATCCATGTACAAGCAGAAGGAAAGAACTGGCTCCACAAGGCTCGCCTCTGACCTCCACACATGCCTCTCTTACCACATGCATACAGTAATAATGAATAACAAGGGGCTGGAGAGATGGATGGGCATTTAAAAGCACTGGCTGCTCTTGCAGAGGATCCAAGTTTGATTCCCAACACCCACTGGATGGCTCACCATTATCTGTAATTCCCCAGTTCTAGGGGATCTGATGCCCTCTTCTGGCCTCCTTGGGCACCAGACATACATGTGATACATATACACAGGCAAATACTCATACACATAAAATTTTAAAAAAATCTAAGAAGAATTTTTAAAAAAGAATTTACACCGATTAGGTCACAGTGTGTATTGGTCTGTAACACCCTTTTATGCTAGGAGTGTGTCTCAGTTGTGTAGCTCCAGCAGGTGCCCATTTGTGTCCTTCTTTTGTTTTATACTGAGCTCTATACTATGTACATGTACGTGGTGTTTTGAATGAGAATGGCCCCCATAGGCTCATATGTTTGGGTTTGGTCCCTAGTTGGTGGGACTGTCTAGCATTAGGAAGTATGGCCTTGTTGGAGGAGGCATGTCACTGTTTCAAAGTCCACCCCCAATGACATGCCTCCTCCAACAAGGCCACACCTTATGTGGTGCTACCCCTAGACAGGTGGTTCTGAACTATGAAAGAAGGCTAGAGTACAAGCCTGCCTGTGGGCCAGCAAGCAGCGTCCTCCATGAATCCTGTTGTGTTTCTTTAGCTATGAAGTGAGTTCCTTGATCAAAGGTAATGCAGTGGAGGATAGCCATCATGCCTGCCTCCAGGTTCCTGCCTCAACTTTCCTCAATAACTGACTATGACCCAGAGCTGTAAGCTAAAATAAACCCATTCCTCCTTATGCTGGTCAGATTTTGTCAACTTGATACAAATACAGACACATCTGGAAAGAGGAGCCTTGTTCAAGAAATGGACTCCGGCAGATTGCCTGAAGGCAAGTATGTAGGCATTTTCTTGACTAATGATTGACGTGGGAGGCCGAATCCACTCTGAGTGGTGCCATCCCTATGCACGTGGTACTGGGAGGTGTAAGAAAGAAAATGGAGGAAACCAAGAGGAGGAAGCTGTAAGTAGCACTCCTCTATGGCTCTTGCCTTAGCTCCTGACCCCAGGTTCCTGCCTTGAGTTCCTGTCTTGGCTTCCCTCAATGGATTGTCATACAGAACATGTAAGTCAAATAAACCATTTTCTCCCCAAGTTGCTCTTAGGTGTTTTTCACAGTTATAGACACCCAAACTAAGACAGAAATTGGTACCAGGTTCTTAGATATTGCTGTGACAGACCTGACTATGTTGTTTGGGGGAAGATTGTAGAAGGACTTTGAATTTTGTGCTGGGAACTCATCAAGTACCTATAGCTTAATGGTCTGTTGTAGAAGCTTGGGAGATAAGAATATTGAAAGAGATGCAAACTATGGAGGCCTGGCTTGTGAAGTTTCAAAGGAAAGTACTCTATCAGGGACCATTGTGTGATATATTGAATTAGAAATCTATGGTTCTGGTCAGCTGGCGCTAAGAATCAGCTGTGATTAACAAGAGACCAGTACCACTGGACCCTTCCTTTACTGGGACCATGGATACTGGTTAGTGGAGGTTGAGAAACTAGTGATGAAGAAGAGACCAGCATCACTGAGGTCTGCTGGGAGTGCTTCCTCAAGGACCGCACATGGAAGCTGTGGTCCAGGGTGGCCAAGGCTGCACCTCAGGCTGAAGCTGAACTTGGTAGTGTGTAAGAGATTCCCAAGGGGTACTGGTTTTGAAGAGGTCATGGAGAACAGTTGAATCTTGGCACCATGGGGCAGGGGCAGGGTCCTTGAAGGTAGCCCAGACTAGACTAATGGTGAAGGAGCAGCCCAGTACCAGTGGAGACCCCAGCATCTTGGAGGTGCCAGTACTGTGGGAAGAGCACCAAATTTTAAAGAGACTCTGACTTTTAAGTATTGAGATTATTTTAAAGACTGTGGAACTTTTAAAGTTACTCGAATTTTACATAAGGATATTAATATTAATATTAACATGAGGTCTTAGCGATAAACAAGAAAAGAAAGGTTATGGTCCAACAGTACTGTGTTGGTAAGTCAAGTTGATAAGTGGCCAGTTGTTCTGGTCATTTGGGAAGAGGAAACCTCAACTGAGAAAATGCCTCCATCAGATCGGCTTGTAGGCAAGTCTGTGGGGCACTGTCTTCATTAATTCAGGTGATCCTGGATGACATAAGAAATCTGTCTGAGCCAGGCGGCAGTGGTGCTCGCCTTTAATTCCAGCACTCGGGAGGCAGAAACAGGCAGATCTCTGTGAGTTTGAGGCCAACCTGGTCTACAGAGCAAGATCCAGGACAGGAACCAAAACTACACAGAAAAACTCTGTCTCGAAAAACCAGAAAAGAAAGGAAGGAAGGAAAGAAAGAAGGGAGGGAGGGAGAGAAGGAGGAAGGGAGAAATGAAGGAAAAAAAGAAAGAAATCTGTCTGAGTAAACCATGGGGAGCAAGCCAGTAAATCGGACTCCTCCATGAGCTGGACTTCAGTTCTTCCTCCGGGTTTTCCTGACCGGACTTCCCTTCATGATGGACTACAACTGTAAGCTGAAATAAACCCATTCCTCCCCAAGTTGCTTTTGGCCATGGTGTTTGGCACAGCAGCAGAAGCTGACCAAGACACTCACTTAAGTTGCTTTTGAACAGATGGATTTTATCACACAAATCAAACTAAAACACTGCCTCTAAGATGTTTTAAATGAAACACACACTTGTAGTGCGTGCCCATGAGACAGAGGAAAGAGTGGTCTGATAGCTGGGAGAGGCCTCTAAAATCAAGACCAAATGAGCAAACATTCTCTCTGAGCCTGAGGAGGGAAAAAACGGGACACCTCATCCTTAGCTCCTGAGAGCTAAGAACCCATTAGATTTTTTTTTCCATTTATTTTAAAATTTTAGCTTGTGTGTTTACATGGTATGTGTGTGCACTCATGTACACATGTGTGGTGGTCAAAGGACAACTTGGTCCTCTCTTTCCACCTTTTGCATCTCAGGAGTCAAACCCAGATTGTAATGTCTCCTGGTATCTCCTGGCAGCTACCTTTACCTGCTGAACCACCTCACCAGCCCTGTTTTTCTTTCTTTTGAAGATTGATTTTTTGTTTTGCTTTTTTTTGTTTTGTTTTTTGAGACAAGGTCTCTCTGTGTAGCTTTGCACCTTTCCTGGATCTCGCTCTGTAACCCAGGCTGGCCTCGAACTCACAGAGATCTGCCTGCCTCTGCCTCCCCAGTGCTGGGATTAAAGGCGTGCGCCACCAACGCCCGGTGAAGATTGATTTTTAATTTATGCATATGAGCATTGCACCTGCATGTATGTATGTGCACCACATGCATGCCTGGTGCCTGTGGAGGCCAGAAGAGGGCATCATATGCCTGGAATTGGAGTTAAGATGGTTATGAACCATAATGTGGGTGTTGGAAACAACCTGGGTCCTCTGCAAGAACAGCAAGCTCTCTTAACTACTGAGCCATCTCTCCAGCCCCATCAGCCCCGTTTCCTTGATAACAGCCATTCCAGCTGGGGCTTCGGGTGGGGATAAACTCTCAAGGAGCTTTAATTTGAATTTCTTTGGTGGATATGAATATTGAACTTTTCCTCCAATATTTATTAGCTATTTGTATTTCTTCTTTTTTTGTTTTTTGTTTGTTTGAGACAGGGTTTCTCTGTGTAGCCCTGGCTGTCCTGGAACTCACTCTGTAAACCAAGCTGGCCTCAAACTCACAGAGATCCACCTGCCTTGCTTCCTGAGTGCTGGGATTAAAGGTGTGTGCCAACACAGCTCAGCTGGATTTCTTCTTTTGAGAAACAACTATTCAGTTAGTTTATTACTTGGATGATTTTATGTCTGAATTTTGCAGTTCTTTATACATTCTGCACATTAATCACCTCTCTGATGTAGATGTGGAGTTTGCAAAGATTTGTCTCCCATGCTCTAGGCTGTCTTTTCTCTGTGGTGGTTGTCTCCTTTACTGTGCAGAATGGCTTTGATTTTCCGGAATCTCCTGTGTCCTCTGTTACTGGAGAGCTTTGCAGAGAGTCCTTGCCTGCACCTCTGTCTTGAGTGTCTCCCCCCAGTTTTCCTCTGGCAGTTTGGAAATCTCAGCTCTGACATTAAGATCTTTAGTGTAGTTTGAATTGGCTTTTGTGCAGAGTGGGAGATTTGCATCTAGTTTCATTTTTCTACAGGTAGCTACTCCATTTCCCAACACCATTTGCTGTAGAGACTGTCTTTTTGCCAATGCATGGATTTGGGGCGTGGGTTCTGTTTGTGTCTGAGATAGGGTCTGTCTAGTACTGAGCCCTGGCTCTCCTGAACTCACTTTGTAGATCAGGCTGTCCCTGACTCACAGAGATCTGCCTGTCTCTGGGTGCCACCATCCCAATTCCAATGCATGCTTTTGACAGCTTTGTCATATTTAGGTGGCTCCAGCTGTGTGGGTTTGTTTCTGGGTATTCTATCTAGTTCCATCAACCTGCATGTGGTATTTGTGCCAGTACCATGTTGTTCTTGTTACTTGGCTCTACTATGATTTGAGACAGGGTATTCTGGTACCTCCAGCACTGCTCTTACTGCTTAAGATGGATGCTTTGTGTTTCCACATGAGTTTTAGGATGTCCCCCCAGCTCTGTGAGGACTGTCACTGGAACTGTGGTAGGGATTGTGACTGTGTAGATCACTTTAGATTTGCTATGAGCAGGGGAGGACTTTCTACCCTCTAGTGTCTCCATCAATTTCCTTTTTCAGTGTCTTGACTTTTCCAGGGCCAGAGTCTTTTCTCCCTGGTAAGGAAGAATTAATTCCTAGACATTTCATTTCTTTTTAAAGATATTGTGAGTGGGAGTCCCCTGATTTCTTTCTTGACAAGTGCCTTATTAATATCTAAAGACTGATGATTCAGTGTGCTGATTTTGTAATCTACTTTACTAAGTGTACACTGGAGCTAAGGTTTGGTTGCTTGGTTGGTTTTGATTTTTGGACACAGTGTTTCTCTGTGTAACAGCACTGGCTGTCCTGGAACTCTATTTGTAGACCAGGCTGGCCTCCAACTCATAGAGATTCGTGTGCCTCTGCCTCCCAAGTGCTGGGATTAAAGGCATGCATCACCATTGTCCAGCTAAGGATTTCTTAAGCAACTTTTATATAAGAGACCATATCTTTGGGGGCTGGAGAGATGGTTCAACAGTTAAGAGCACTAGGTGCTCTTCCAGAGGACCCAGGTTCAATTCCTAACATCCACATGGTGGCTCATGACGATATGGGCCCCATCAGGTATATCAGGCTACTGTTCTGGGAACTGTAGCATGGGGCTTGGATTGTGTGAAATCATGGCCAGCACATGGCCATGCTGGCTTGGTCAGAACATGAAAGACTCTCAAGGGAAGCTGCTCCTGTGAATAAGTGAGTTGTTGTAGGCTGACTCTAAACAAATTGCCTGCAGTGTCTGTCAGAGTGAGGGGGACCTGCTCCAGCAGAAGGTGTGCTACTGGAAAGACAATCAGAGGCCCAGTGGTAGAGAGGGGGACAGCCAGGTGGGTATCTACTTTGACAATCTCTTCTTTGGGTGCAAGGACCCTGCTGTGGCCCATCTCAGGGCTGTGCTGCAGATGGAACCTGTCTTGATTTCATCTCCTCTTACAGGCTGAGTGTTTTATTGGTCTTCATGAAAGGCATGATTTATGCTTCAAGACTGCTGGAAAGGCTCAAGCTTTTAAAAATAATTTCTGAAAATGAATTTCTTTTTAGGGTCAGTGACATGATCTCGGTGCTCAGGAGGACTTATGTCCTGTTGATGACCAGGGGTCTTCATCTCCCTTCAAGATTCATTTCTTCTTTCACGTCTTGAACACATACATGCCCCTTTGATTTTCCACGTCGGGACGTCAATTCCCCATTTTTCTCAGAGCGTCTCATCTATAGCAGGTTGGCAATAGTTGTTTGTTGATGCAATTACAGAGACCTACAAATATCTCACCAAGCTGGACATGATGGGTCACAGCTGTAATCACGGCCCCTCAGGACGCCAAGGCAGCAGGAGTTTGAGGCCAGTCTGGGATACTTAATGAGACCCAATTTAAAAAACCTGTGTTACGGGGTGCAACCAACAGCCTTCCATCTTTATAAGGCCCTCACAGGAGGGGAGGGGCAGGATCTCTGAGCAGCTCCCAGAAACCCCTGGGCTACAGTTTCTCATCTCTCTGGACAATAATCTTAGAGTCAAGGGTTGATTACTGAAGCTGCATTATACTGGGAGGCAGGGGAGATGAGCTCTGGGGAATCCCTATCAGTATGGACATCATGTATCAATAAAGAGGGGAGCAGATGAGAGGGGGAGAGGGTGCTACTGTCCAGGGCCTAGGGGCAATTTCTCTAGGGATAGTCACTTTTGGGGAAATGCAGGTTTGCACTACCCTGGTCTTGAGGAAGAATTCTCTTTTTTTCTTTTGGTTTTTTTGGTGACACTGTTTCTCTGTGTAGCCCTGGCTGTCCTAGAATTTACTCTGTAGACCAGGCTGGCCCCTAACTCAGAGATCCATCTGCCTCTACCTCCCGATTAAAGGCTGGGATTAAAGGCATGGGTCACCACCACACCCAGATTCTTTCCTTTTCTTTCCTTTTATTATTTTTTGAGAGAAGGTCTCACTCTGTAGTCCAGGTTGGCTTCGAATCACAATTCTTCTGCCTCAGCTTGTGAAATGCTATAATCACAAGTATGCACTACAATATCTGCCAGAATTCCTTCTTTTTAAACCTGAGTAATAGTATAAACTTCATGCTTTGAAATGTGCTCTTGATTTGGGGGACAAAGACAAGTTTTTTTTTTCATTACTATTAATTTAATTAATTCATTTCTTTTACATCTGGACTACAGTTTCCCCTCCCTCCTCTCCTCCCATCCCCTCACAAAGGCAAGATTCTTCACATACCACAGACCCAACTTTTCATGAGCTGCTGTCTTGCCCTGTGCTTCCCTCTGGAGGTGGGGCAGGGGGGGGGGACAGTCTTCCCTGCCCTGCTGCTTCCCTCATCTGCCTTGCCCCTGATCCCCAAACACTCTATTCATAGCTGGGAAGCATTGAGGATGCTCAGGAAGCAGCTTGATATTTCAAATCTGGTATGTGGAGCCAGCCAGGAACTAACAAGCAGAGACCCTAACTTGTCTTGTATGAATTAGACTCTACACCAAGGGTTGTTCTTCTCCACAGCTCTACTTCATCAAGAAACAAAGAAACTATTAGAATCATGAGCCAGACTCTCTCCCTGTCTCCATTGTAAGAGCCAACAGGATCTTGGGGTCATCAGTGTACCAGGAAGATGACACCATCTTGGTAGCAGCCAAAATGGAGCCTGAACCTTACCCCAGTGACTTCTCACACCTGTCACCAGTACAACATGCACTCAAGGACAAAGGACCTGGTCTCTTCAAAAACAAGTCATTAGAAAGATTTGTTGTACAGTGTGTTGCTGTAATTAATAATGATACATCAAAATTCCTCAGCAATGGGGCTAGACAGACAGCTCAGCAGATAAGTGTATGTACTGTTCTTGCAGAGGACCTGAATTTGGTTCCCAGCACCAGTGTCTGGCAGCTCACAACCAGCTCCAGTGGATCCAGTGTTCTCTTTTGGCCTCTGAGGGTACTGTGCATGCATGCATGCACATGTGTACACACACACACACACACACACACACACACACACACACACACACAAGAGAGAGAGAGAGAGAGAGAGAGAGAGAGAGAGAGAGAGAATAAATAAATAAAAAAGAAATCTTGAGCCTGGTCTACATAGTGAATTTCAGGACAGTCAGGGCTACATAGTGAGACCCTGTCTCATAAACAAAGGAACAATAAGTAATCTTTAAAAAAAAAAAAAAGAGGGGTTGGGGATTTAGCTCAGTGGTAGAGCACTTGCCTAGCAAGCACAAGGCCTGGGGTTCGATCCTCAGCTCCAAACAAAACAAAACAAAAACAAAAACAAAAAAACAGGGCCAGGTGGTGGCAGCTCACGCCTGTAATCCCAGCACTCGGGAGGCAGAGCCAGGTGGATCTCTGTGAGTTCGAGGCCAGCCTGGTCTACAAAACGAGTTCCTGGACAGCCTCCAAAGCTACAGAGAAGCCCTGTCTCGAAAAACCAAAAAAAAAAAAGATAATTTTAAGAAATTCAGAGATGTCTTTTCCTGACAAACAAAGAAGCAAAAATCCTCAATAAAATATCTGAGAATAGAATTTAAGCACACATTAAGATCACACACCATGATGAAGTTGTTTTCATCCTAGGAATGTAGGATTGATTCAACATAAATCAAAACATGGTAATGCAACAGGTATGTAGGTGACAGAAATCACATGATCATCTCACAGTTGCAGAAAAGGCCTTTGACTAAGTTCAACATCCCTTCGTGGTAAAATCCCTGAAGAAACTCTGAAGAGAAGGAACACACCTCAAAATAGTAAAGGCTTTATATGCAAACCCATAGCCAACACTATACTAAACAAGAAGAAACTGAAAGCATTTCTTCTACAACTAGAAATGAGATAAGAGTGGACATTTTGCCTACTCTTATTCAATTTTGTACTTGAAGTCTTAGCTATAAACAAGAAAAAGAAGTAAAATGGATATAAATAGAAAAGAAAAAAGTCAAAGTATCCCTGTTTGAAGACATGTTTTTGTTTTTTTTTTAAATATTTTGTGTGTGGGGTTACTTTTCCTGCATGTATGTGTATCACATGTATGTGCTGCCCCAACATGCCAGAAGAAGGTCAGGTCCCCTGGAACTAGAGTTCCAGATTGTCATGAGCCACCACACTAATGACAGAGGACCCAGTGCTCTTAACGGATGAACCATCTCTCCAGCTCTCAAAGACATGCTCTCAGGCTGGAGAAACGGCTCAGAGGTTAAGAGCACTGACTGCTCTTTCAGAGGTCCTGAGTTCAATTCCCAGCAACCACATGGTGGCTCAGAACCATCTGTAATGAGATCTGGTGCGGTGCCCTTTTCTGGCCTGCAGTGATACATGCAAACAGAACACTGTACACATAATAAATAAATCTTTTTTTTTTAAAGATATGGTCTCATATAAAAGTTGCTTAAGAAACCCTTAGCTGCAAAAGAGAGAGAGAGAGAGAGAGAGAGAGAGAGAGAGAGAGAGAGAGAGAGAGAGAGAGAAAGAAAGAAAAGAAAAGAAAAAAAGAAACCCTTAGCTGGACAATGGTGATGCATGCCTTTGATCCCAGCACTCGGGAGGCAGAGGCACACGAATCTCTGTGAGTTCGAGGCCAGCGTGGTCTACAAAAAGAGTTCCACGACAGCCATGACTGTTACACAGAGAAACCCTGTTTCAAAAACCCAAGAGAAAGAAAGAAAGGAGGGAGAGAAGGAGGGAGGGAGGAAAGGAGGGAGGGAGGAAGGAAGGAAGGAAGGAAGAGAGAAAGAAAGAAAAAGAGAGAGAAAGATTAAAAGAAAGAAGAGAAAGAAAAAAGAAAAGGAGAAGGGAAAAGAAACAGCTCCAGTGCACAGTTAGAAAAGTAGATTACAAAATCAGCATGCAGAATCCTCAGTCTTCCGATATCAATAATGCGCTTGTCAAGAAAGGAACCAGTTGAAACCCTGTCTCAAACAAACAAACAAACAAAAAACAAAAAAAGAAGAAATACAAATAGCTAATAAATATTGGAGGAAAAGTTCAATATTCATATCCACCAAAGAAATTCAAATTAAAGCTCCTTGAGAGTTTATCCCCACCCGAAGCCCCAGCTGGAATGGCTGTTATCAAGGAAACGGGGCTGATGGGGCTGGAGAGATGGCTCAGTAGTTAAGAGAGCTTGCTGTTCTTGCAGAGGACCCAGGTTGTTTCCAACACCCACATTATGGTTCATAACCATCTTAACTCCAATTCCAGGCATATGATGCCCTCTTCTGGCCTCCACAGGCACCAGGCATGCATGTGGTGCACATACATACATGCAGGTGCAATGCTCATATGCATAAATTAAAAATCAATCTTCACCGGGCGTTGGTGGCGCACGCCTTTAATCCCAGCACTGGGGAGGCAGAGGCAGGCGGATCTCTATGAGTTCGAGGCCAGCCTGAGCTACAGAGCGAGATCCAGGAAAGGCGCAAAGCTACACAGAGAAACCCTGTCTCGAAAAACAAAACAAAAAAAAGCAAAACAAAAAATCAATCTTCAAAAGAAAGAAAAACAGGGCTGGTGAGGTGGTTCAGCAGGTAAAGGTAGTTGCCAGGAGATACCAGGAGACATTACAATCTGGGTTTGACCCCTGAGATGCATAAGGTGGAAAGAGAGAATCAAGTTATCCTTTGACCACCACACATGTGTACATGAGTGCACACACATACCATATAAACACACAAGCTAAAATTTAAAAATAAACAAGAAAACAACAGTGGGGTGGGGTTTAATAGCTCATTTGTTAGAGGACTTACCCAGCATGCATAAAGCTTTGGGTTGATTCAGATAAACTTGGTTGGTGGTACATGCCTGCAATCCCGGCACTGGAGAGGTGGAGGCAGGGAAGATCAGAAGTTCAAAGCCAGCTTGGATTACCTGAGACTCTGTCTCAAAAACAAAGTGATAACAAATGGTGGTGAGACTGTGAAGGAAAGGGGACCCTTATACAGTGCTCCTGGGCATGTAAACTGGTGCAGCCATTATGGAAGCCAGTGTGGAGGCTCCTCGAAAAAATTAAAAATAGAGTCTGGAGAGATTGCTCAATACTTAAGAGAACTTTCTGGTCTTATTCCAGCATCCATGTGGTAGCTCACATCTGCCTGTAACTCTAGTTCTTCAGAATCTGGCAGCCCTTCTGGCTTCTCTGGGCACCAGGCACACATGGAGCACATACATACACATGGAAACTCACACATTCATATAAAATAAATCTTTAAAACACGCGCGCGCGCGCGCGCGCGCACACACACACACACACACACACACACACACACACACACACTCGCATACACCTAAAACCAGAATTGTCGTATGACTCAGCTATTCCATTTTGGGTGTCCATACACCAAGGGTTCTAGGTCACACCACAGAGATACTTGTGCATTCATGTTCACTGCTGTACCTATTCATAATGACCAGGAAATACAACCAGCCTAAATCCATCAGCACACAAATGGACATTCACTCAGAAGAAAGTGTGGTATATAGACAATGGAGTTTTTCAACGGTTAAAAGAAATAAAATCTTGGCATTTGCAGGAAAAGAGATTTAACTGGAAAAAGTACTGTGTTAAATGAAAAAAGCCAGACTCAGACAGACAAACACTATTTCCTATAGTATATGAGGTTCAGAGTCAAGCGTGCATGTGATATAAGGGGACAAGCAAGGGAAAGAGGGTAATAGACTTCATGTAAAAGTGGAACCAGCAAGAATGGGACAGAAAGGTGGATACAGCGTGTGGGAGGCCGGGAATAAGAGCAAAGGAGATTACTGTACAGGTATTAACAAATCATAACAAAATCCATCACCTTGTGTGCTAGCCTAAAAATTTAAGAGAAAAACTATTATTTTGAAGAAAACAACAACAACGTTAAGTGATGTGACCTGTTTCCACTCACTTCCAGATCAGCAACTAAGGCTGAGAACCTGAGGATGCTATACCCAGGCCAGATGCCCTCCACAAAGAGGACCACCACCATACCTGAAGAGAGGGTTGACCCAGGACCTGGCCAGCAGCAGGGGCTTGCAACAGAAGAAAGGGAACCTTTGGCAACTGCAGTGGGTGAAGGAGTCTCGGGGCAGGATGCTGGCTCTGCCTCCCAGCCCTGAGGGGTTGGGGTGAGAATGTGAGCACCGGTGAGACGTCAGACTATTGATGTGAGGAGAAGGGTGGGAACCTCGGCCGCCTGGGTGGTTCTCTCTGCTTCTCCTTGCCCACGTCTTCATCTGTAAATTGAGGGCCTGGGTAGGACCCCCAGTTACCTATCTTTGCTCTATTCAGCACTGATATGTGTGTCTTTGTAGCTCAGTAGCAGATCGAAATAATCACATTTAATCAGGAAAACAATGATCACAAACTTACTGACCAACTATAGTTGGGGAGATGGGCCCCAGAGGGAGGAGGAGGCTTGTGTCTGGTGACATGTGACAACTGGGTGCATAGTGTGGCTCTGCAGCCAGCTTGTTTTTACAATGCTTTCTGTGTCGAGGAGACTATAAGCCCAGATTCCAGCACATGATTCGGTTGCCATTTAAAATATTAAATGTTAATATTGCATAAAGATTCATTTATACATATTACATTTTCAAGTCAGAGCTCATGTCCTTTTATAAAAAGTCTTATTTTTAATGGGGCTGGAGAGATGGCTCCACGGTTAAAAGCACAGGCAGCTCTTCCAGAGAACTCAAATTCAGTTTCCAGGATTTATATGGTGGCTCACAACTGTAGCATGAATCCTAATAAATTAATAAAATCTCCAGAGTCAGATGTCAGGGTGAAAGCTGAAAGATCAGAGAAGCAGAGCAGCAGCCATTAGTTCTTACCTCTACAAAATTCCCGGTCAAAAGGGGCCTCAGCTCCTGTCCCTCCAGCCTTATATTCCTCTCTCCGCCCAGCCCTATCACTTCCTGTCTCCACCTCCCTTGTGCTGGGATTAAAGGCATGAGATCCCAAGTGCTGGGATCAATGGTGTGTGCCACCACTGCCTGGCTCTGTTTTGATTTTACACTGGATTAATGCTGTGTAGTTCGGGATGGCCTTGAACTCACAGAGATCCATCTGTTTCTGCCTCCCGAGTGCTGGGATTAAAGGTGTGTGCCACCACCGCCTGGCCTCTGTGGTTAACTAGTGGCTTAGCTCCACACTCTGATCTTCTGGCAAGCTTTATTTGTTAGATCACAAACAAAATATCACCACACACAACCATCTGTAACTTCAGTTCCTGAGGATTTAACCCCCTTTTCTGGCCATCATGGGCCAGAGGCATGAACATGGTGCACAGACTTACTTGCAGGCAGGACACTCAGAAGCATAAAATAAATCTAAGAACTCATTAAAGATTTGTATTTACCATCTTTATTTCTCTCTCTCTCTCTCTCTCTCTCTCTCTCTCTCTCTCTCTCTCTCACTCACACACACACACACACACACACACACACACACACGTGCGCGCGTGCATGTGTGTGTGTGTGTGTACCACATGTTCACAGTTGCCTGAGGAACCCAGACAAGGGTGTTGGGTCCCTTGGAGCTAGAGTTACAGGTGGTTGTGAGCCACCTGAAATGGGTCCTCTGGAAGGGCCCCAAGTGCTCTTCACCTCCAAACCATTTCTCCAGCTCCCAGGGCTCATGTTCTTAAACAGATAGTGAAGGTACAATCTAGAAGTTCAAGAAGAAACAGCCAGACACAGAAACTGCTGTGGTTCAGCTTTGGGAAGGTCCATGAGTCACGGCTAGTCCCCAGGGCCCCACTTTTGGAAGGTGGAGTCGGCCTGGTGGAAGGAAATGAGGTCATTTGAGTATGTCTTCAGGTAGACCATGGAAACCCAGCTAGTCTCCGCTCTCTGGCTTGAGATGTGAGCATTCACTCTGATGCACACTCTCACCATTCCCACCCACTGCCCTCATTGTAGGCACAGTTAATGGACTACCTGATTTTGGATTTTGAATCTTTAAACTGAGCGCTAACTACACTTTCTCTTTACGTTAACTGCTTCAGGGATTTTGTTGTAGCAGTGCAAAGCTGACTAGCACAGAAGCCAATGCTACTGAGTTATTCTCGTGATCATGTTTCTTATTGGGGGTATGTATGTGTTCATGTATGTATGCACGTGTACATTCAAGTGCTTATGCACATGTGTGGTCGTATGTATGAAAGCCAGAAACCAAGATTGAAGTGTCTTTCTCAACCAGTCTCCAACTTAGTTTTTTGAATCAGGGTCTCTCACTGGCCTCTTGGTGAAGGATGCATGTCAGCTCTGCAGCTAGGACATTGTTCATGCTGGTTAGTTTTTGTCAACCTGACACAAACTGAGTCACCTGGGAAGAAGGAACCTCACTTGAGGAGTCACCTCCATCAGACTGGTAGTGGACATGTCTGGTGCATTTTAATGTTGATGATTGATGTGGGAGGGCCCAGGCCATTGTGGGTTGTCCTACCCCTGGGCAGATGGTCCTGATGAATACAAGAAAGCAAGCTGAGCAACCAGGAGGAACAAGCTAGTAAGCCAGTTCCCCATGGTCTCTGCTTCAGTTCCTGCCTTCAGATTCCTGCTTGGCTTCCCCTGATGATGGGTTGTAACCAGTAAGCCAAACAAATCCATTCCTCCCCAAGTTGCTTTTGTGACAGAGAAGTAAAGTAGGACCCTGTGAGTACTGGCAATCTCAGGTTCTCACGCTCGTACTGGGAAGATTTTACCAACCAAACCATCTCCCCAATCACATCTTGTTTGGGGGAGGGGAGAAGCAAGGGGTGTAGGTTACTTTGAGGATTTCATGAAGCATGGGCTGACCTTGAATTCATTATGTAGCTCAGGATGATTTCGAACTTCTGATCCCTTACCCCCACCTGCAAGTACTGGAATTACTGGTGTGTCCCACCATTCTTGGTATCTTAGATTTTTATTATTTCTTGGTTATGGCTATTCATTAAAAAGTTGTCATGGGCCGGGTGGTTGTGATGCACACCTAGGATCCCAGCACTCAAGAGGTAGAGGCAAGTGGATCTCTGTGAGTCTGAGGGCAGCCTGGTCTACAGAACTAGTTCCAGGAGAGCCAGGACTGCACAGAGAAACCCTGTCTCGAAAGACCGGAAAAAGAAGAAAAGTAGGAGAAAGAGGAAGAAGAAGAAGAAGAGGAAGAGGAAGAAAAAAAAGATGAAGAAGAAGGTTGTTGTTATGGATGGAGAAGCAACTAGATCAACCTTTGTTTTCACATGTATAGCAGATTGCATGGTTTTGTTTTCCTGCCCGTGACTGATATAACAGGAAAAAAAAATTGCGACTGAGTGGTGGTGGCACATGTCTTTAATCCCAGCCCTCAGGAGGCAAAGGCAGGTGGATCTCTATGGGTTCTAGGCCAGCCTGGGCTACAGAGTGAATTCCAGGAACAGCCAGGGCTACACAAAGAAATCTTGTCTTGAAAAAACAAAAAAGAAAAGAAAGAAAGAAATTTTGCTGGAACATTTTAGTTTTATTTGAATTGCAAGTACGTGTCCCAAAGAACTGAGAGGTGGGACTCCAGCAGATGCTCACCCACTGACATCTGTAGCAGCATCACTCACAATATTGGAAACATGGCAGGAGGTAACTCAAGTGTGTATCAACAGGTCTATGGACAGGCAGTGTGGCAGGCCCATACATAGTGAAATGATTCAGTGTGAAGAGGAAAGGGACTCTGAAACACAACCACACGGGCAAATCCTGGAAACACGATGAGAGAATCGAGGCAGCTATAGATTAAATATTAGCTATTAAATAAAGCAGAACTAAGGGTCAAATTCTGCATAATTCATAGGATACCCAGAGTGGTTGAGTTCAAAGACTGGAAGTTAATGTTTGGCAGATAGTTACAGTTTGGGAAGAGAAAAATGTCCTAGCGATGTATGATGGGGCTGGGTGCACGGCAATGTGACTATACGTAATGCTACTGAGTCACACATGGAAAAATGCCCAAAGTGCAGCCAGATATGGTGGAGTGCCTATTGCCCCAGCTGTGTGGGAGGCTGGCACAAGATCACTTGAGCCCAGGAGTTTTGAGGCCAGCCTCACAGTAAGAGTGGTGTTTGTACTGGAACATCATTGGGACAGCACTCCACTGGTCTGGGCATCTGGAACATCATTGGGATAGCACTCCACTGGTCTGGGCCTCATTTGCATTTTCCTGTTGGACTTACACAGTTTTTCCAGGATGTCTTCAGCTTTCTCAGCTGTTCAAGGACAACTCCATGGGGGAACTGGCACCTTAGCCTCTGGGTCTCCCAAGAAAGATTGCACTTATCCATTTGAAAATTAAGGGAAGCTTGAAGCGGAAGGCAAAAGCTGTAATCAAGGCACTGAGCCGGGAATGGCTGCCCATTGGCAGGTGGTGCCTCTTGCTGTATGGGCATCAACCTTATTTTAGCCAAATCAGCATATCACAGCACATCAATATCGCTAATTTTAATTATAATGGTTTGGTAGTTTGCTTTATTTTCAATTTGCAAATTATTTTACTTTTATGATTGCAAGATGCCTTTAAGCACCAGGAGGTTTTTTTCTCATTTTGTTTTGTTTTGTTTTTTTGTTCTTTTGGTTTTTGTTTTGTTTCGTTTTTCGAGACAGGGTTTCTCTGTGTAGTTTTGGTGCCTGTCGTGGATCTCGCTCTGTAGACCAGGCTGGCCTCAAACTCACAGAGATCCTCCTTGCTCTGCCTCCTGAGTTTTCAGTATTTATCTATTTTATGTATATGAGTGACCTGTCTTCATGCACACCAGAAGAGGGAATCAGATCCCATTACAGATGGTTGAGAGCCACCATGTGGTTGCTGGGAATTTAACTCAGGACCTCTGGAAGAGCAGCCAGTGCTCTTAACCACTGAGCCATCTCTCCAGCCCCAAGGAATTCTCCCTTTTAATGTGATCTTGTGAACAAGGCAGCTATGCTCCTAGATCCTCCAGTCTGTGCCTCACTGCTCAAGTGGGGAGTTGGGGGGAATCAATCCATCCTCTGCTCCACTAGTTTCATATGACTGGCAGCAGTATGTGGCCTTTCCCAGGATATTGGGACCGGTTTGCAATGGGCTCGGGATCCCATGGAAGAGATACTGCAAGGAGATATATCTGGACCTTCTGGATGAATGTCCTCACTTACTCTCTTCTGAGAGTATGTAGGTGAGGTCACAGCTGCTGTGTCACAAGCATGACAAGCAGGTGAGAACAGGAACACAGAGTGCAGTCTTTGTGGCCATCTCTCCTGCTGGAGTTCCCAGGGTTGGGATGAGGTGTGTAATATGTGTCACTGTCTCATCGTAACCCTTCGTAGATTGTTACAGGGACTGAATGAGAAAATAAGAGGGAAAGTATTGAGTAAGTACTTTTTTTTTAAGCTGTGAAGTTCATCCAAATGATGACAATTGTTCTAATTCAGTATTTTAAAATTCAAAACCAAACTGGGCATGCCAATTATACACATCCAGATGCTGTCTCCTGGCTGGTCCTCATGCTGGAAGTGATAGGTAGAGTGGCCTCCATGCTTTTGCAAGAGAGGGAGGCAGATACAGCTGGAGACGCCGGTGCTTTATTTTCAAGTTGGGGAATGACACATCGGGACTTAATATTTTACCTTTTTACTCATTCATGTGTCTGAAGTATTTCATTATAAATTTGAAAAAAAAATCAATCCTGCCTCTGGCTTTCCAGATAGTTTATTAATGGCATTTGGCAGCAAGAATGCCGGTAGGCTCCTTCTTATTAGCTGAGAACTTTCTAGGGTGTTGGTGCTGTTCATTGGGGTTTATCTTCCCTCATCAAGCAGCCAGTCTGTGGCTCAACATTCACAGTGAGTGCCTAGAGGCCTGTGTGAGTCTCTGGGGTTGGATGCATCTGCTCTTACCTCCAAGGCCTCAGATGGCTTTACTTCCTTTTCTTCCCATGGTCATGTGATTCTAGGGGCTGTGGGACAAAAGTCCGGAAGCAAAAGCTTGGAACGCTGCTTCAGGCCAAGGCACCCCAGTGGCTCCCAGACCACAGTGTTCTTGTTGCTGTGTGGAGAGCAGTTGCCTGTGGAGGTGGTAGAGCCCCCAGATCCAAGCAGCTGGAGTTCCTGTGCCCACCAGACAGTCCACTGCTATGAAGAGTCATCCAGCTTCACAGCAGGCTCAGTGTGAAGACCGGAGAAGCTGTTATGGTTCTGAGGAGCCAAAGTTTGGGAGACTCTGTACCTAAACTCGACTGAGTGGGTCCTGACAGTTTCCTGTCCAACAACTAGAATCGCCTGCTGGCTCTTGGGTTCTCATGCGCTGCATGTTCTCCAGGGCAAGGAACCCAGAGATGAGCACACAGATCTGTAACCTGCAAGGCCTTGATAGAGCACTATTGGATCTGTGGTTCTTCCGTGCCTTAGATACAGGTTCCTAAACTGAACCCCCACTTCAGGAAAGCACTGGGCCTCATCTAACACCTTGGGGGGGTTAGAGAGTCTGTGGGCATGTTTTAAATGTCCACCAGATCCACATACTTAAGAGTTAACCATACATACCAGCTGTGGAGCATCAAGCTGGCTCTTTAACAAACTAGGAACAGGTTATCATCTTGGGTAACCCTCGAAAGGCAGGACCCAGGGGCACCTGACACACTCACAACTGCTGCCTGAGGCTTGACTCCTGCACTGACTAGCTTTATGTCAACTTGGTACAACCTATAGTCATCTGAGAGGAGAGAGCCTCAGTTGGGACAATGCCTCTAGAAGATCGGATGTAGACAGATAGCCTGTGGTCTTAATAAGTGACTCACTTAAGTAGTGATTGATGAAGGAGGGCCCAGCCCATTGTGGTTGGTACCGTTGCTGGGCTAGTGGTCCTGGGTTCTATTAGAAAGCAGACTGAGCAAGCCATGATGAGAAGCCAATAAGCAGCACTGCTCCATGGCCTTTGGATCAGTTCCTGCCCTGTTTCAGTTCCTGCACTTACATCCTTCAGTGATGAACTATGATATGAAAATGCAAACCAAATAAACCCTTTCCTCCTCAACTTGCTTTTGTTCACGGTGTTTTATCACAGCAGTGGTAACCTGGCTAAGGTTACTGACTAAGACAACCCCCATGTCTTTCACGTTGGGTTTAATGCTCTAGTCAGTGGGCTATGATGACCCTAATGGGTCCTCTCTTCTCTTAGACTTTGACAGTTCCTAGACTGTTATTACCACCACCACTGGGCCAGAATCTCCTACAGGGTCCTTCCAGGGCCACTGCTCCCCCATCTGCATCAGAGCTGGCCGGTGTGTCACATTCCTTCCTGAGATACCACAATAACAAACAGTTTGGCCCCTCCCTCTGTGTTCTGCCATCCAGCCCATTACCACATTTCCCTGTGCCATTGTGAACTCTGGAAACAGCGAACACACCATCTTTACCGTAGCCATTGTCTGAGCCACTAGCTTACCTGCCCTTGAATCAGATCTCAGAGTGCCATGCCTGGCTCTGCTCACCTCACATATGCATAACCAGAGCCTCAGGAGGCCTGAGCTACTGAGACCTTGCTCAGTCACCATGGGCTCACCACATGACCTGGACACCCACCACATGACCTGGACACCCACCACATGACCTAGACACCCACCACATGGCCTGGATACACACAAACACTTTCCCCAAGGTCTTAGATATTTCTAGATTTCTTCAGCTAGTGACTATTTTAGCCCCGACTGCTGCTTCTAGCCTTGGCTCTTACATGAACTCCTTGTATCAGAAGAGATTTACTGCCCTAACTCTTCTGTATCTCAATTTAATGAAAATGTTAAGGATAGTTTGATGGTCTTACGCCAGTGTAATTTTAAATAAAATGTCCTCATTCTTTGGCAGACTCTGCCACCCGATGTTTAACTATCAGAAAGTACTTAAGTGGAGTGCTATTTTCAATATTGTCTAAAGACAATCAGTATGTTTGATAGCATCCCCCCACCCCCAGAATAAACAAAGAAATTTTATGGGCATCTTTGAGGCAAAGCCTCATCTTCATCACCAGGAATTGAACCATGGTTTCTGGTGGGTTCACAGAGATGTATCTTCAGGGAAATGCCCCACTCTGGAGTTACAGGGGAACTGGGCACCAGTCCTGAGTGCTGCAATTCCCAGCTAGGAAGCCTCTTGCTCGACTCTCTTTCTGAGCTTTGGTGTTTTGTAAAATGTGGTGGTCCTATTTACCATCTAGGGTTGCCATTGCGGGAAGCAAGTGAGAGTCTGCATGGTAGTAGTGCACCCTAGCAGGACTCCAGAGCTCCTGCAGTGGCTTTGATCCCCTGCTGTTGTTTACATACTCCAGCACCTAATTACTTCTAAGTGACTTTGCCTGGGAGCCTGTGCACAGCTTCCCAGAGTACTGTGTGCTCTGAAGTCTGATGCAGTGCCTTGCTCCCTGTTGGTCTTGTAGCCCAAAGATGGTGAGGTAGTATGGGGCACTTGTGCTCTGGTTGTCTGTGCCCACATCTGGAATGGCTGCCAAACACACTCTTAATTGGCTTGTCTTTTTAAATGATTAAAACGATGTTGAAGACAATGAATAAAATAGTATCAGCAGCTGGGCAGCAGTGGCACACGCCTTTAATCCCAGCATTTGGGAAGCAGAGCCAGGTAGATCCTTGTGAGTTTGAGACCAGCCTGGTCTACAGAGTGAGATCCAGGACAGGTACAACTATATGGAGAAACCCTGTCTCAGAGGGGAAAAAATAGTATCAGTAGATGTGGTAGTTTGAATGAGATGTCCCCCATATTCTCAAGCATTTGAATACTTGGTCGCTAGTTGGTGGTGCTGTTTGGTTAAGCTTAGGAGGTGTGGCCTTGCTGGAAGAAATATATCACTGGGAGCTGACTTTGTTTCAAAAGCCATGCAACATTCTCAATTTGACTTGTCTCTTTCTGTTTCCTGCTTTCAATTTAAGATGCAAGCTCTCAGCTCACCATGCCTCCCTGTTGCCACTCTTCTCTGCCATGATGGCCATACCTCCTAATCCTTCCCAAACAGTACTATCAACTGCAGACCAAGCATTTAAATATACAAACCTATGGGGCCCATTCTTGTTCAAACTACCACATTCCACTCCATAGGCTTATGGCCATATCATAATGCAAAATGCATTCAATCCAACTTCAAAAGTCCCCATAGTCTTTCAGTATCAACTTTGTTGAAAAATCCAAAGTCCAGGGCTGGAGAGATGGCTCAGAGGTTAAGAACTTCCAGAGGTCCTGAGTTCAATTCCCAGCAACAATTCCCAACAATTACAAGGTGGCTCACAACCATCTGTAATGAGATCTGGCACCCTCTTCTGTATATATAATAAATAAATAAATAAATCTTTAAAAAAAAAAAAAGGGTTGGGGATTTAACTCAGTGGTAGAGCGCTTGCCTAGCAAGCGCAAGGCCCTGGGTTCGGTCCTCAGCTCTGGGAAAAAAAAAACAAAAACCCAAAGTCCAATGTCTCTCCCTAACTGTAATCCCCAGTAAAATAAAAGAGCAAATTATATACTTCCAACATACAATGGCACCGACTATATATTATCATTCAAAAAAGGAGGAATGGGGCCATAATGAGGAAATACCAGACCAAAGCAAGATTCAAACTCAGCAGGGCAAGCTCCACACCCTATAGCTCCATCTTTGTCCAATGTCAAAGAGCTGAGACAGCTCTTCCCTTCCAGCTTTGCTGACTGTGACACACTTCTCTCCCTTGGGTTGGTTCCACTTCTTGTCTGCAGTTCTCCTTGGCAGACATCCCATGGCTCTGAACACCGTCGTGGAATCTCCAGTAAAATCTAGTCTTTATACTTTTTCCAATTCACACACTGGCCTCTCAGGGCTTCTCACTCCCTTGGGGCCTTTGTGCAAGGGACTTCCCTGTCACACGTTGCCTGGCCTCACCAGTTCTCCTTAACTACCCAAGGAAGATTCCACAACCCCTTTATTTGTGTATTGTTCATGACTCTAAAGCCAGAACCATATGGATGACACTGCCAAGTTCAACCACCAGCGTGGGTGAACGCTGGCACCTTTGAATCACATTTGTAGCCGTTTTGATTTTGTTGTTGTTGCTTTTTAGGGGCAGGAAATTCTGGGGCCCTTTTCATTTTACAAGTTGGAGGTTTAGCTGGGCAGGGTCTTGCCCTGAGGGCGCCCTTCCCTTTATTCCAAAGTAGATCATGCCTCACCTTAATCTGCGGATCTTTTTCAGCACGGGCTTGGGCTCCAACACTGAATTTCCTAGTACTCTTTGTCTTCTTCAAACTGTGCATTTTGTATTTCTTTTTTCCCTTTATTCTTAATTTACATGTATGGGTGTTTTCCCTGTTATGTCTGTTGTAGTGCCCTGGAACTCCTAAACTGGGTAACTGCGCCCTGCTTGCTGACCTTGACCTTGATGTCCTCCCTATGCTGATTCCCTGCCGGTCTCCACCCTCCTGAATGCTTAAGAGAAGTTCCTTGTTTGTGTATCCTGCATTTGGTGTAAACAGCTTAGATGCAAGAAAGAAGAACATTCAGTAGCGAACTTCTGCCCTCCGGGGTTCCTCCGTTGTGCTGTAAGCCTGTATTTAAGGTTTCCTCCCTTCTTCAATAAACGGCATTCGGCATCCCCTAGCAGGAATGACTTGCTGTCTCTTGTCTCTGTTTTGATCCACAGCCACATGGTGAATGGGTGGTGGTAGGGCGGGCGCTACTGCAACAGTCTGTGAACCATATTCATGCAGTGCCCACAGAGGTCAGAAGAGAGCGCTGGATCTACTGGAACTGGAGTTACACATGGTTGTGAGCCAACATGTGGGGCCTGGGAATTGAACCCTGGTTGTCTGGAAGAGCAGCCAGTGCTCTTAACTACTGTACCATCTCTCCAGCCCATTATATTTCCTTTTAGACCTGTGTAAGAGTGATCACTAACAACCATGCAATTGAGTCAACATTAAATTGTTGGAAACTTTCTCCACTATAGAAATAGTCCATGACTTTTCAATTTAGCCTCTGGAAACTTAAGACAGGGAAAGAATGGAACCAGACTCTGCCAAAGTATCACAGAAATGGTCTCCAGCCCTGTTGCTGTTAAAGTCCTTGCTTCTCTCTGAAGCCTTCTGAGATGGGCCTCGTCAGTCCTCTTAGCTCTCAGTACTTCTATCTTCCAAGTTCCTACTAAGATGGCCCCATTAAGCTCAATTGCTTTCCTAGTCCAAAGTCTCAAAATCTTCCACACTCACTCCCATCTTTGCCCCTCGCCGCAGCCCCCCCCCCCCCCCAAAAACAAAAACAAAAACAAAAAACCCACACAGGTCTGTTACAGCAATGTCCCATTTGGGGTACCAACTTGTGTGTTAGGTATTTTCTACTGCTGTGATAAAACACTATAAACTTATAAACTTATAAAAGAGGGTTTAATTGGGCTTAAGGTTCCAGGAGGTAAAAGTCCATGGGGTTGAATGAAGACATGGGAACAGGTGGCTGGGCAATAGTTGAGAGCTCACATTTAGATCCACAAGTGGGAGGCATAAAGGCCATGAGGAATGGCATGGATCTTTTGAAATCTCAAAGCTAGCCCCCAGTGACACAGCTTTTCTATCCAGACCAAACTTTTCAATCCTTCCCAAACAGTTCCATAAACTTGGGACCAAGCCTTCAAACATACAAGCCTCTGGAGGCCATTCTCATTCAGACCACCACAGTGGCTGGACTCATTGTGTACTTTTGACCCCTCCGGGGACAGGTGATCAGGCACAACACGACTGGCTATGTTGTAGCAATTTCCTCTGAGTTGAAACATTGCACCCTGCCTGGAGGTTCTTTAAGGCTCAAATGCTTCTAAACTGAAGCATTCCATCCTGGAAGGTAGCTTCTTAAGACTTAGGAGGTATACTAGTAAAACGAGTCAGCTGGTAAAGGTGCTTGCTGCCAGGCCTGAGAGCCTGAGTTCCATCCCTGGAAGGAGAGAGCCAGCTCAGGACTAGCCATCTTGAACACTCCACAGACACCTCAAGACAAATGTACAAAGATGTCACTGATTGCCCTGGCTTCTGAAGGTCCAGCCTCAGCCAGGGCTGCTGGACACAGCTGGTACCAAGGTTTACAGCCATAAGCCTCAGTGAAACATTTCTGTGACCTGAGGGGATGCACTTCCCCAGAGGAGGAATTGCTGTGATTGGTGCTAAGAGGCAAGGCTAGGATTGGTACAAACACCCCATAGAAGCAGGTGATTATGGACTTTCAGTAGTTTGGGCTGAGCTGGGACCATGAGAGAAGAAGCAGCAGAAAGCTTTGGTAGCAAAGACCCTGGTGACAGCTGATATGTGAACTCCCCAATAGCATGACAGTTGAAGCCCCCACAGGTGTGACTAGGACCCCAACACATATGCTTGATCCCACTTGGTACCACCTGTGGGTCCAATAGTATCCATTGCTGCCTGGGAGCCTGAACCCAGCTGGTGGTAGTTCGGTCATGGCTGCCCATGTCTGAATAATCCTGACGACCTCTGGTACCTTGTTCCTGACTGACAGTGGGAGTCTTAGCTGGCACCCAGCCTCCCAAATGCAGAGGAGGTATGTTCAACCAAACCAACAGCAGCCATTGAGTTGTAGATGTTGGCTAAGGGAGCAGCTGAACAGTGGGACAGCAGCCAGAGCAGTGAGCCCACTGAAGAAAGAGGAAGAAAACGAGAACTTGCAGGCTCAGTCCCCAAAAAAGTCCAAGAAAACTGTCAAGTTTTCAGATGAAGGGTCTCAGTCTCCCACCCCTAGCCAAGGGTCCCATCCCTGAGGCCACCGCAGGAACACTGGAGGGCTCCACTTGCCGCTGCTGCTGTGTGACTTACTGCCACTGTTCCCTGCTGTCGGAAACGGGAGGAAATGAAAGCATCCAGAGACTAACACTTGAAGAGCTTCTCCATGGCTAGCTAGGACTTCCATCCAGAGGAGCAGAAGGAACCCCGCCAGCCGATTCATGCCAGTAAACGCACGCAGTATTTCTCTCTCCGTGTCTGGCTTACTTCACTTCCTGTAGTGTCCTCTAGGTTCACTCAGGTTGCTGCCAACATAAGGATTTTCTCTTTTTGAAGGTTGAATGGTGCTGGATGATGGTGGTGCACACCTCTAATCCCAGCACTTGGGAGGCAAGAGCCAGGTGGATCTCTGAGTTTCAGGACAGCCTGGTCTACAGATGAGTCCCAGGACAGCCAGGACTCCATATAAGAAACCCTGTTTCAAAGCAAAAACAAAAACAAAACAAAACAAAAAGAGTTGAATATTATCTTAATTCACTCATCTACTGATGGACACTGAATTTTTTTCCCATAGCTTGTAAAATGTTTTGATGAACATGGGAGTGCAGGTATTTCTTTTTCTTTTCAAAAAGAATTGAGCAAAAAGATTGAGCAGAAGTAGGGTGAAGCTATATATACTTTCAAAGCCCACCTCTAATGATATGCTTCCTTTGCCAAAGCCCCCACCTCCTAAAACTCCTCAGACAGTGCTACCAACTGGGTACACAGCTGGTGCTAGTCAGCCAATTGAACACAGACAGACATACAGGCAAAACACTCAAGTGTTTACATTTCTGGCCGTTCAAATTTGAACGAGAGGCATTTCTTGTTCAAATAAATCACCCAGTCTCACAGACTTCCATACATCATAAAATCTGAGGCTTTAGTGTGGCACAAATCCTAACTAGTCTTAATAATAAAAACCCATGCTGGTTGGTGGTGGCGCATGCCTTTAATCCCAGCACTCAAAGGGAGGCAGAGGTAGGCGGATCTCCATGAGTTCAAAGCCAGCCTGGTCTACAAAGTGAGTTCCAGGACAACAAGGAACTAAACAGAGAAACCCTGTCTTGTAAAAAACAAAAACAAACAAACAAAAAACCACCTGGAGCCAGATATTGGGGTAAATGCTGAAAGATCAGAGAAGCAGAGCAGCAAGCCACTAGAGAGTTCTTACCTCTACAATCCTCAGACTGAAAAAGAGTGAGCTCCTGTCCGATCCCACCTTATGTTCCTCTCTTCGCCCAGCCATATCACTTCCTGTCTCCATCTCCCTAGTGAGTGTGGGATTAAAGGCATGAGATCCCAAGTGCTGGGATCAAAGGTGTGTGCTGTTGCGCCCAGATCTTGGGGACCCCCAAAAGACCACCACAGAGACTGAATCCAGCATGTAAAAGCAAAGAACCTTTATTTTCAAGTTCTGAGCTTGGTCCCTCTGTCTGTCCGACACAGCAGTGAGAGCAGAGAGCCCTGAACCCAGGCGGGGTAAAGTTTTTTTTATCACAGCAGTGGTTGGGGTGAGGGGATTTCCAGGGTCCAGGACCTCAATTGGCTGACATTTGTCTAGGGATATCTATAAAGCAGAAATAGGTGTGTGCTAGACTCCAGGACATCTGGCCACCTTATCTAATGGTTGGAATGTTTGGGATGTCAGGTACTTTCCCCTGGATGTAGGCCCTCCCTGAGTGGGATCAGTTTATGGCTTTTCCTGGGTCTGGGTGTTGCCTGTCAGTACAGTAAGTCTGTCACAGAAGTTGTGTCTGGGCCTCTAAGCCTGTCATGGCAGCTGTATGGTCAAGTTGTTTGGGGGCTCCTCTACATGTGCCACCACTGCCTGGTTTTGTTTCGATTTTAGACTGAATCAATCTTGTATAGCCCAGGGTGGCCTTGAACTCACAGAGATCAGTCTGCCTCTTTCTCCCATGTGCTGGGATTAAAGGTGTGTGCCACTGCCTGGCCTCTCTGGCTAACTAGTGGCTTAGCTCAGCACTCTGATCTTCAGGCAAGCTTTATTTGTTAGATCACAAACAAAACATCACCACACTTTTGCTCTGTGATAGGTCCCTTTTTTATTTTATTTTATTTTGAGACAAGGTCTCTCTGTAACCTCGGATGTCTTAGAATTCACTATGTAGACTGTAGACAAATTTTTAATAAGAAACACAGAGCCAAATACAGGGGTAATAGCCAAAGAGATCAGAGAACTAGTGAAGAGCCATGACTAGCCTTAGCTTACCACCATGCAGTAGCTTCCCCAAAGAGAGCTTCTTCCTGTCTAACCTGCAATTTTATTGCCTTCCTGTTCTGCCTTCTCATTGGCTCTAAGCCCAGCCACATCTCTTCCTCATCACTGCCTGTCTATACAGACCCCTCCAAGTCTTTATGGTTGGTACTGGAATTAAAGGTGTGTGTCACAACACTTGTCTGTGTCCTTGACCACATAGAGACTCTGCCTGCCATGTGATGGGATTAAGAGCATGTGCTACCACTGCCTGACTTCTGTTTGTGGCTCGATACATGACCTCTGGTCTCCAGGCAAACTTTATTTATTAACATACAAATAAAATATCACAATTCAGCACAAATTAAAATATCATCACAGTAGACCAGACTGGCCTCAAACCTACAGAGACAGACTGTCTGAGTGCTGGGATTAAAGGTATGCACCACTACATCTGGTTTGTGATAGGTCCCTTATCTAGCATGAATCAGGCCCTAAATTCAATTCTCAGAACTGAAAAACAAGAAGACTACAAATAGTTTAAAATGTGTTGCTTAAAGTGGGCCGAGAGAAGCGCAATAGAGTCTGTATTGGTAGATAAGAAACCTAAACCAGCCACAGGAAAGAAGGTGTTACTTTAGAAATCAGCCTACAGGAGAATCAGGGGTGAAGGTACAGCCAGCTGCAGAGATGAAAGGGCAAAACCAGATCCAGAGCAGGAACAGTGGGTTCAGGTCCTGATGAGGAAGCAGGTGGGCCTGCTATGAGGCTGCACCGACAGAGGGGGACTGAGCCAAGCTGAAGCTCCAAGGATAATGGTTAGTTCTCTGCCTGTTGGTCTTTGACCCATACACTAGGAGTCAGATCAGCAGAACTATGCCATCACAGTGCTGGGTGTCCACCACTTTCTAGGGTCCAGGTGAGGGGGTTATCCTCCTTCTGCAGTCTGGCATGCTGGGTAAGTTCTTAGGCCTGATTTCTCTGATATGATTTTAAATCACCCATGTGCTCCTACAGTCTCAATGCACCCCCATAAATTTATAGTACAACATTTTCTACTCCCAAGAATAATTCATTTATTAGTCTGTGATCCGTGGGAGGTGTCAGGCTGATGGTAGGGTTTGTGCATTCACCCAGGCCACACTCATCTTCCACCCTCAAGCTAGAGTCCAAAGCTGTTTGTAAAAAGGCAAGGCACATCTGAAAAACAAAACAAAAAACCACTTTTACACAATATGGAGTAACTTAGAGGAGGGCACAACCTGATCTCAGGAAAGTGATTATGTTGTGGATATTGGTAAAGGTCATCTCTGGCATCTGTAATCCAGAGACCCAGCGGAACAGGTGGTGTGATTCAGTCTGGGCCAGAGACTAGGGCTGATACAGCCCCCATACCCATGAATCTGGAGCTCCAAGATGTGGATGACAGGATGACAGGAGATGGCCTCTTGACTTTAGAACTAACAGGATCTGCCCTCCCTCACCCCTTTGTCAGACCTGGAGTAACTGGAGGATGCTGGCCCACATAAGTGAACAGATCTTTAATCAGTCCTGTTCAAATGCTAATCTCTCCTGGAAACGCCCTCACAGACACAACTGAAAATAATGTTTTACCAGCCATCTGGACATCCCTTAGCTTCTGGACACATAAAATGAACCATCCTCATAGTCTACACACACACCACCTGCCATGCAGGACAGTTGTTATTATTTTAGGCTGCATTTAAAATTTATTTTGAGTCAGTTATACACATCCACAGCAAACTGCAATAATACTGCTTGCTGCATAACCAGGGAACCTGAGTAGGAAGAGTTTGTAATCTCAACTCTGGGGAGAAAGAGTGAGGAGACAGCCAGTCTAGTTCCCGCTAGTGGGAGATCCCGTCTCAAAAGACGAGGTCTAGGTGCTCGAGGAACAACAGTCAAGCTTGTCCTAGACACGTGCACACACACACACTCATACACACCCCACATTCACACCTGTGCACATGTGTGTAACATGAAAATGTTACAGATGTGTTGGAAATCCTGCATCTAGTTTCTGATTGTGATTATATTTTAAATCAGCATGGCCCAATATCCAAGTCAGGGTGACATTTTGTTTATATAGTTATTGGCTGTTTTCTGTACAGTTGGTGTATAAACTTCTCATGCTGTGGTTCCTGAATCCAAAAGGCTGTGTCCTCAGTGCTGTGGGATGTCCTGTAAGTTGTGAATAAATAAAATGCTGATTGGCCAGTAGGCAGGCAGGAAGTATGGGATAGGCGGGGAAGTGGAAGTCTGGAGGAGACATCAGCCTAGCCCGTCCAGGGAGCATCATGTAAAGGCAGCAGGTAAAGCCACGGGAACATGTGGCGACATATAGATGAACAGAAATGGGCTGGGTATAGAGTAAGAGCTAGACAATGGTAGGCCTGAGCTAATGGCCGAGCAGTTTAAATAATATAAGTGTCTGTATGTTTATTTTATAAGTGGGCTATGGGACTGCTGGGGTTTGGCGGGACCTGGAGAGAAAAACTCTAGCTACATCTCAGCTCCTCAGTGGAACTCTGAAAGCATGGATAGTACTGAACTTTATACATAGTGTTTTCCCCATACATACTTGATAAGCTTGCACCTTTTCCCTTGAAGGAGGCACTTGACAACTTCACAAGTGTTAGAATTCCTAGCTACTCCCCCAGCTACATGACCAAGTATGCGCTGGCACGATACTTAGTCATGCCAGGGCCTTACATGTGCTGCACGGTCACTTAATTTGCATGCAGCGTGAACACGTAATCAATGTACATGCGTGGCATAGCTATGTAAGCCCATATGCTCATGTGGGGAGGGCTATAAAAGCAGGTTCCTCCTATTCCTTCTCTCTCTCTTTCTGCACGGTCATTCCATAGGCCTATTTGCGCCTTTCCTGGAATCCACTTGGTAGCCCAGGCTGGCCTGGAACTCACAGAGATCTGCCTGCCTCTGCCTCCCGAGTGCTGGGATTAAAGGCGTGGGCCACCACCATCCGACTTCAATAAACTCTTATATGGGTTTTGTTGTACCTCATGGCTTTTCTCGAATGGTAAACAGCACCGCTTAATGAATAACACTGCACTATTAATAAATAACAACAAGCACTAAGATACTATGAAAACTTGTCATGAAGATGATTATTAAGTGTCTAATGGGAGGATAGCAAATACAATGGGTATATCAGATGAGGCATCATTCAGGTTATAGGAGGAACAGCAGGCTTTCACCCCATTACTTAGATGAGTGCACAATTTTAAAACTTGTGAGTTGTTTGTATCTGGAATTTTCCATTTAGTATTTTTGAATCATAACTGACTATAGGTAGCTGATATGACAGACAAGGGAAGCTGTCTGTTTAGTGTAACCCACTTATTATTTTGAACATAACCCCCCTGATATCACCACCACAACTAAAATAACAACACATGCAATGCCTCCTCCTAATAGTTGTTGTCATCCAAGTAGACTTGGGTCACCTTGTCACATATGATTTTTGTGCAACCACTATCACATCCAAAGACTTTTCTGCCACCAGAGACCATTGAGTTCTCTTCTGCACTGTCCCCAACTCTCACACCTTGGTTCTGTTCTAAGTGGAGTCTCATAGTACCGGTGTGACCTTTGGGGACTGGTGTTTTTTAGTCAGTGTGACATCCTGTCCTCAAGGCCATCCAAGGTGTTGTGCAATAGTTACTTTTTTTTTTTTTTTTTTTTATGTTTTGGTTGTTTCCAGGTTCGGGCAATCACAAAGCTGCTGTGGGTGTCATATTCCTATGTGGTTTAAGTTGTAGTCTTCCTTATTCTTGTGTATTCTTGAACAAATACGCAAGAGAGCAGACGCTGGGTCAGAGGGTGAGAGTGCGTGTTTAAATCGTTATTAGAGAAATTGCCAAAGCATTTTTGCAGGCAGTTCTGCATCCATTTCTCACTCTCAAAAGAATGAGAGGTCTGTTTCCACGGCCTTCTTATCCATGGGACGGTGTGACTCTTCATTTGGTCAATAGGAGCATGTATGGATAGGAATTTGACCTACCTCTTCCTGCGGCTTTTAGTCATTACGTATTTATTCAAACAATATTTGGGGCCCTGTTACTTAGCGCTGTTGCCAGTACAGCACTAAGCTTGAGGCTGGCAAGATGGTGAGAAACGTGCTTGTCATCACACCTGATGACTGAACTCAGTCAACCTCTTGAATCCTCACAGTAGAAGTAGAGAGCAGACTCTTGCAAATTGTCCACTTGTCCTTTGACTTTCACATATGTACACACACACACACACACACACACACGGGGAGGGGGGTAAAAGAAAATGGAGCTGGTGAAATGATTCAGCAGCTGAAAGGTAAAGGCTACTTGCAACCAAGAGTGATGACCTGAGTTTGATCCCTGGTATCCATATGGTGGAAGGGGAGAATCCACATTGACAAGTTGTGCTCTGACCTCCACAGGCACTCTATGGCACGTGCCTGCCTCTGCCCCCCACGGACACTAAATACATACAAATATAATACTTTATTTTTTATTAAAAAAGGGGGCTTGCCTCTCATGCTGTGCACATCTTTAATCCTAGCACTTGGGAAGCAGTGGAAGGAGAATCTCTGTGAGTTGTAGGCTAGCCAGGGCTGTACAATGAGGCCTTATTTTAAAAAACAAAACAAAACAACAACAACAACGAAGTAAACTAGACTAGAGAGATGGCTCATCAGTTAAGAGCACTTGTTGCAGAGGACCTGGGTTCAGTTTCCAGCACCCACATGGTAACCCAGTTTCAGGAGATCCAATGCCCTCTTCTGGCACTAGGCACACATGTGGTACACAGACACACATGCCAGCAAAATACTCATAACAGAAATAAGTCTTTTGAAGAAAAAACCAAAAAGATAGCGTTCTCGATCATGTGTGCATGGCATATACATTATATAAATGTGTATATTCTATATATTTGTCATGTATACACAATACACATACATTTGTATGCACAAAGAACATGTTATATGACATACATACTATTCATGTATAAGACATATATGTGGATATGATATTTATTTTCTATGCTATGGTATGTATTTATATACTTGTGTTTATCAGACTCTATGTATATGCATACTGTTTATGCTAATGTATGTGTATATACATATGTACATATATATCACGTGTACATGATATATATTTATGGTGCTTTGTATGATGTGTGTGTATATTTTATATTGTATATGGTGTAGATTCATCTGTATTGCTTTGTGTATAGTTATGTTTGTGTATATATAATAGTCTATGGTGTTTTTATACATGTGCATGCATATATTAGATATACATTAATGTATATAAGTGTATGGATATATGTTAGGGTATATTTATGTGTTATGTAAGTATCTATGATGGCTTATACATGCATTTATGTAATTAGATATTCATATATACATAGTGTGATGATGTATATTTGTGTATCTCTATGAGACTGTGATAACTTAAACATGTTTACGTGTTTATATGTATATTAGCTATATATTCATGCATGTGGTGTGGTATAACTTACGTGTGTTGGTATGCATTTATGTGTATCTGGATGTGCATGGTGTACATTTATGTGTCTGGTGTATGTTCACAAATACTTTTGTTCTTATATCATATATTATTCGTCTCTGGCTGGGTCATAGTGCAGATTCTCGGTGTTAGTAACTTGCTCCCGCACATCTAGCTTAAGGGCGGGTGCGGCCTCCTCCGCGGGGCTCTCAGTCTCCAGGAACGTGCGCGACCCCGTCGTTGTCGCTGGGGGGGGGCTCGGCCGGCGACGTGACGCACGTACGGAAGGGTGGTGCGCCCCCGCGGAGCCGCGCACGCAGGCAAGCCCAGAGGCTGCTGGGAAGAGCGCCGCGCTACTGATGGCCAGCGCCGGCGCTCGCGCTCGCGGGGGCTGCCGGGAAGAGCGCCGCACTGTCGATGACCGGGCCGCGCACGTTCACAAGGCCGCGCGCGCAGCGCGGGCGGTCACCATCTTGGTTCCGACGGCAGCGCGGTGCAGGCGCGAGTCGGGGCGCCCCTCGCTCGGCGGTGGCGCGCCGTGGATGAAGCAGCGCGGACGGGCCGGCCTCCAGCGTCGCCGCGCTCGCGCCCGCGGGCAGGGCGGAGAGCGCAGAGTCGCAGGCGGGGCGGCGCGGGACAGCGAGGCCGCGACCCTGCCGGGCCCCGCCCAGCCCGCCGGGCCCGCCCCCGGCCGCTCCGCCGCCTGCCGGGCCGCGCAGATGGGATAGGCGGCGAAGATGTTCAGCTTCGAAGGCGACTTCAAGACGAGGCCCAAGGTGTCTCTCGGTGGCGCGAGCAGGAAGGTGAGGCGGTGCGGCCCGAGGTGTTAACCGAACCCGGGCCAGAGGCGAACGCCGGCCTGTCAGCACCCGGGTGGTGTGTGCTCGGCAGGCCGCTGCGGAGCGAGCTCGGGCTGGGCGGTGCTGGGGCGCAGTCCTGACCCGGCTGTGAGGAGGCTCCTGAGGAGCGCTGTGGAGCCGCGGAGAGAGCGACAGGGTCATTCATCGCGACCTCGCCGCGCCTGTCCAGGGGCCGCAGTTTTGACCTGGAAATACACGTGCACCGGCAGTCTCCCGGTCGGGGCGTTACACGGTTAGCTCTCCAGCTGTGCGAGACATCCCCCACCCCCCGTCCTTTAAATAAGAACTATTACTTGACGTACCCGCTCATCACAAGCGTAGAGTGTCCACAGCCTAGGGAAGAGTCCCTCGTGCCTGTGAAGTGGCCGGGGGCAGGTAGGCAAGGTCTTCGTAGCCAGCGCCTCGCTTTAGCCTGTCCCACTCAGGGCATTGCAGAGTTGTGCCTGCCTGAGACCTGGGGCCCGGCCGCATCTGGACGTTCCCCCGTGAAGGTGGAATGAATGACACTTCTGGCATTCTGGGCAGTCTGAAGAGGAGGGCAGCCAGCCCCGACGCTCTAGGCCGAGTCCGGAATCCAGAATCCAGACAGGACCCCTAGAGTTAAGTTAAGAGGTTTTTTTTTTTTTTTAAAGCAAGTTTTTAAAGTTTTATTTAAAAACACTTTTATGGCTAGGCGGTGGTAGCGCATGCCTTTAATCCCAGCGCTCGGGAGGCAGAGATAAATGGATCTCTGTGAGTTCGAGGCCAGCCTGTACAGAACGAGTTCCAGGACAGGCTCCAAAACTACAGAGAAACCCAGTCTCACACCCCCCCCCCCCAACCCCTCATTTTTTATGTTTGCTGGCATATATGTATGTGCACCACATGCTTGTTTAATTCCAGTAGAGGTCAGAAGAGGGTTTCTGATCCCCTGGAATTGGAGTTAAGGACAATTGTGAGCTGCCATGTGGTTACTAGGAACTGAATTCAGGTCCTTTGTGAGAGCAGTAAGGATCTTAACTGCTCAGCCATCTCCTCAGCCCCTTAATGTAAATTCTTTTCAAAATTTATTATTATTGTGTATGAGCAGTGTGCTGGACCATTGCTGCAGCTCAAAGGATTTTTATGTGGACACACCCATATGTAAATGATCACCTCCTATTTCTCATAAAGAATATTCCTGGCATTCCAATCCATAGTTGTTCTTACTGGGAGGTGACTGCTTTTCTGACTTCTGTTAACCACAGGTCAGTTTTAACTGTTGAATTTGGTGCAGGTGAGGCCAAATGAAGTGGGTGCAGCTTGATCAGTCTTGCTTCTTCAGCTAGGTATTGTTTTTGATAGATCCTCTCATCCCACTGTGTCCCCATTGGTCCAGGACAACACAGTTAACCCAGGTTGGTTTTCATGGATGCTTGTTGCATTTGTCTTGTTGAATGTTGCTAGTGAGCTGGCTCATACCTTACACATGTTTTTCTGCTGGTGTTCATTGCCTGTTTGTGTCCCTAGCTGCTGTGCCCACTACCCTGCAGCCAGCAGAGTCATAGGGCACCAGTGGCTCACATCCTTGCCAACATATGGTATTGAGAGTCTTTGGAATTTTCACCATTCTGGGGGGTGTACTTTTTTCATGTTAAAATTTATTTGAAATCTTCCCCTTCTTGAGTTTAGTGGAAAATGGGAATTTTTTTTTTTATTGAATAGGTCTTTTCCTTTTTTAAAAATTAAATGAATATTTTTATGCTTATTATCTGTAAAGGGTTTTATGTTGGAAAAGTCCAAGACTTGATGAGTTTATAATAGTTTTGCTGGGGAGATAAGACATATTCTGAAAAGTTAAAGAATGGTATACTAATGACTGGTTTTTTATTTCCCTCAGGCTGATACAGAAATGCAGAATTGGTTGGCTTGGTCTAGAAAGGTGGGAAGAAGTAGGAGGGGGTTGAAGTAGGTGTGTGCTGGGTTCCACTGCTTCAATTCTACCATCTACTTATATTTTGTTATATTTGAGACAGGGCCTCACACTGTAACCCTGGCTGGCCCGGGACTCACTGTGTAGCCCAGCCTCAAGCTTACGTACAATCCTCCTGCCTCTGCCTTCCAAGTGCTGAAATCACAGACAGGAATGTAGCAACACTCACAGCTACAAGTCAGTGTTTCTGAAATCAGGATACATCCTTATGGCAAGGTTTATTTGGCAGGTGTGTGTGTGTGTGTGTGTGTGTGTGTATCTTAGCAGTCATTTGATTGCAAGTACACTGAAACTAAGTGCAGAAAAGCAAGCAAACAAACAAAACAACCCCTGAGAGGCATGATGCTATTTCATAGAATGTACAAGTCAAAAACTGGCCAGTTTCCATGCTGCCAGTACCATGGTAGTTTAGCTCAGCCATTCTCCTTGAGCTGCATTCTTGACTCTGTATATAGGTTCTGTTCATTTATTTCATTCTAGTCAGCCAGTGGCCATGTATGACTTCTTGGTTGAGTGCGTTGGTCTCCATTCCTGAATCTCTGGAGAGGAAATGCTTGACTGGGTCATGGTTTCCATTTGTGAGCTGAGTCCCAACTTCTGAGGAATATGGAGATGGGGTCTTTCAGCACAGATTATTCTAGGTGTGTGCCCAAGCCAGGAGAAGGCTACAGAACAGGGCTTGAGAAATGAATGCTGAAGTTCCTGTGGGGTTCAGGCATGTGTGCCCAGAGGAATCTGGATTGACATGCATGTATGGGGGATGTCAGTGAACTGGTGGCTTAGTTGCTGAATAAAGTTTGAGACAGGAAGGAATACAGATAAACCTTGGAGATCTAAGGAGACTGATGTCTGGGGAGTGGGTTTATAAGAGGGAATAGTGGGCCAGAGGTGCTGAATGCCGAATAGGTGCTTCCAGATAACATCATAATCTAGATTTGGAACTGGAAAACTTTGGTGACTGGAGAGTGTGCCCCTTAGGGTAACAGGAGCTGAAGTCCAGACTTGAGTTTGTGAGAGATGGAGGGAAGGGTGCATTGCCTCTCTATAAAAGACTAGAAGATTAGATGACAGGAAAAAAGAATTTGAAGTCTAAGGAAGGTTTGGGTGATGGGGTAATTTGACCAAGTTTTACAGAGTGAGACAAAGCAAGGAGAGGGGAGACAGGGCATAAAAAATACAGGGAAAAGACTGGATAAACCAGATGTATCTAGTTGGGAACTACTTTCCGATTGAAAATGAGAATAAGCTGAGCAGTGGTGGCGCATGCCTTTAATTCTAGCACTTAGGAGGCAGAGGCAGGTGGATCTTTATAAGTTCGAGGCCAGCCTGGTCTACAGAGTGAGTTCCAGGAAAGGTGCAAAGCTACACAGAGGAACCCTGTCCTCGAAAAACCAAAAAAGAAAAAAGAAAATGAGGATAGATGTGGATTTAGAAAAGTTGTAGGTGGGAGGAATGACTTTAACATCTTTGCAAGTTTCCATAGTTACTTAATCTAATAGTGGTAGTAAAATTATAATCACTTCAATGTTTGTTTGTTGCTTTATCCTTCAGAGCAGCTTTAGGCTTCAGTCAGTGGAGCAGGTTGTAGAGTACCTATGTGTTGATGAAGTTTTTCCTGTGTAGTATTGTCAACTGAAGTCCACAGTGTTCTGCACTGTGCATCTTGATTCTGCCAGTGACTACTATGATGACCTAATGCTAACCCTGTATCATACAGAATAGTTTCCATGGCCTTTGAACCCCATTGTTCTCTATGTAGCCACTGTCCTCCCTCTCCGTACGCCTAGCAACTGCTGATCTTTTCCTGTCTACATAGCGTTGCCTTTTCCAGAATGTCAGTGTTGGAATCGTATTTAAAAAAAAAAAAAAAAACACAGCCTTTCAGAATGACTTCTTTCACTTTTATATGCGTTTTAAGGTTCCTCTATATCTTTTCATGCCTTGCCTGCTATTTTAATTTTTAAATTATATTTATTTTATCTGTATGTGCATTTGTGTGGTTTTATGAGCACCATAGAACTCCTGTGGAGGTTAGAGGGCATCTTGTTGAAATCAGTCCTTTCCTTCCACATGTAGGTCCCAGAGATCAAACTCAGGGTGTTAGGTTCAGCTGCAAGTACCTTTACCCACCAGCCTGCATTTTATTTTGTATTAATTAATAGTATTTTATACACATATATAAAGTACATATTTTTTTAAGAGTGGTTTAAGGTTTATAGAAAATGGGTGGGAACATAAAGTTCTCAAATATCCCTTCTCACTTTTTACTATTTACTACAGGTTTTTTTTGTTTCTGTCATTGGTATTAAACATTTTCTATGGTTTGACTTTTGCATATTGTCTGGGTTTTTTGTTTGTTTGTTTGTTTTGGTTTTGGGGTTTTGTTTTTTTTCCCGAGACAAGGTTTCTCTGTCATTTTGGTTCCTGTCCTGGATCTTGCTCTGTAGACCAGGCTGGCCTCGAACTCAGAGATGTGTCTGACTCTGCCTCCCGAGTGCTGCAGTTAAAGGCATGCGCCACCACCGCCCGGCTTGTTTGTTTTGTTTTTAAGACAAGCTCTTCCTATGTAGCCCAGGCTTGCCTAAAGCAGTTCTCCTCCTTTAAGCTTCTCATGTGAGTCACCACACCTGGCCCTGCAAATGGACTTCTTGCCTTTAGCAATCTGCTTGTCTTTTGTATCTTGATAACTCTTCTCCTATTTAATATTTCATGGTATGTACCAGTTTGTCTTACTCAGCTGTATTGAGTGACTCATGATTGCTTCCAAATTCTGGGCAATTATGAGTAAAGCCACTATAAACATTTGTGTGTATATATGTTTTGAATTGGGGTAAATACCAATGAGTACCCTTTTTATTCTTACTGTGTTTCCTGCAATGTTGGGGACTGAACCCAGAGCCCTGTGCATAGTAGACTAACTAACTGTTCGACTGAACCATGTCTCCAGCCCCTGGTTTTTTTAAACAGCTTCTCGATATATAGCTCAGGCTGGCCTGGAACTCCTGATTACTCTGCTGGAATTACAAACAAGTGCTAGGATTGTAAGTGTGTGAAGTGTGCATCACCACACCTGGATGCCTGTATGGTTTTTTTTTGTTGTTGTTGTCATTGCCTGGAGGCAGTGGTAGGCGGATCTCTGAGTTCTAGGCCAGTCTGGTCTGCAGAGTAAGTTCCAGTACAGCCAGTGCTGTTATACAGAGAAACCCTTTTTTGAAAAACAAAACAAACGAACAAAAAAAAAAAAAAAAAAAAAAATCCCTAAAATTGTATTTTGGTTTTGTTTTGTTTTGTTGTTTGTTTGAGTGTATAGATTCTAAACATTAAGTCTTTGTCAGATATTTCTTTCTGTTCTGTAAGGTGTTGCCTCTTTTTGCTGGTTTCTTTTGCTGTACAGAATTGTTTTTATTTAAAAAATTTATTTATTTATTTTGTGTGTGTGTGTGTGTGTGTGTGTGTGTGTAGCAATATCCTAAATAAAATATTTCTGTTCTAGAGGGAGGGTCAGTAAGACATGGAAAATAAACAACTTGCAACTCTCTGAACCTTGTTAAGATTCACAAGATCCCTTCCTGTTTATATAAACAGTAAGGAGACTCTCTAACTTGTTGAGTGGTCAACATGTCCTGCAGAAAGCTCCAGGGATGCTACTTCTGTGAGGGTCTATAATGGGATGAGGGGCTTGGGGATTTAGCTCAATGGTAGAGCACTTGCCTAGCAAGCGCAAGGCCCTGGGTTCGATCCTCAGCTCTGGGGAAAAAAAAAGACAAAATACAATGGGATGAGGTTTTTTAGTGATACCTTTGAGCTGTCCATATTCTACAAAGAATCAAGTAAACTAGTTGGTTCATCAAGTTAGACTTTGGTGGAATGTTTCTTTGGTTTGTTGTTGGTGTCCAGTCTGCAGTGAATAGACATTTGTTTAGTCTCTCCAGGAAAAGTCACACAACAGAGTGTGTATTTAGGGGAATTGTGTATACCATGGTGGATGTGTGGAAATCAGAAGAGATATCTACCTTAGTTTGAGGCAGGGTCTCTCTTGTTTCTGCTACTGGGCTGTGTATTCCAGCCCCCCCTGTTTAGTTTTACATAATCTTGTTTGTCCACTATTTTTTAAAAGACTTTTAAAAATTGTATGTGTATAAGTGTTTTCCTGCATGTATGTTGTACGTGCATTATGTGTGTGCTTCATGCCTATGGAGGTTAGAAGACTTCAGATCCAATGGCACTGGAGTTATGCATGGCTGGGAAACAAGAAGGTGCTGAGAATGAGAACCAAACCTGGGTCCTCTTTGAGAACTTCCGAGTGCTTCCCCCCACCCCCTTTTTTGAATTTTTTTCAAGACAGGGTTTCTCTGTAGTCCTGGCTGTCCTGGAACCCACTCTGTAGACCAGGCTGGCTTTAAACTTAGAGAGATCACCTGTCAAGAACAAGTGCTCTTAATCACTGAATATCTTTCCAGCCCCAATATCTTTTCTTGTAAGGTCTATTGTCTGTTTTTTTTGTTTTGTTTTTAAGATTTATTTATTATGTATACAGTGTTCTGCCTGTGTGTGAGATCTTATTATAGATGGTTGTGAGCCACCATGTGGTAGCTGGGAATTGAACTCAGGACCTCGGGAAGAGCAGCTGGTGCTCTTAACCACTGAGCCATCTCTCCAGCCCTATTATCTGTTTTTATATTTTTAATTTTTATTAATTTTATTGCGTGTATGTTTTGCCTGCATGTATGTTTGTGCATACGAGCATGCTTAGTACCTGCAAAGAGGGAATTGGATCTCCTAGTGTTGGGGGAGCCTCAGGGCATTTTCTTTGGGGGTTGCTTACTTCTGTTTCCTTGTATATTGCACTAGACAACTGTTGCCCTCAGTTGTCTCTTCTGCTGGATGCTCTCTTTCATTGACTTTTCTGTGAAGCAGAGCTGTTAGTGTCCTATAGAGGAAGCAATTAAGGGTAATTAAGCAGAACCCACTATAAACTGGGATGCTTGAGCCCTGGTCTGCTCTCAGTCCACTATGGGACAGTACTGTGCAGCTTCCTTGCTGTGAGCACTGCTGTACCTGTGGTTGGATGTTCAGGACATAAGAAAGGAACATTTGGCTCTAAATCTGTCTGAATGTGATTTCCTTAAGTCTGGCAAATAGCTTGGTGCCTGTGTCATTTATGTGTTGTGGAACTATTTATTACAAAGGATGAAACTGTCAAAAGTACCCTGGGAACTGGTCTTTGGCTTAGTTGTGTGCTTTTTTGTTTGTTTGTTTTTTGTTTGAGACAGTCTCACTATGTAACCCTGGCTGATCTGGAACTTCTTACTTACCAGGCCTGCCTCTGTCTCCCAAGTGCTGGATCTGGAGACATAAATTGCCATGCCTGGCATGACAATATAAATTTTACATTTTACTTTATTTTATGTGACTGAATGTTTCACTTGTGTATGTCTGTTTACCACATGTGTGCCTGGTGCCACGAAGAAAATGTCAGATCCCCTGAAACTGGAGTTACAGATTATTGTGAGATGTGTGGGTGCTGAGAATTGAACCAGGGTCCTCTGGAAGAGTAACCAGTACTCTTAACCACTGAGCCTTTTCTCTAGTCCCTGAACCTGTAATTCTTGGTAATGAGGAAGTGGGCTTTCCTTGTTTTAATTAAACATTTCCAGGGCTAAGGAGATGGTTCAGGTAGTGGTAGGTAAAGTACCTACTGTACAAGTTTGAAAACCTGAGTTTGGATCCTTAGAACCAGTGTTAAAATTGGTTGTGGTGGTATATGTGCGGAGAACATGGACCTGTAACTGTAAGGCACTTGAGTAATTGGGATGTCCACATGATATTTGTCTTTTGAATGTGCTCAGTCTATTCATACAAACATTTCTTGTAATGTCATGCTAATATAAAAGTTAAACAGACATCAAGTGGGGACAGTTGTTTGGGTAGAAATGCTGCTGCAGGGTCCCGCTGGGGAATCTTTTTTGGTGAGAGTGCTTCGGAAACTTGCAGGCTGGATGCACGTTCTCTGAAAATCCTCCAGCTGTAGCAAGCTGGGAGGGTGGCACTGATAGAAGTCCTGTGTGGGCCTGGCCACAGTGCCAGAAGCTCAGTGGTAGCTGAGGCTAGGGCCACTCACAGAGTGTCAAGTCCTCTTGCTGATAGGTATCAGTATAGAGGCTAGAGAAGGCTAGAGACCATTACCAAGCCACACAAAATGACTTTTAAGTTACGTTCCTTACAGCATGCCTATAACTAACCCTAATAATGGAGGGAGAAAGGACAGGTGAATCCACAGGACTTGCTGGCTAGCCAGTCTATCAAAGCAGGGAGCTCTGTGTTCAGTGAGAGGCCCTGCCTCAAACAAAGACAGAAAACAAAAAACAAAAAGAGAGTGGTAGAGGAAGGTACCCAAAGTTGATCTGGCCTCCACATTTGCATGCATGTTCACAAATACAATATATACACATTTCCAATTTCTAGTCAATGGTCTTTGAAGTGTGTGAGTGTGTGCATGTTGTGGTATTTTTGAGGAATTCAGAGATCATCTTTTGGAAAGTGGTTCTGTTGAAAACGAAGATAATAACAAATTGAAGAGAGTAGTGAAGGCTAGGTATGGTGGTGCATGACAGCATTTGGTAGGTAGAGGCAAGACTATTTCTGTGAGTTAAAATAATAAATAGCAGGCAGATCTCTGTGAGCTTGAGGCCAGCTTGCTCTACAGAGTGAGTTCCAGGACAGTCAATGTTACACAGAGAAACTTTGTCTCGGTAAAAATAAATAGATAAATAAATAAGCAAGCAAATAAACAAATAAGTTCAATTAAAAAAGTAAAAAGTAAGAAAATAACTAGTTTACATGGGCAATAATTAAAACAGTGGGAATAAAATAGTCTGCTTATCTTTTTATTCTTCCTCCCCTTCCCTCCCAGGTATATATTTTAGACTTGACTTCTAGACTTTCCACAACCTCCCAGTGTTGTGCTCTCTGTGTTTAATCATGTAGGTATCCACGTTCCTCTCCTTTTTTACAACATAGTCTGAAGCTCCTTGAGCCGTTCTGCCTGACTCTTCCACCTAATCCAGCTGGGAAAGGAAAGGCAGGCAGGTCCACTGCATTCTTCTTCTGAGTGGCTCTGGGACTGGCTGCAGTGAATGTTGCCACTGCTGATGGTTTAAATGGCCATTAAAGTTGCTTTCAAGATTAATTAGATTAGTTGATTAGTTTAGGGGTGTGTGTGTGTGTGTGTGTGTGTGTGTGTGTGTGTGTGTGTATGTGTGTATTTTAATTGTTGATTAGTCAAACTTGCTGTGTATAGATCCAGATTGTCTGAAATTTATAGCCACCTTCCTGTCACTACTTTTTAAATGCTGACATTATAGGCCTGTACTACCATACCTGGCAGAATTTTTCATCTTCTCTCTAATTCAAATAACATTTCAAGGAGTATTTTTGTGACTCATTACTGTCTGTAGACTAAATTCCTCGAAGTGAAACTTCTAAGTACAAGGCTTTGGATTGAATAGGTATTTCTAAGTTATCTCTGAGGAAGTTATGCCAGTATATAAAAGAGCCTGTTCTTCCTATCTGCCCTGCACATTGCATTAGTTAACTTTATATAATCACAAACACGTTAGAAATAAGTTCAGGATCGCAAAGAAAGAGACTGCTAAGCTGGACAGATGGCTCAGGGGTTAGGAGGTCCTGAGTTCAATTCATTACAACCATTACAACCATCCATAATGAGATCTGGTGCCCTCTTCTGGTGTGCAGATATACATACACACATAACACTGTATACGTGATAAATAAATCTTTAAAAAAAGAGACAGACTTTACTCCTGCTCTCTGGGAGAGCAAACATACACCAAGACAGGAAGTGCATTTGGTTTTTATACTAAAGAAGGTGGTGACTGTGCCTTTTCCCAGTTGGCTGAAGTCGGACCTTACTATCTTATTCAGTTGACTAGTCTAAAAGAATTGGTGCATAGGAAAAGGAGGAAGGGGGAAAGGAGTCATTTCTTCTAGGAGAAAAGGATCAGACAAAAAGATCTTAATTCCTTGTCCTACACGTAAGTTTTATGGTATTAGAAAAGACCCATATTTGATATTTCTTTATAATTTTTCACTTTTTTTCTTAAAATAAGTGAAGTTGAAGTTCTTATGCTTAAGATTTTTGATGGGTCGTGGTGGCACACACCTTATTCCCAGCACTCAGGAGGCAGAGGCAGGTGCATCTCTGAGATCGGTGCCAGCCTGATCTACAGATCGAGTTCCAGGACAGCCAGGGCTGTTACATAGAGAAACACTGTCCCAAACAACAACAACAACAACAACAACAACAACAACAACAACAACAAAAGATTTACTTTCTATTTGGTGCATATACTTTTTGCTGATTTCTCTCTTTGGTTATTGCTTTTCATGTTATTTCTGAGTGAGTTACATTTGTGCTGTTACACATATTTGTTCCTGCCTTGTCACTTGTCTTGAATTTTGGTTATGGTTTGCTTTGTGAAAAATCTGAATTCTATGATCAGATTTACCATTCAAAGCTAAGCTTTGCAGCTGTTGTAGAGAATGTTATCCTCCATATTGAGATTTTTAACATTCAGTAGCAGTGGTTTGTGATGCGGCCACAGGATGGAGCTGCATAGCCCATATTACTTTGTGATTGGAATTTCTGTCTGCCTTGTTTCAGGCTGGTTCATTTTCAGCAACATGGTGAAATTGCACTTTTACTAGTATGAGTCATATTGGAGATTAGGGTCATGCCTGTGCTTGACTAGTTAGATATTACAGGAAAATAGATCTTTTTAAAGTTTGAAGGTGAAGATGGTTATGTAAACACAGGTATTGATTATAACTAGGAGTGTTGTGTGTCTTTATCACATTTCTGACTCTTGGAGGCATCTTTTAGTCTTTGTTGTAAACTTGCCATCTACAAAGGAAAAACACAAGTCAACAAGCAGATTGAGCTTTTTGAGTGTTTTGGGTTTTGTGTATGTGTGTATGTATGTGTGGTGAGTGATAGAATGAACTTGTCCTTTTATGTACCCCAATTCCAGGGGAGGCCACCTACATAGGTCTTATTGTGCAGCCATTTCAAAACCTCTATTGGATCCTGCTGAGCTGTAAAGGTTATGGCTGCAAAATTGTTAAGTGGATAGCTTGCTGCCTAAGTTAGGATTGGAAGTGATGACTAGTGACAAAGCAAATAAGATGGCCAATGAGAGTCCTCTCTGATGACACAGTTGCCATCTATGTGATAGACAGGACCAGATTGTGGAGCCATTGTTCTTCAATGCAGACAGTTGATCTGTTCTCTGGGAAGGAGCAGCCTGTGATAAGCTGCATCAGTGGCTCCTTTACTGAATAACCACAGCTGTGAAGACTTTTCTAATCCCTAAACTAGAGGAAATCCTTTTCAGTTTATTGATGACGCATGACCAGAGCATGCTGTGTGTTGGCTAAACTAGAGGGCACGGTTTGGTTTGTTCCAGTACTGGAAACTATCCAAAACTAAATCTGCTTCCTTCTGTAGGCAGCATCTCTGATCTTGATGTGCAGGAACATTTTAAATTATAACAGTGTCAGTGCATGGCATGTCCACTCTGGTTAAATGCAGATGACAGCTCCAGACTTGTGAATACAGGCCCCTGCTTCTCTCTCACACTGGAGCTGTTAGAGAGCTCTCCTTTGTTCAGGAAGATGCCAGATTTCTGATGTGTAGGGTTTGTCTGATTTGTATTGTTTTTTGTTTGTTTAGGGGTTTGTTTTAGTTTTATTCCTAATCTTTCGTCTATCTTCAAAGTGCTGGTATTACAGTTCTTTATTTTAAAAAAAATCATTTTGGAGCTGGAGTGGGAAGAAACAGCTTAGTTGGAAAAGTGCTTCTCATGTAAGAATGAGGGTCTGAATGTAATCCTCAGTCATGGTAGCAGTGAATGAACTTGCAGTCCTAGTGCTGGGGAGGTGGACCTGCTGGCCACACAGTTTAGCCAAATCAAGGAGCTCCAGTTCCTAGTGGGAGACCTTGAATCTCCAGAGGCAGATAGATTGCTGTGAATTCAAGACTACCCTGGTCTACATAGTGAGACCCTGTCTCAAAACAAAATAAGGAAACAACCAAAAACCCCAAGGTGGACACCTCGTGTGGGATAACACTTTATATAACCCTTAAAATTAAATTTAAAAATTGCCCAGCTGTGGTGGTACTCACCTTTTATCTCAGCACTTGGGAGGCAGAGGCAGGTTGATCTCTGAGTTCAAAGCCAGGCTTGTCTACAGAATGAGTTCCAGGACAGCCAGGGATACATAGAGAAGCCTTGTCTTGAAACCCTCCTCCCCCAATAATAATAATTTTAAAATTATTTTGCAAAATATGGTGATGTGTACCTTTGATCCCAGCAGGTGGATCTCTGTGAGTTGGAGGTCAGCCAGGGCTACATAGAGGGAACCCCTGCTTCAAAAAGTCAATAAAAATAAATAGATAAATAAATAAATATAAATATCTGAGTTGCTTGTGCTAGTACTAGAGTTTGAACTGGAGGCTTCGTACAAGTTAGAAAGGCATTAAGATATATCTCTCCAGATGCCTTTACCAAACTTTTTTTTTTAAAGATCTCACTAAGTAATTCAGGCTGCTCTTGAACTCACCCTCCTAAATAGCTGTGATTATGGGCCTTTGTCTGGTTTAAGATGTAATTTTAAAGGTAATGTATTTTGTTCATGTGTTTATTACAAGTGTTGTATGTACATTTTCTGCCATAGAGATGTAAGATTTTTTTCTTCAAATAAATGCATATACTTAGTTTTTGGTGAGATTATAAGAACAGTCACATTGTGTCCTCTGTTCTAAGCTGGAGTTGATGGCCTCTGAGGTTTTATTTGAGTAATGCTTCTCTGACTCCTGGGTTGGTGTTTACAGGGTTTCTTTGTGGGAGGCCTGCTCCCACCTTTTACAGGGTTCCTATGAAGAGGAGAGAGAAATAAGGAATTAGCAGATAGAAAGATAGCAGAGATGAGACAGACAGAAACACAGGATAGCTTTGGGACGACCTGGATCAAAATCCACTGGCCCCTTCTGTCTTTTCAAAAGGGCGTTTTATAACAATGCCAAGGGGCAAGGGAAAAGATCTCCCCCTTGTTAGATCAAAGCAAACCACACAGCTCAAGTGCAGACCCTTCCACACATGGTACCCATGCACCTGGTCAATCCATCCCCTTATGCAGTCCTACTGGGTAAATGGGCCCCACATTTCTTCCTTGTGATTTGCCATCTTTCCCTTGGTAATTATGAATATCATGAGATTGAGGCCAGGGAAACCCTTGTTCTTAAGCTTTGGGTCACTGGTATCAGCATGCTTCAGTGGGTCTTAGCTGCAGCAGTTACTGCCTGGTATTTAAGACTGTTTATTGACTAGTTGTAGTGAGGATGAGATTGGTTTTTTTGGTTTTTTTGGTTTGTTTTGTTTAAAGATTTATTTATTTATTATGTATACAGTGTTCTGCCTACAGGCCGGAAGAGGGCACCAGATCTCATTATAAATGGTTGTAAGCCACCATGTGGTTGCTGGGTATTGAACTCAGGACCTTTGGAAGAGCAGTCAGTACTCTTAACCGCTAAGCCATCTCTCCAGACCTTGTTTTGTTTTTGAGACATGGTTTATCTGTGTAACCCTGGATGTCCTAGAACTTGCTCTGTAGACTAGGCTGGCCTTGAACTCACAGAGATCCATCTGCCTCTGCCTCCCTGAGTATTGGGATTAAAGGTATGTAGTACCACTGCCTGGCAAGGACAAGATTTCCCCCCCCTGTATTTATTTTATTTTATTTTATTTTTGGTTTTTCGAGACAGGGTTTCTCTGTAGCTTTGGAGCCTGTCCTGGACTAGCTCTGTAGACCAGGCTAGCCTTGAACTCACAGAGATCTACCTGCCTCTGTCTCCCGAGTGCTAGGATTGCAGGCGTGCACCACCACCACCCGGCATCACCCTGTATTTATTCAGTTATTTGTGTAAGTATGGAGTCATGGAGATAGACCTGATCCTATGGATTAAAACAAAATAACTATCATTATTGGGTAATGTCACTTGAATCATGAGAAAATGTTGGAAACCAAAGCAGGTAGACAGGGTCAAGACATAAATTCAAGACAGGAACTGTTATGGATGAGTGTTGGGGTGCAATTAAGTGCTTTGTGAGATGTTGAGAGGGCTTTGGGATCAGGTGAAGTCCATTGGTAGAAAGCTTACATAGTTAATGTTGTACCTGAGTTAGTTTCCTGTTGATAGTCTGGTTGTATAGGGACGTGGAGAAGGACTATACAGACAAGGGAAGCTCAATTTGAAAAAGGACAAGTTTTGATAGCTTTTGTAGCTTTTCTTTGTCTAAGGAGTTGAAAAGGCCAATTTCAAGAACAACTTTTAGTGACAATGGGGAATCCTTTAATAAGTTTAAAGCAAATTGTGTGTCCTTTGGACATGTGTTGATAAAGGCTTTTATTTGAAGTTATCTATGATGAAACTGTAGGTTTTCTTTAGCTTTGCATATTGGTGGAGAAGCTCGGTTCTATATATTATGTGTTTCATATCAATATATGCTGATTTCACAGTACTCATTTGTATATGTGATTCTTCATGTGTCAGAAAAAGCTGGGAGTCTTAACTTTAAGTAGATCTTTGGGAATCCCTTTTGGGTCAGAACATTCTGTAATCTTTGTATTATAATGTTTCAGGCTTGAAATTATAGTCCTAATCTTGTGTCTTTGGATTTAGGAAGAAAAGGCTTCTCTTTTACATCGGACTCAGGAAGAAAGACGGAAGAGAGAGGTAATGGTTTTGACTTGTCTGTAGAATACTCTTTACAAACCTTTTTCTGCAGCTTTTTTTTTTTTTTTAAAGCTTTGCTTTACAAGTGCATGTATGTATGTTATGTGTGATTAACTTCTGCAACAGTTTTGGATTGTGTTAAATTTTGCAGTAAGCTTTTCATTCTGGAACCACTGTAGGAAAAGATAAGATAGATTTAAAGGTTGAGTTCTAGCTGGAGAGAAATGTTGGGGGGTGTTTAGTTGGCCTTTTTGCTTATATGTATAGTGTTCGTATTTCTCCATATAATGCGAAAACTCAACTTTAAGGTATTTGTCTTAGCTGCTTATGAAAAAGATAAAAGGAGCTAATGCCATTCTGTTCTTTTTTTTTTTTTTTTAATGCCTGTTTCCTGCCAGCCTAGCTATGCCAGACTGGTTTCAAATACCATTTTCCTGCCTCCTGGATCGCTGGAATTACAGTTGTGTGCTGTTATATCTGGCTTTGATGTTACACCTTTTGGGGATAGTTACTTCAAACAATTTTGGTGGTTTTATCATAATTCGAGGCCTGCTTTTCTAGATAAGAATTTTGAGTCTTGGTATTTTATTTGTTTGTTTATTATTTATTTATTGGTTTTTTTGAGACAAGGTTTCTCTGTGTAGTTTTTGTGCCTGTCCTGAATCTCACTCTGTAGACCAGGCTGGCCTCAAACTCACAGAGATCCGTCCAGCGCTGCCTCCCAAGTGCTGGGATTAAAGGCGTACACCACCACTGCCCATTTGTTTGTTTATTATTTGATTTTTTTGAAACAGAGTCTCTTTATGTAGTCCTGGCATGGGTTTTGTTATTTCTGTGTAGCCTTGGCTGTCCTGGAACTTGCTATGTATACCAGGCTGGCCTCAAACTCCTAGGTCCACCTGTCTACATCACTGCCCTGGGTCTTTGTAGAGGCCCACAAAGGTTTCCTAGTGAGATCTGAGCTTGCTTCACCCATCAGGGCTGCATTAGAGGATTGCCTGATCATGTGTATGGTTACTAGGTAATTGGAAGGGTTTGCACTTGATTGTGCTAGGGGGAGGGCTTTGATCCATTTCTGGACATTATTATAAAAAAGCCCTTTAGAAGAGACAGAAGGGGCCGGTGGATAATGATCCAGGCCCTCCCAAGGCTATCCTGTGTTTCTATCTGTCTCTCTTCCCTCTATATTTCTATCTAAATCTCTTATGCCTCAATCCTCAAGAGTACACTGGGGAAAAATATGGGAGATGGTCTCCCACAGGTCTTGTTATTTCAACAACTCATTCCTGTATTTAATAGATGTCTGGGAGCTTGTGGTTTTGTCAGGTACTGTTGTGCTTGCTGGAGATACAGATAGTAAACAAGACAGATAAGGACCCTGCTCTGTGGTGGTTACTCACGGGTAACAGCCGAGGACTAAGATGGTATTGAGAGCTGTTAAGACAGGAGACTCATGGCTACTCACTGAGGAGGCTGAGATAGATGGGCACTGGAGGTAGGTTCCTGAGAAAAAGGCAGAGTGGGTGATACTGAAGGTCTAGAGGAGGCTGCTGTTCAGTATCTCCTGCCTGGGGAATGGTGCCACCCACATGGTATGGATCTTTGTACATCTACACAACATAACCCACAGACCAACCTGAGCTACATAATTCATCATTAAGATTCTTCCCAGGTGATTCTAATTGTGTCAAGTTGGCAGTTAAAATTAACTAACACATGAACTAACATCATTTTTGGTTAACTAAATTACTAGAACTGATTCAGCTTAAAATTTTAGGGATTTAAAAATTAAATTTAGGGCAGTGGTGTCTCATGCTTTTAATCCCAGCACTCGGGAGGCAGAGGCAGGCAGAGCTCTGAGTTTGAGGCCAGCCTTGGCTACAGAGTGAGTTCCAGGAAAGGTACAAAGCTACACAGAGAAACCCTGTTTCGAAAAAACAAAAAATAAAAATAAAAATAAAAATAAATAAATAAATTTAAATTTAAAATTTAAAAATCCTAGCATTTTAAAAGATAAAGCCTTTCTGTATGCATTCCTAGTAAGGGGACATAACAATAGCAGAAACTCATTTCCAGCCTCATCACTGTTGACATTCTGGCTAGGACATTCAGTTATGAGGACTGCTGTCAGAGCAGCATTTCTTCCCTCCAGTTAGGACAGATCACAGGTTACACAGGTAAAGTAGCCCTCAGTTGAGATTCAAATGCTCAGTCAGGAAAGGTGTTTACTTGTTGATGTTTTCCACTGTCTGAGGAAGTTCTATAGTGTGTTCTTTTCTCTGTATTTATTCTTTGATATGTCTATGATGGGATTATAAAATGGTTATAACCATTTTAGAAAACCTGGTCACAGAAATGTTAATTTACTCCTAGGTTTATAGTCAAGAAATGCAAGCCTATGTCCTTCAAAAAAGGTAGACATAAATTTTTATAGCAGGATTGTTCATAATAGCCCACAGTGGAAACAGGGCAATTGCTGACCAGCTGATGTGCAGATAAACAGAATATGAGATATGTATATAGTGAAAATTCATTTGGCCGTAAAAAGGAATGATGTATTAACACATACTACAGTGTATATGAACCTTGAAAACACCATGCCAAGTGAAAAAGGCCAGAGAGAAGACTACAGATTGAATGATTCCATTGTATTAGCTGCTCAGGCTAGGAAAATACATTGAGAAAAGTGTATAAGTAATGGCTTGGAGGTCCAGGCAAGGAATGAGGGGTGCCCCTTGAAATAGGTAAGGGGTTTCTTTTGGGGAATGATAAAATGCTCTCAAATAAGACAATGGCACATGCCTTTAATCCCAGCACTCAGAAGGCAAAGGCTGGAAGATCTCTTAAGTTCAAGGCCAGCCTGGTCTAGAGTTTCAGAACAGCCAGAGAAACCTGTCTCAAAAAAAAAAAACCACACACACACACAAAAATAAATAAAAAATAAAAAATAAAAAAAAAATTAAAAAAAAGATAGTGGTAATGACTACACAACTCTCGGCACATTAGGAACATGTTCAGTGATGGGATTGGAATGATGGCGCAGTGTCCAAAACACATAGTACTTTTCAGAGGACCCAAGTTCAATTCCAGTAGCCGTGTTGGGCAGCTTACAACCACTTGTAACCACAACTCCAAGGGATCCAATGCCTCTGGCTTCTAGGGGGCACCTGCACTCACAGGCACAGACAGTAACTTAAAGTAATAAAAATGCTGGGAGTGGTGACACACATCTTTAATCTTAGCAGTTGGGAGGCAAAGGCAAGATGATCTCTGTGAGTTTGAGGACATAAAGAGACCCTGTCTCAAAAAAACAAAACAACAAAAGTAAAAATAAAATGAATTATGAAAAACAAACAAAATAATAATAATGATTAATCATTAAAATACATGTTCAGAGAGTAGTACATTTAAAGGAATGAATTATATGGTTTTTGGATTATATAGCTAATTACCAAAAAAAAACTTTATTAAATGTCATTTTCACCAATTCTAACCAATTGTTACTTCTTTCCTTCCTCCATTCAGGAAGAAAGGCGAAGATTGAAAAACGCAATAATAATCCAGTCATTTATTCGAGGCTATAGAGACAGAAAACAACAAGTAAGTTTGTTCTTAAAACAGAGGTGGCGTACGCCTGTAATCCCAGCACTCGGGAGTCAGAGGCAGGTGGATCTCTGTGAGTTTGAGGCCAGCCTGGTCTACAGAGCTAGTCCAGAACAGCCTCCAAAGCTACAGAGAAACCCTGTCTCGAAAAACCAAAAACAAAAACTGAGAGGTGGGTACTTGTGGCCCAGCCTGACAACCTGAGTTCAATCTCCACAACTCACATGGTAGGAGACAACCAGCTACTTCAACCTCCACAAAACATGTCATCACAAGCATACCCACACATATACATAAAAATCAATAAATATAGTATAAAAATTAAGAAAAATGAACCAGGACTGGAGAAATGGCTCAGAGGTTAAAAGCACTGGCTACTCTTCCAGAGGTCCTGAGTTCAGTTCCAACAACCACATAGTGGCTCACAACATCTATAATGGGATCTAGTGTCCTCTAATGGCATGAGGGATACATGCAGGCAGAACACTGCATACTTAATAAATAAAAAAAATTTTTTTTCTTCAAGACAGGGTTTCTGTGTGTAGCTTTTGGAGCCTGTCCTGGAACTCATTTTGTAGACCAGGCTGGCCTCAAACTCACAGAGATTCACCTGGCTCTGCCTCCCGAGTGCTGGAATTAAAGGTGTGCACCACCACCGCCCTGGCAAATTTTTAAAAGAAGTAAAACATATAAATGTATACAACCATACCCTTAAGGAAAAAAAGAAAAATGAACCAGGTGTGGAGCATACCTCTAGTCTCAGCATTGAGGAGGCAGAGGCAAGCAGATCTCTGAGTTCAAGGCTATCCTGGCATACATAGTGAGTTCCAGGACAGCCAGGGCTATGTAGAGACCCTGTCTCAAAACAACAACAGATGAACAAACAAAAAAAGAAGAAAAAACAGGATTTATTTGAAGAAGAAAAAAAAAAAAACTGAGAGAGAAATAGAAGGCTGTATGAGAAGTTATTTTAGATATAGTATTGTTTGTATAAGTAGAATCTGTCCAGTCGGATCTCTGAGTTCGAGACTAGCCTGGTCTACAGAGCAAGTTCCAGAACTTATGCAGAGAAACCCTGTCTCGAAAAACAAACAAACAAAGTAGCATCTGTCTTGTATGAATTTTGTATGCCTACTTTATAAAATTTAGTGTTAATAAATAGTATTTTTCCTAATAAATAATTGTACTTGTTTTACTTGAAGATTTATGAATAGGTGAATTTTTGGGAAATTTTAAGTAAGACAACTGGTAATTACAGAGAAGAAAGGAGTGGGTGGTCCTGTTAGTAGACATTTTGGATTTCCTCTGCATCCCAAGTTAGGAAATTTTGTTTCTGGATTATTTTTCACTTTATTTTAGAACATCACTGTCTTCAATTTAATACACACATATAATGTATGGTGATTGCATCCCACCTTACTTTTTTAAATGAACATATTTGCAATTGTAACCATTTTTAAGTTCACAATTCAATGGCATGAATTACACTTAAGATATTAATTACACTTATGATATTCATTAATTACACTCATGATACTAAATTACATTTGTGGTATTCATTGATTACATTCACAGTATTCATTCAATAACTATATTTATGATATTCATTAATTACATTAATTATATTGACTTATTACATTCATGATATTATGTCCTGATACTACTGTCTGTTTGTGGGGTTTTTCCATCACACAAAACAGAAATTCTGTACTTAGGAAACCATTGTTCTATATTCCTTTCTTCTCCATCTTGAGATAATTTGAGTCTAATCTTTCTGTCTCTATGAATTTGTATATTCTGTGTATTTCGTGTAATGAATTCTATAGTATTTATCCTTTTTTTAATGTAAAGACATTTTATGTACAACTGTAGGAGAAATAATACACAGATAGCTTGAACATAAAAACAGGTTATAATTCAAAAGTCCAGGGTTATTTGAAACTGGAAAATATTTTCTCTGTAGAAAATAGTAAAAATAATATTTCCTAATAAGCCCTTTTAAGCCAAATAATAGCTGAATTATACATATAAATATTGATTAAATTCTAGGATACAGAAGAAACCTATCTTCATCTGTTCAGAGAGTTACATTTTACTTAAGTTGTGTGAGATTCCTATTCATCTTCTCCTTCACTATTTGATTTACAGCACACATTTTTCTATAGGCTAATCCACAATCTAAAAGATTTTAGCCTCCCCTGGAAGTACAGCCAGTATATCCTTTAATCAGCTAGATACGGTACAAATTCTTATCCTAATAGTGTTTTTTTTTTTTAAATCTTTAACTGATGGTCCAGTAACTACTTCTTAGTTGTTGATCACCATACCTATAAAACACTCAGTGCTTATTTCCATCATGACAACTATGGATTAGTATGTTGATACATGGCTTCCTGTACTTACAGTATTCCATCCAAAGAAGTGCATTTGACCGATATGCTGACTCAGCTCAGCCTGGTGGCACCTTCTGCCTTGCTGATGGTCCCAACCTTACCCTCTTGGTAAGGCAGCTTCTATTCTTTTACAAACAGAGTGAAGACTCCAAACGTTTGGTGAGTATAGACACATTTTCACTTAGGTTTGTTTACCTATTTTTCCATCTCCTTTTTGGGGTGTGTGTGTGTGTGTGTGTGTGTGTGTGTGTGTGTGTGTGGGAGAGAGAGAGAGAGAGAGAGAGAGTGTGAGAGAGAGAGTGAGAGAGAGAGAGAGAGAGAGAGAGAGAGAGAGAGAGAGAGAGAGAGAGAGAGAAAGAAAGTGGTACGTGTCTGATGATCAGGAAGCCAGATGACCCCTCCCTGAGTTTATGCCTTTTTTTTTTTTTTTTTTAAATCCAGGTGACCTCTGTGTTAGTGTATTTTACTTTTAAAAGTCAATGTACAAGCCAGGCAGTGGTGGTGCATGACTTTAATCCCAGCACTTGGGAGGCAGAACCAGGCAGATCTCTATGCGTTCGAGGCCAGCCTGGTCTAGAGAGGGAGATCCAGGACAGGCACTAAAACTACACAGAGAAACCCTGTCTCGAAAAACCAAAAAAAAAAAAAAGAAAGAAAGAAAGAAAGAAAGTCATTGGATGTTTATTCTTTTCTTTAGTTTCTTGAGACAGGGTTTCTCTGTGTAACCACTGTGGCTGTCCTGGAACTCAATTTGTAGACAGACCAAGCTGGCCTTGAATTCATGGAAATCTGCCTGCCTCTGCCTCCACAGCCCAGAGACATATATTATGTATATATTAAAGGCATATACACACATAAAATAAATAAATAAATAAAATGGGGGGAAGCGGTGGGGGGGGCACAGTAGTCCACCATTCTGGACTTTGCTTCTGGGCAGCTGTCTGGAATCCTGTCTGAAGTCCAGGAGAAGAGGAATAAAAGAGTAGCAGGCATCTAACTTTGCCTCTCAACAGACTGGACTTAGGGTTTCCTATTCCTGGAAACATGTAGGTGTTGTGAGTGTCTCCAGAGCACCTTGGTGTATGAGAGCTCATTTGTGATCTGGTTCTAAAGAGGCATGCACAGATGTGCTTCAGAAGCTGGACCTTGGGGTGAAGTGGAGGCTTTGACCCCAGCCCAGGCACATGAAAAGCAAATAGTTCATGTGCAGATTGTGAAATCCTAAGTAGAGCAAAATGTCATCAAACACAGTTCATACAAGGAAAGAGTTTAGGGACTGGAAAGATAGCTCAGTGATTAAAAGCACTGGCTGTTCTTCCAGAGAAGTGGGTTCAATTCCCAGCACCCACATGGTGGCTCACAACTGTCTGTAATTCCAGTTCCAGGGTACCTGACACACATGGCAAAACACCATGCACATAAAATAAAAATAAATAATTTTTTTTAAAAAAAATACCTGCAATTAAAAAAAGAAAAGTGAGTTTAAACAGATGTGATGGTGAATGCCTATGATCCCAGCACTAGGGATTGTGACAAGTTCTGACTGACTGAGCTACAACTGAGACTCATTATCAAAAATAAATAAATCAGGAAGTTCAGAAGAGATCCTGAATATTTTCAATTTGCTAACAAAAGTGCAAGAAGTTTTCCTGTGGCAAAAGTCACCACATTAGTTCCTCAATTCCCACTTAGAAACAAGCAAGATGCCACCTTGGGTAATTGTTTAATGATACTAAATTCAGAGTTAATGTTTACATCTACCCTTAACCCTTTATCTATCTCTCTCTCCTTCTCCCTCTCCCACTCCCTCTCTCTTTCTCTCAGCATGCTCCCAAGATAGGGTTTATAGCTCTGGCTGTCCTGGAACTTGGGACCAGGCTGGCCTCTGTCTGAGATCCACCTGCCTCTGCCTCTGCCTCTGCCTCCCAAGCACTGAGATTAAAGGTATATACCACAACTACAGCACAACTATATTTCTTACTATGACTTTAATATGGTCCTCTGTCAAGACAGTAATATGCTATGATTGTGGTTTTTTTTTCCTGTATGTAGCGTACTTTTAACTTTTCTTAAGTTAATATGTGCCTCACTTTTTAATTAAGTGATTTTCTTTGAATCTCTTAATCTCTTCCGCCTGGCAACAGTTCTATGCTCCATTTTTGGTGCAACTTTTCATAAGACTTGGGCTGTTCCTGTCTTCATGCTATTCTTCCTAGCACTCTCTAGGCCTGCAGTTGTCCTGAGAAAGCTTTTGTTTTGCTTCTCCTGATTTCTCTTTGTCTTTCTACTCTTCTTGTTTGTTTTTTATGTTACTGATACTTATTCATCTTTGGTTGACTCTTAAGACAAGATATGTAAGGACAGTATGGGGCTCTGAATTGGTAGAATACTTACCTCGAATGTGTGAAACCATCCTTTCTTAGGATTTCTATTGTTTTGATGAAACATCTTGGGAGGAAAGAATTTATTTCAGTTATACTTCCATATCACAGTTCATCATTAAAGGAAATCAAACAGGGCAGGAACCTGGAAGCAGGAATGATGCAGAGGCCATGAAGAGGTTGCTAATTGGTTTGCTCTTTATGATTTGCTCACCCTGCTTTCTTATAGAAACCAGGACTACCAGCCCAGGGATGACTCTACCCATCTGAGCCATCCCACATCAATCACCAATTAAGGAAATGCCTTATAGGCTTACCTGCAGGATCTTTTGGGGGCATTTTCTCAGTTGAGGTTCGTGTCAGATTACTAGCATACAAACTACCAGCACTACAGAAACAATCACAAACAAAAAAGCAAAATAGTATTAAATACTCATGTGCCTTTATTAAAGAAATATTAAGCAAAACAGATGTTTAATTAGTGCAGTTTTTTTAGATAATAACGTCACTTGTCAAATTCAGGGTATGGCAAAATGGCTTAGCAGGTTAAAGGTACTTGTGCCCAAGCCTGATGACCTGAGTTGGATTCTTAGGACCAACTTGGTAGAAGGAAAGAACTGACTCCTGCAGGTCATTCTAAACTGTATACACATGCCATGGTATATACTCACATACCTACAACACGTAAATAAAAATGAAAGAAAATAATTTTAGAAAAGATTGCCAAATGTAGAACAGAAACTAATTCAGAAAGTGTTGAAGATAGTATAGTTTTCTTACTTTGAGATTTTTAAATTCACTTCAGATACTTGGTTAATAAAGTAAAACTTTATTCTTGGAGTTCCTACAACTATCCTCTAGCTTTTTTTGGGGGGGTGGGGTGGCATTTTGAGACAGGGTTTCTCTGTGTTGCTTTGCGCCTTTCCTGGAACTCGTTTTGTAGACCAGGCTGGCCTCAAACTCACAGAGATCCGCCTGCCTCTGCCTCCCGAGTGCTGGGATTAAAGACACGCGCCACCACTGCCCGGCATGTCCTCTAGCTTTTTATCATGCTTAGTTTTTGTATGTCTAGTTTTTGTTAATAGGAGCCACAAAATTTAAGATAAGCCCTGTGTCAGGTAGTATAAAAAAGTTTATATCATGTTGGTTCCCATGAAAATGGACAATGTGGCCCCAGATCAGAGTGATCTTCTATACTTTCAGACAGTATTAAATAGACCTTATGATTTGAAAGCAGAATATAAGTCTATTTTATAAAAATATAGTGGAGAAAATAGAAGAGAGTTCTTGTTAGGTATTGAAGTTTCAGAGTCATTTCAGAATCAGCCACATACATGCTGTTTACAGCCAAACCTTGTGAACACAAGGGACAGACTCTGACATTCCACTTTACTGAACTCACAGGCCAGTCATCATTGTGTCCAAAAGAGTGGACTCCTCTGACCAGCCCAGTTATGTGATTGTCCTTGGCCTGAGAACCATGTGATTGCCTTCCTGTGAGGAGTGTGTAGGAGAAATTTCTCTTTAGTAAATCTCTGTGTGTAACATAAAAACAACAACAAAAAACCCTTAAATGGTGCATGGAGTTAGGGAAAGGAAACAGAAAGAAAGGATGCTGAAGGAGACTGCACACCTAAACACAAGAAGGGCAGAGTTGTTCATGCAACTTAAGGGTAGTGCTCTATTTCCTGTGTGGTGTTCTGGTATATTGCTTCCTTTTGCTTATGAATTGTTGTTTCAAGTAGAATGAGCTTTATGTATTCTTTGTTTAGAGACTAGTGTAGTAATGTAAATTAACATTGATGTTATTAAGATAGAGAATACAAGTCTTTTTTTTTTTTTTTTTTTTTTTTTTTTTTAAGCTGAGGACCGAACCCAGGGCCTTGTGCTTGCTAGGCAAGCACTCTACCACTGAGCTAAATCCTCTACCCAGAAGAATACAAGTCTTGTTAAGAAAATCCTGACTTAAAGCCTTACTCTTTATCAAGTTTTGATTAAAGTGTGGAAACCATGTAAAGATTTTTTTTTTTAATATTATCTAAATAAGCGAGCAAATTTTATGGGTTAAACGCTGTATTTTTATGTTTCACTCTTACAGATATGGCTGTATCAGAACTTAATTAAACACAGCTCTCTGTTTGTCAAGCAATTGGATGGATCAGAGAGACTCACATGCTTATTTCAAATAAAGAGGTTGATGAGCCTCTGTTGCAGGTAAGTTTTTAATCATAGTTGGAAACTTAGAAAATGTGTGAGATATCTATAGGGGCTAAGTGCTTTGGGAAGCAGCTTTGTTTTGTTTTATTGGTTTACTGTTTTGTTTTGTTTTTCTTAATGTGTATGGATGTTTTGTGTAGTTGCTTGTTTTTGCTCTTTTGGGGGACCTGCCACCCAGCAAATAAATCACATGGAGGCTTATTATTACTTATAAATGCCTGGCCTTAGCTTGTCTTGTTTCTTGCCAGCTTGCCTTAACTTAAATTATCCTGTCTACCTTTTGCCTCTGAGCTTTTACCTTTTTCTTACTTCTGTCTACCTTTTACTTTTCCTCCACGGCTGGCAGTGTGCTGGGTGGCTGGCTCCTAGCATCCTCATCTCCTTGTTCTCTTGCTCTTTTCTTTCTTTCTCCCAGATTTCTCCTTCTGTTTATTCTCTCTGCCTGCCAGCTCCATCTATCTTTTCTCCTGCCTCTCTATTGGCCATTCAGTGCTTTATTAGACCATCAGGTGTTTTAGACAGGCACAGTAACAAAGCTTCACAGAGTTAAACAAATGCATCATAAACAGAAGTAATACATCTTAAAATAATATTCTGCAGTTTTGCTATGTATAATTCTATGCACCATGTGCATGCCTGGTACACACAGATACTAGAAAAGTGTGTGAGATCCCCTGAACCTGGATTTACAGAGGTGAGCCACTTTATAGTACTTGGAACTGAACCCCAGTCCTCTGGATGAACATCCAGCACTCTTAACCACTGAGCCATCTTTCTAGACCTATGGATTTCTGGGTTTGTTTGTTTGTTTGTTTGTTTGTTTGTTTAAGATAGGATCTTGTTTTTCAGCTCATACTGGCCTTGAATCAAAAGTAATCTTCCCTGCTTTGGCCTCTCAAGAGCTGTAGTAAAAATATAGATACCTTTATAGGAAGACATAGATGTTAGTAAGTACTGACGGGATTAAAAAGGAAAAGAGAGGATATGAGGTACCTATTGGGAAGGTCTTTGTAATGAGATCAGTTAGAGGTGGGGATGGCTCTTGATGTGCTAGGTCAGAATCAGCCTGTAGGGGAGAGCATCTTGGCTTTGTATGAGCAAGTAGGGAGCCAAAGGAAACTTTTGGCCAGGGTCTCACAGCCTGAATTTTCTCCTAAATTTTTCAACCTAAAAAAAAAAAAAAAGGTTCCCCAAGTGCTCATTGCCTACTGTCTTGAGTCAGCAGTTCCTTTTTGTTTGCCTGTTTGTTTGCTTGTTGGTTTGTTTGTTTGAAACTGACTATGTAGACCAGGCTGTCCTTGGGATTTACACCACCACACCCAGCATGGAGTCAGTACTTACTGCAGTCAACCAGTTGAATGTTTTGCTGAACCATTGTAATTTCTTTCTCATAGTGGCACTCTACTCCCCAGGTACTTCCACATCTAGTTCTAGAAAGAAGGGTCCTTCCTTCTACAAACCCCAATATCATGATCAGTCTGAAAAGGACTTGAGATTAATGTTGCCTGATCGCATCTGGGTTGACAGGCCCATTTGTAACAGCTGAAAGGCCCATTTCACTCAGCAATAGGCATTGGGTGAAATGCTCAGTCCATTCTCAGGTTCCTGAGTTATCATCACAGACGGAATCTGTGATTACATAATACCACTGATACCTGTATCCAGACCTGCACCCTCCAACATGTTCCTCCAGGTAATGCTTCAAAAATGTGTTGGAAATGACTGGAGAGTAGAGATAGCTGAATCTGATGGGTATGGGCTATAGGATATAGCCAAAACAGGTAGTAGTGAAGCCTGGGGCTCTGATGAAGGTGAGTTCAAGATACATGTGAATTTTCAGTGGAGCTATTTGAAGTGAAGGGTTTTAGAGACTACGGGAACATCAAACTGGATAGGGCTCAATGGATTGTGAGAAAGATAACAAAAGACTGGTCCTTTGGGGACTGCTGAAAAGAGCAGAAGGAACCAGCTGATTGAAACTGAGGTGGAGAGGGGGGATAGGTCAAAATGAACACTTTCATCTGACCCTCAATGAGGTTAAAGCCCGATTCTCAGATGAATCAGTCTGAGTCAGGTCTTAGTGTTCTAATGTAAGGCAGGTTGGATGCTATAGTGGACTCAAATACACTTTCTCTTCCTGAATGAAACCTTTGCTTTGTGCAGCCTATTTAGCTCTTGGTGGGAGCCATGGTTCTGTTCTCAGGTATCTGCCAAGTAAAGAAGCAGCCTGTATGAGCTGGGCAGGATGCTCAGGAGCCTGTTTGGAGCTGTTTCAGTTATTCATTTTTCCTTCAGCAGTACCCTTGGTCTGATGCAGCAGTGCAATGTGGAGTGGCAGAAGCATCCACAGAGAGAAATAACAAGGAACGGATTGAGGGTAGTAGTTGGGGAAAAATCATACTTGGTCTTTTGAGGAGTTAGCCTTGATGGTACAGAAGGAAGAATTGCCAAATTAAGAAAAAAGAATATTATATAGCTCCAGGGCCATGCATGACATATGTCCTTGGAAAGGTGAAAAGGCAGTTTATCCATACTGTCAAGAGGCAAACAGGGAGAAATAGGCAACAGGTGTGAGCCTCACTTTGAAAACAAAACCTCTCTCTGAGTTGGATCAGCACACACTTGAAAGTACTATCAGTATTAGAGAAATAGAAATCCATGTTGTGATACATACTCATAGACTCAAGAGTTGAATTCTAATGCTTCCTACCAAGTGCTAGGATATGGTGCAGTGGGGACCTCTCACAGTGTCTGTGGGAACCTGGTGGCTTCACGTGCAATTTAGACCCATTTAGGATCCAGTAGTTGTGTACATAGAAAATACCCTGAGGTTGGGTTTAGCACAGTGGTAGAGCGCTTGCTTGCAAGGCCCTGGGTTTGGTCCTCAGCTCTGAAAAAAAAAGAAAGAAAGAAAGAAAGAAAAGAAAGCAAAGAAAATACCCAAAAGAGATGAGGCATAGTATATACACTGGAGCTTATCCTTAAACACCAGTACCAGCCTCACTCTGAGACACAATTTCCCAACCCCAGATACAACATTTTCACATGGGAGACAATAGTAGCAAGAGGAGAGGCTTCAGTCAAGATAGTACAGAACCAAAGAGAACATGTCTATACTGTTGGGAACCGTAGATCTGAACAGACCCAATGTCACTGGTTGCAGAGGCACTTTTCCTAGAAGCCTTACCTTCTTGTGTTCAGGTGTGCAGTCTCCTTCAGCATCCTTTCTGTTTCCTTTCCCTAATTCTATGCACCATTTAAGGGTTTTTTGTTGTTGTTTTTGTTTTTATGTTACACCCAGAGATTTACTAAAGAGAAATTTCTCCTACACACTCCTCACAACTTCTCTTGCAACAGTCCATGAGTTATGATTTTCTGCCACTGTTTGCAATCTTTGGTCCTCTGTTGTCTCTCCCTCTGAGATTGTATATTTTTCATGTCTACCTGATAAAGGATACTATTAACACGTAATAAAAGACTCAGGAAGTCTGAACATTGTTGCTTGAGCCCTGCCTGTTTTCAGAGACCCTGGCAGTGGTGCAGTGGCTCACGTACTCATTACAGGAACTGGAGGAATCAGGGAAACTTGCGGCCCTGGCTTTTTAATCAGTGTGTGAATTTGTTTTTACAGGTTGCTGCAAAACTGTAGTGATGACAGTTTGAATGTTGCACTTCCAATGCGAATGCTTGAGGTGTTTTCATCTGAGAATACATACTTGCCTGTTTTACAAGATTCCAGCTATGTGGTGTCAGTGATTGAACAAGTTTTGCACTACATGGTTCATAGTGGTAAGTGGCTGGGGCAGACCTGTAGAGGTGGACATTGTTGTAGAGGCATGCATTGGCTTGTGTGTTATTGAGGGATGGTACTGCTCTGAACAGCACACTGTGATCTTCAGAATAGAAGCTATGTGAGCCTTCTGGGAGAGTGACAGCAGCCACAGTCTAGTGTTGTTACCAGCCTCTGGAAATGCAGAAGCCTTTTTTTCACTGTCTGTACTTAATTATTCCAGTTCCTCTGGTTAATCATAAAAGGAGCTGGTTTGAGGCCAGGCGTGGTGGTGCATTTCTTTAATCCCAGCACTTGGGAGGCGGAGGCAGCTGGATTTCTGTGAATTTAAAGCCAGCCTGGTCTACAAAGAGTTCTAAGACAACCAGAGTTGTTAGAGAAACCCTGTCTCGGAAAAAAAAAAAATATATATATATATATATATATATATATATGGGAGCTGGTTGTTGGTTGTTCTTGAAAGTCATAAGTTAAAGAACTTGCTTGTTTTATTGAAGTATTAACCTATATAGATTAATTCTAGCTGATTAGATTAAAGCCACAAAGATTAATGTCTCATGCATTTTCACTGTAGAACTTAGTAAGTGTAAAAAACTTAAAACTTTGTTAAAAATCTCAGAAAAGTAGTGACTTAGTTAAAATCACAGTGAAATTTATAGAGTTTGATTTTCTAAGAAAAAGATTAATGATGGCAGTGAACTTAAGTGAACTGGAGTACTGTATATACTTAATTCAGGCTAAGCATTTGATGAGAATTTTATCTTTCCCATTTTCTAAAACTGTTTGGAAGATAATCATGAGCTGTACCTTCTTTGAACTGTTTCTAAAAATAAAAAATGATTGAAAATCTTCCATCAAAATTGCTGCTTCTGTTGTCTGCAGTGACACAGCTGTTTTTCACTTGTTTTAATGAATTATTTTGTGGCGTTACTGTTGTATGTATAACCTGTCTTCAAGTCACTGAGTCCAGGTTGTAGTCTTTAAGTATGTTGTTTCCTCTAAAAGAAATTCGGAAGCCCCTACAGACAAGCAGGTCATGGTCAGGCTAGCAAAGTGAGACAGGAGACATTCCCTCCATCAGAGCAAACTGCCACCAGCAGCCACTGGATAGCATGAAGGTCTTGAGGAAGACATCTACTGTCAACTCAAGCATATGAATGTGTCTGGACCCATGAATTCATTGTAACACTAAGGGAGCCCACAACATTAATTCCATACTGAGGTGTTTGGGAGAGGGATCACAAGGTCATATTATGGACCTTACTGGGATTATGGGACTAGGAGTTAAGCCTGTTGATTAAATTAATAACACCAGACAGTTGGCAGTTTTATTACTTAGTAGCTATTTGTGATATTAAGAAGTGTTAATTCACTTTTAGCTTTGATAATGGTCCTCTTAAAATATTTAATCTTGCCAGTATGTGGTGGCGCACATGGTAATCCCAGCACTCAGAGGCAGAGGCAAGCGGAACTCTGAGTTCAAAGGCCAGCCTGGTCTACAAATCGAGTTCCAGGCCAGTCAGAGCTGTTACACAACGAAACCCTGTCTTGAAAAAAAAACAATTAATCTTTATCTTTTCATGATATACTGAAGTAATTATGTCTTAGGTTTGCTTCTGAATGAGTGGGCAACAGTGGGTCAAGACTGGCATAGTAGGCATTGTTGGTGCTAGCTAAGCACTGGATGTGAGTCTATGTGCTATTCAATCTTAGCAAAATGAATGTAGCCAGATGTCATGGCTCACCTGTTACCATAGCTCTTGGGAGACTGAGGGAGGAGGATTGCTGTGAGTTTGGTACCAGACTGAACTAAAGAGTGAGACTTGCTGGGCGGTGGTGGCACACACCTTTAATCCCAGCACTTGGGAGGCAGAGGAGGCCAGCCTGGGCCACAGAGTGAGCTCCAGGACAGGCTCCAAAGCTACACAGAGAAACCCTGTCTTGAAAAACCTTTAGAGAGAGAGACAGAGACAGAGAGAGAGACAGACTCTCTTCTTCCCCTTTCTACCCATATAGCTTTGTAAAGACGTTTAAAAATTGATGATGGCAAGTGAGATAGCTCAGTGACTAAAGGCACTTTCTGCCGAAAACTTGATGATCCGAGTTCAGTTCCTGGGTTCATCAAGGTAGACGAAGAGAACAAATTCCTCTAAGTTGTCCTCCGAAAGTTCCCAAAATAAATGTATTTTAAAAAATTTTAAAATATTTCTCTATTGTTGTAAAAAATGGCACTAAATATAAATGTATTCCTCCCCCTTTTTTAGGGTATTATAGATCTCTCTACTTGTTGATTAATAGCAAGCTTCCATCAAGTATTGAATATTCCGATTTATCGAGAGTTCCTATAGCAAAAATTTTGCTGGAGAATGTCCTAAAACCATTGCACTTTACATACAGCTCCTGTCCTGAAGGTGCAAGGTGGGTGAGTGGAGACAGTCACATGTTTTCTTTATTAGTTTGTCATGGTTCACAGGGAAGTGTGCAGTGTACTCGTCTCTGTCTTGCTTGTGCCTAACATAAATTTGTAATTCTGATGATCTGGCTTTTTATTTCCTGCTCTTTAGTACCCATCATGAACAAAATTATCTTAATAGAAAAGATAAAAATCAAATTCTAGTCTCTACTTTAGAATATAGATTGTTTACTTAGGAGGACATTTGGGGAAGTGATTTTAATCTGTGATTTGATGGATAGAATGTTTTGATTCTTTTAAATTCCTCTTCCTTTCCAGACATCAAGTTTTCTCAGCCTTCACAGAGGAGTTTCTGGCAGCACCTTTTACTGATCAAATTTTTCATTTCGTCATTCCGGCGTTAGCAGATGCACAAACCGTGTTCCCTTATGAGCCCTTTCTGAGTGCATTATTGTTACTAGAGAGTCGAAGTTCAAAACGGAGTAGCGGAGTGCCATGGCTCTTCTATTTTGTTTTAACTGTTGGCGAGAACTATTTGGGTATGAAATGCAAGATGTATTTTTCTTAACTCCTGTATAGGTAGCTGGGCAGATGAGTCAGGAGGAGATTGCAGTGACATTTTAGCATGCATTTCACAGATCGTTGTAAATCTGGAAATCCAGGCTGTTTTCCTAGTCTATGTGCCACATCTTGGACCCTCAGCACTTTAGTTCTGATACTGGACTTGAAGAGAGGGTCAGACCCCACAAGTCAGGCTTAGTCCTGTGAGCCTGCCTGCACTTCAGACCCCGTTGCACAAAATGTGGTGACCAAGTAATAAAAACTGGGGTTCCTGCAACCCCTTCCTTAAACCTCATAGTTTACTAGAGTCTGAGAATCATGTTGACTAATGTATTATAATGGTTACAACTGAGCAGCCAATAGAGGTCTGTGGGGAGGGTATGGGGCTTGAACATTTATCTGGTATGTTCAGGGGCTCAGAACCTTGTTCCAGTTTCAGTAGCCCTTCTCCTGATTGCTTCTCCTTAGAAGCTGGGATTGGGCTTAAAATTAAAACTCTGGCCTGTTTATCACTTTACCTGTCTAGGTATTAGCACACCTTTAGACTGTTTAAGCCTTCAGTAACCTCTAGCAAGAACTCAGTGGGTGTGGCCAGAAGGGGCTTACAGGAGTAACCTTGCTGGTACTCGGGTCAAAACCAAATACATTGCATAATATGTGGCAGTTTGAATTTAATTAAACCAGTAAGGCCCGTTCAGAAGTACCTCTCTGGATGAAGAAAATGATGGCCAAACGTCTGAAGTAACTCTTAGTAACTCGTGTGCTGATTGTCTGTCTCTCCAAGGAGCACTCTCTGAGGACGGCCTGCTGGTTTACCTACGAGTGCTCCAAACCTTCCTCTCTCAGCTACCTGCTTCACCCACCGGTGCAGGCCGTCCTGACTCCACCAGCGACTCTGAGGATGATAGTGAGGAGACTGACCAGCCTACCAGCCCTGTAAGCCACTATACTAGAAGTATTCTTCTAGCTTCTTACCTTCAGTTCTACAGCCAGGGGAGCAGGCAGCTCTGTTAAGATAAACTGGTCAGTCTTCTCTCCTGTATGCCCTTATTTAAAGTAATCCCAACCCCAGAATCAACTTGATGTCTCAGGTTGCCAGTAGAAATGAAAGAAGTAAATGCTGTGCTTACAGCTCAAGCAGCTTCCTCAGCATTGCATGAGCACCATCAGCTCCCTCTGAGAGAGGCTGGGGAAGTAAAGTTGTATACAGTCTGTTTCCTATCTATGCTAAGATGTGGCATAGGCTTTGTTACAGAAAGCTCTTCCTTCCTGTGAGCAGAGCTGGTTTAGGAACAGAAGCATGTATTAGCCCCTGCCTGATTACGTTTGGTTACTGCTTCCATCTATAGAAAATATTACTCCACTTGCAGACATCCCCTTCCCATTGTTCATAATTGTTTTAGGGGATCTCTTATACAGTTTTGTGTTTTAATTCCCTTTTTCTTCTTCCTTGGAGATTATTCTTTAGGGTGAGAACTAATTATCCAATTACAAATAAGCCAAGAACTACTCATTTCTGGGGCAGGTGCCATGGCTCACTACTATAATAATGGGAAACTGAGGCAGGAGGATCTTAAACTTGATCTCAAGACCACCTTGTGCTACCTATTAAGTTTGAGGGCAGCATGAACTATATAGGAAGACCATGTCACAAACCCTCCCCACCAAAAACATTCATACTCAACTCTTTTTGACTTTTAGATTGCAAAATTATATGTATCAAAAACAGCAGTACTAGCAAAATGTTCTCAAGGTTCAAGTTTAATGGCTGGAATTTAAGGCTTTTACTCTGAGAGTGTTAGATTTGGTAAATTACTATAAATTGAATATTCAAGTTTTCAGATAGTCAGTAGTACTGTCACAGATAATCTCATTTATACACATACATTTTCATGTACATACATCAGGAAAAGGCGTATATCTTCACTTAATACTCTAAATTAGTAAACCACATGGCATAGGTTTTATTCAGTAAATTAAACCTAGAGGAAACTAATTTATTATGTGTTTTACAAAACTTTTGAATTTTTTTGTTGTCTCATAATCTAAAGTAAAATGTCATGAGATAATAGTCTCATTGGGTTTGGTTTCTTAGTACAGCTAAGAACAATGATCATGGAATGAATTTTTCGTAAGCTATAAATGCTGTAAGTAAGACCTGAGCATTCATAGTTGCTGTGTTTCTGTGGAGAACAAAGTGGATGCATGATAGTGACTGTTACTCGAGGAGTTGGATTACCTCAATGGGTATGTTAGCAAAACTATTGGGAGGTAATGGGATGTGGCTCGTTGTTAGGGGAGGCTTGTGTTTCCTCTTCAGAAAGATGTAAAGTGATTGCACTCAACTCACTTAGACTCATTTCTCTGTTGTGTTTAGGAAGATGGCAGGGTCTCAGCCCCATACATAACCGAAGAATGTCTGAGAAAGCTGGATACGAAGCAGCAGACCAACACTCTGTTGAACCTGGTGTGGAGGGACTCAGCTAGTGAGGAGGTCTTCACGAGGATGGCTTCCATCTGCCACACACTGATGGTGCAGCACCGTATGATGGTGCCCAAAGTCAGGCAGGTCTCTTTGGGTTGGTGTGCACAGGTTGGGGGAGTGTGCCATCTCCCTGTGAATCATGGAGTGTAAACTGTGACCTGTTTGTCTGTTTTCTGATAAAAGAGGACAGAGGATACTGGATTCTCCAAACCATTTCTAAAAATGAGAGTCTGTTTTCCTTTTTGGAACCATTTATTATTATGTGTCCTTCCTGGCCCTGAGTATGGTATAGTAACAAATTCGTTAAGCTAGCTTTGCTTGCGTATGTCTTGCATATGAGTGTCTTGCATATGAATGTTTAGGCCTCAACATCCATTTTTAAAATTACAGCTCATAGCTATGTGCCAGTATGCTGATTTCTTTTTAGGTTTTCTTCATGGTGCCTTATTTTGTTTTGTTTTGTTTTTTGGGGGTTTTTGTCAGAAGGGTTTCTCTGTAGCTCTTGGTGCCTGTACTGGATCTCATTCTGTAGACCAGGCCAGCCTTGAACTCAAAGAGATCCTCCTGGCTCTGCCTCCCAAGTGCTGGGATTAAAGATGTGCACCACTGCCACCCGGCTCATGGTTCCTTTTAGTTTATGTTACCTGTAGTCAGTAAAAATGAATGAATGAATGAATGAATGAATGAATGAATGGAAGGAAGGAAAGAAGGCAAGAAGGAAGGGAGGAAGAGAGATGTTTTAACCAGGTGGTGGTGGTGCACACCTTTAATCCCAGCACTTGGGAGGCAGAGGCAGGTGGATCTCTAATTGTAGTCAGCAAAAAGGAATGAATGAACAGATAAGTAAACAAACAAACAAACAGATAGATAGGTAGGTAAATGAAAATGTAAGCTATGAAAGAAACTTTTGACTGGGCAGTGGTGGTGCACACCTTTAATCCCAGCACTTGGGAGGCAGATCTCTTAAATTTGAGGCCAGCCTGGCCAAGTTCCAGTACAGTCAAGGGTACACAGTGGAACCCTGTTTCAAAAACAGGAAGGAAGGAAGTGAGGGAGGGAGGGAGGGAGGGAGGGAGGAAAGGAAGGGAGGAAGGGAGGAAAGAAATTTTTGGAACAAAACAAACAAAATGTGTTAGTTTTTAAATGCAACCTGTCACCTGGGCTCTGTGCTCTAATGAGCTGTTCACCCCTTGTAGTCAATTGCAGTAGAGCAGGTGTGAGACCCGAAGGCTCTTCACCTTGATAGGTACACATGATCTATAATAGGAAGGAATCCCTTGCTTTGGATGATAGTTTTTGGACATACAAGCATTGCTGCCTTGGTCGTGCTTAATTCCAAAGGTGTTTAAAGAATAAAGCAACTTTCTATGTTGGCTTAATTTTATGAGTACAGCCCTGTTCCCTCTCAGAGCAACTTATCCAGGATTTTTATTTATGTTCTAAATATAGTAGGTTTTAAAATTTAGGCTGGGTGTTTGTTTGTTTGTTTTTGCAGCTCATGAAACAGCAAATGGACTTAAGGCTTTAACTGCTTTCAGTCTGTTTTTTGAGTATTTTCTATTTTTAGAGCTGAGATTGGTGGGTTTAGTTTATCTTTAGCGTTGACTATCAGAATTATAAAGGGTGTGGTAGTCTTTTTTTTATATGATAGAGATTTCTAAGACAAGCATGGGTGTGCAGAAAAGAGACAGAGAACTCTGTATGGGAGGATACAGTTCTGCATAAAATTTTAAAAAAGGATGATAGTGTATTATTCTGTGGTTGTATAAAGAAAAATTGGTTGCATCTACAAAAACTCAGAAAAGTATTAGCTAGTTGGAATGTTCCAGAGATGGGGAGAACTCTTTTAACTGCTGTTTTATGTTGAGTTTGCCATCAAGTCACCTAATATTATCTGATTAAATTATAAAGGTGGCAGAAGTACCGTTGTGTCCAGAGATCTGAAGTTAGGGAGGGAGTATCAGCAGAAACATGAGGTGCTCCAGCCTTCCATTTCTAGCAGCACTGAATGGATCTGTGCAAGTTTGCAGATGTGCTGCACTGTTGGCCTTTGACTATCACTGCCTACCCAGTCTGCATAGCTGCTTCTCTTGATATGTCCATATGGTCAACCCGGGCCCCCATTAGCTCACTCCCAGGTTTGCCTGCCTTTCTCAACAAACTGTACCATTTGTGATGGGCTTAGTGTGTATGTCTTGAGGAGATATATAGGAAGTATCTGTCTGCTTCTGAATCAGGCTAGTGCTCATAAACTAGAAAATTACTCTAACCAGGCTAACTTGATGAATAAATGAGCTGATTAGGGAAGGCCTACACAGCTATGGACAGCATGCAGGCAGCTATATTCACTAGTTACAAGCCCAACCCATGCTCGTTTATAGAGCCCGGCGTTTAAGTAGCACCTACCAGAAGGCAGAAACAAACCAGATTTAGAAGAGCTACATGCTGTTATGAGGTTATCCTTATTCTTAGAGTTCATTAAAGGTCTCAGTGAATGCTAGCATTGGGAGGTTTGTTTGTGTTCTGCTGCAGTCTGGCTCATAGTCTCAGTGTGTGAAACAACTGAACAGTGGCCTCCTGCAAAACAGCAATGCTTTTACTGGAACTCAAAAGACTGTTCCCCCTACATTGTCCTGACCTCTTTTATGGGCTCCCTTTCATAGAGAACTATATTTTCATTCTTTGTAGTGGTGGCTGGTGGTAGTTTATTTTTTAAATAGTTGTGGGCTTCACCTGCTTAGTTTCCCTCATGGGTTCTTTTTTTCTGACTCTTTTTACTAAACTTCACTTTTTCTATTTACCTTTATAGTTCTTCTCTTTCAGCTGGTAGTACTCTTGACCCCCCTTTTTTGGGGGGGGCAGGTTTTTTTTTCTAAGACAAGGTTTCTCTGTGTATCTTTACACCTTTCCTGGAACTCACTTGGTAGACCAGGCTGGCCTCGAACTCACAGAGATCCTCCTGGCTCTGCCTTCTGAGTGCTGGGATTAAAGGCGTGTGCCACCACTGCCCAGCTTTTTTTTTTTTCTCCATAATATATTTCTTTTCTTTTTTTTTTTTTTTTTTTTTTTGAAGATTTATTTATTTATTATATATACAGAAGAGGGTGCCAGATTTCATTACAGATGGTTATGAGCCACCATGTGGGTGCTGGGAATTGAACTTAGGACCTCTGGAAGAACAATCGGTGCTCTTAACCTCTGAGCCATATCTCCAGCCCATGCGGGGGTGGGGGGTGGGGTGGGGTGGTTTAAGACAGGGTTTCTCTGTGTAGCTTTGCACCTTTCCCGGAACTTACTCTGTAGCCCAGGCTGGCCTGGAACTCACAAAGATCCGCCTGCCTCTGCCTCTTGAGTGCTGGGATTAAAGGCACACGCCACCTCTACCCAGCAGTACTCTGGCTCTTAAATTTCATCATTCATTTAATGACTTCCTAGGGTTCCAGAATCTTGTTGAACTGCTAGAGCTGTGTCATGTGGGACTTAGACATGCTCTCCACCAGGAATCCCCCATCTCCCAGAAACTTCCTTCCTTCTTCATCCCAGTAAAACTGAGCTCATCTTTTACTTCTCCGTGCCCCGACATTGAACTACTATCCCCTACACAGTATAAGTATTATAAAAATATTCAAATCCTCAGTCACATTAGTCAGTGTGGTTGGGGATCACTGCATAGACAGCAGATTAGAAAAGCCCTTCCTGGAAGCCCATTGGACACACTGTCCTAGTTTAAGCTGGATCTGTCTTCCTCAGTGAGCCCCATGCATGTTGAGTCAACATACTTTGTCAGAACTTCATTCTTCAGGCCATGTTTTGACAGATAGATGGGTTAACAAAACCAGAAATAGTTTCATAATCTGAAGGCTCATCTGTGGATCCCCTTTGCTTTCAGAACAATTTCACATTCTTTGCATTGTTGCCTTACAGGGTCATGTCTTCAAGCATTATCAGTTACCATCCTAACTTTACTTTTGGCTACAGAATGCCTTTGCCTAAACACCCTTAATCACTTGCTTTCTTTTTTTTTTGATCCTGGTACTCTGTGCACGTGATCTCTGAATGCCTCTTCTTTCTTTTACCTTAAATGGGGCTACCATGCTCTTCATGCTCTTGGAGACTTGGCTTTTTGCTCTCTTGACTGAGCTCAAAAGCTGGGAGTAAAGTTTTGGATGTGTGCAGTAGTCAGTAAGGTTGCCTGTAGTTTCAACATTTAAAATGTCTATGAGGCACCCAAGTTAGTTAGTCTCAACATAAACTTAATTTTTCTCTAAAAACTAACAGACTGAGCCAACTTAATTGTGGGAATTCACTCTTCCAATGAACTTGGGTTATCTGGCTCAGAGGCGTTGTTTTCTGGGTACGAGACTGCTTAAAACTGAGGAGACGGTGTCTGCACTCGCTTGCGTTTCTCTCTCTCTCTCTCTCTCTCTCTCTCTCTGTCTTCAGGGACTTGGACGGCTGGTTCCATTCACCCCCTGGGCAGAACCAGGGTGACAATGGCTGTTTATTTTGTTCTGTATCCATGAGTGTATTTCTCTCCATTTTATATCTTATAAAACTTTGATACCCTTTGAGAGACTCTTGTGGATTTGCCTACCACTTAATTGGATCTTTTGTTTATTCATCATTGTAACTCAGACAACTGTGTACCATGTGTCTTCTCAGTGCTCTCAACATGCCATGGTAATGACTACTCTTTAGCTCTTGGGCCACAGGTTCATGTCTTGACCTTTCATAATGTAAGGTAAATGGTTATACTGGTGTACAGTTTGTGTTAGGTTGTGTGTTAGCTATTATATAATGTGTATGTGGTTTATAAACATTTCTATAATGCTTTAAAGAAAACAGTAAGGAGACAAATTTTATTCTTTGCCTATAATTTTGTGTCTTCTAAATTATATTGTCAGACTATAGCCATAGATTTAATAAACTCTTTACTCTTTAAAATTTGAGTCCTACTTCATGAGTGAAGATCATATAAAACTAATAAACTTAAACTTTTTTTTTTTTTTTTTTTTTTTTGGTTTTTCGAGACAGGGTTTCTCTGTGTAGTTTTGCGCCTTTCCTGGATCTCCCTCTGTAGACCAAGCTAGCTTGGAACTCATAAAGATCCGCCTGCCTCTGCCTCCCGAGTGCTGGGATTAAAGGCGTGCGCCGCCACCACCACCATCCGGCAAACTTAAAGCATTTTACCAATTCTATTTTGGATTCTTATCAATTTTAAGCTAATTTCATGTAGTTTATTGTTAAACACAATAGAAATAGGACTGTTTTGTCAAGGTTAGCACCACAGTAATGTATTATAAGTTTTGAAAACTACCAAGTAGTCTTTAAATATTTGTGAGAATGAATTCTCAAGGCATAATTTACTGCTGATGTGGTAGCATATACATATAGTGCTGGCACTAGAGAGGTTGAGGGAGGAAGATCAAGAATTCAAGACATCTTTGGCTATATGAGACCCTGCTTTCAATATAAAAAGAAGAGGGAAAGACATATGTAAATATGGAAGAACTGTACACCAGAGTCATTTTAGAACCCCATCCCTTTAAAGATTTCATTTAGTAGTGTTAAAGAATAGTAAAGAGTGGCAGCATCAGACAGCACCCTGAGTGGTGAACACTACCTCTCAACTAAAACAGGTTTATGTGCTGGGTCTAGATGTGTGTTTTGATATGTTGTTTGAGACGGGGTCTTTTTATGGCCCCCCCCCCCCATTTATATATTTTTTTTAATTATGGGATAGGGGATACCCATGGAGGCCAGAAAGAGTTAGAAGTGGTTATAGGCCACTAGTGTAGCTGCTAGGATCTGAACTTAGGTTCTCAGCAAGTGCTTTTAACCTTTGTGCCATCTTTTTAAGCCCTTAGGTTTTGCTCTCAACACAGGCTTGCAGATTCCCATGTAGCCCAGGTTGGCCTGGAACTCCCAATAACACTTAGGACATTTGGGATTTATTTTTAATCTTGCATATCTCAGAAGTGAATTGTTATATATCTTATTTTAATACTTCTTTGTCAAGAAGTGATACCTTCAGCAGCAAAATGCAAAGTGTGGCATACTTTTTTTTTGTTTTTGTTTTTCAAGACAGGGTTTCTCTGTAGTTTTGGATCCTGTCCTGGACTAGCTGTGTAGACCAGATTGGCCTCGAACTCACAGAGATCCACCTGCCTCTGCCTCCCGAGTGCTGGGATTACAGGCGTGCACCCCCACTGCCCGGCAAAGTGTGGCATTTCTACTCACATGCTAGAAGAACTGCAGATGTCTAGCTGTGTTTCTAAAACCTATAAGGCTACCCACTGAGGGTCTCAAGAGGCCAGGGATGTCTTGGATATGAGCCATGTCTCCACTGTGTTCACCTCTGGCTTCATATGCCCCAGAAGCACTGGCCTGAGTTTATAAAGTCATTCCTTCCCTAATTAACTTAGAGGGTTGTTACAGTGAATACAGTATGAGTGCTTTTAATCTCTCTCAGTACAGGGAAGGACAAGTCACTTCTTTACCTCTTGGAAATAGAGCCCCAAACTTAATTACCTTAGTAATTGAATTAGAAGGTCTAATAATTTTTTTTATTATTGCCCATTGAATAAATACAGATATTTCAAAATTAGCCTTAAGTACAACTTGAACTATGTGGCCATTAAAATGGTGTTTCAGAGCTGGCTGTGGTGGTATACACCTTTAAGGCAGATCTCTCGGAGTTTGAGTCTGAGGACAGCCAGGGCTACACAGAGAAACCCTGTTTTGAAAAACAACAACAACAGAAAAAGATGTTTCAGAAAGATCTTAATCTTAGTAGAATTGCCATAAGATGTTGTTTGAGAAGAACATCTAGTATGAAGTATACACAAGGGTATATATTAGAGAGGATTATTAGTTTTGAATATTTCTGAATGGATGAAGTGAAACACTGCTGTTTTGTTTGTTTGTTTGTTCTGTTTTGACTTTGCAGTTTCAGATAAAAGCTCAAAAGAAACATGCATTTTGAAAACATAAAATTACTATACATTTTTAAAATTTAATTTCTTGATGAGAAATAAAATAAGGAAATATGGACTATTAGGATGTTTTCATGTAGAAAGTTTATTTTTTTTCTTTTGTTTACTTATTTATTTATTTGCGGGAAGTGGCATTTGTGTGCCATGGAGTGCTTGTGGAAGTCAGAAGACAGAAAACCTTTGTCAGAGAATCAGATCTCTCCTTCTACCATGCGGGTCCTGGGGTTTAAGCTCAGTTTGTCAGGCTTGGTTGGCAAGTTCTTTTACTACTGAGCCATCTCATTACCCATTTAAGGAATAACACTCTTGTGTACATATACACAGATAAATACATTGAGTGTATAACTATTTTAAACATCTCAGATACAAGGTGTGTGTGTATATATATATAATTTTCAACAGAATGACCTCCCCCCTATTGGTGAAATTATTAAGGCCACTCCACGTAGTTAAAAGGGAGGTTTATTTTGTGGGGTAACTTACAAATGAAGGGGTAGGTTGCAGGGTCTGGCAAAGGTATAGGGTAGTCCGGCTGAACTCTGCTCGGTCCACCTCCAGCGTCCGGCGTCCCGGAACCAAGAGAGCCACCTCCTCCTGCTCCTCGGTCTTCCGCTCCCTCCTCTGCCCTGCCTTGTGGGCGTGATCATTACTGAAGCCTCAATGGAGGTTGGAACTTCCAGGCCAATGCTGGGATGGCTATCCACTACACCCCCCCCCCTTTTTTTTTGAAGGTAGTTCTATAGCTTGGGCTGGCTTAGAGCTCATTGTGAAGCGTAGACTGGTATCAAACTTGATGACAAGCCTTCTGCCCCAGTGTTAGGATTATAGACATGAGCCACCAGACCCAACCCCTTTTTAAAATTGTCTTTTTCTGTTTAGTACAGTCTTTCTGAAGTAGTTTTTCTTGGATAATAATGCCAGGAGCCTGTATGCTTAATTGGTCTCATGGGTTTTTTCAAATTTTTATTTTGTTTTGAGACAGGTTCTCACTATGTAGCTGTAGCTGGCCTAAAACTGTGTAGACCAGGCTGGCCTCAAATTTACAGAGACCCACTTGCTTCTGCCTCTTAAGTTCTGGGATTAAAAGAGTGCACTGCAATGCCTGGCAACATACACATTTTTAATATTTTTTCTTGCTTCCCTAGGATTCTTTAAAGGTTCCCAGTATAATTTTGAGTCTCATCCAGTTGTGTTTCAGTGTGGAGTTTCATTGTTGATACCACTTCATCATGGACCTTTGATAGACATTTTTATGTTTATAATACTTTTGAGATGGGTAAGAGTTGCCTTTCTGATACAGGCAGATTGTGAAAGACAGTTGTGCAAAATAATCTTTTTATAAAGATTTATTTATTTATGTACTTCATATTTAATATAGGTGTTTTATCTGCATATACATTTGTATACCAGAAGAGGACTTCGAATCCCATGAGATTACAGTTATAGATGATTGTGAGCCACCATGTGGGTGTTGGGAATTGAACCCATGTCCTCTGGAAGAGCAGCCAGTGCTTTTAACCACTGAGTCATCTCTCTCTCTCCAGCCTGCAAAATAATCTTTTTTTTTTTTTTTTTTTTTGAGTTGAGGATCGAACCCAGGGCTTTGCGCTTGCTAGGCAAGTGCTCTACTATAGAGCTAAATCCCCAACCCAAAATAATCTTAATAGAGCCTTGCCTGTTCAAGATTTTATGATTGCTCTGTGTGGGTGCACAGGCTTGAGATCCTGATTCTTAGGCAGCTGAGGTGGAGATCATGAATTCTGTTTTGTTTTGTTTTTTTCCAAATAATTTATTGTATTTTGTGTACATTCATGTTTGCCTACATATATGTCTGTGTGAGGTTGTCGAATCGCTTGGAAAAGAAATTACAGACGGTTGTGAACTGCTGTGTAGGTGCTAGGAATTGAACCCAGGTCCTCTGGAAGAGCAGCTACAGCAAGTGCTCTTAACCTCTGAGCCATCTCTCCAGCCCAAACAGGCATCTCCTCTCCTATTAGGGCTGGCCAAGGCAGCCCAGTAGGAGGAAAGGGTCCTAAAAGCGGGCAACAGTGGCAGCCTCTGCTCCTGTTGTTAGGAGTCCCACAAGAAGACCAAGCTACACAACTGTAACATATATGCAGAGGCCCTAGGTCAGTCCCATGCAGATTTTTTGGTTGTCAGTTCAGACTCAGTGATCCCTTATCAGCCCAGGTTAATTGATTCTGCCTTCCCTTTTTCCTATGATTATTCCCTTAAATCTCATTTTTTTTCTCTCCCATTCTCCCTCCCTCCCTCCCTCCCTCCCTCCCCCCTCCCCCCTCTCGATTTATTTATTTTATGTATGAGTGTCTTTATGAATGTATGTGTACCACATATGTGCCTTGTGCCTGAGGACAGAAGAAGGTATTAGATTCCCTGGAACTACAATTACAGGTGATTGTGAACTGCTATGTGGGTGCTGGGAATTGAACATCAGTCCTCTGCAAAAACAGCCAAATGCTCTTAATTGCTGAATAGCTCTCCAGCCCCTCTTAGGGCCATTCCTTATTTTTTAAAAAATAAAATTTAAAAAATAGTATTCATAGTTCTGATTGTGTACTCAGAAAGTGCTAATACCGAGTAGTATGTATGAAATACTGGATTAAATGCAGGATCTCCTCTGGAGACTAGGCTGGCCTTGAACTCACAGAGATCCACCAGCCTCTACCTTGCGAGTGATTAAAGGCTTGTGCCACCACGCCCGGCTGTACTTGGGATTTTTATGTTGAGATGCCTTGTATATCCAAGCCTTACTATTAATTTCCTTTTATGGGCTTTTAAATTAACACTCTTCTTGCAAAATGTAGTCAATTAAAACATCTTTCAATATTGTAAGTTGTGGTACTCACTACCTAGTATTTTTACTCATTCTCACTGCTGTTTCCAGGAACAAGGGGCATCTGAAAAGTGTGGGCCAGTGGTTTGGTTCTGAGACATTCCAGGCAGGATTAACTCTGGGCTTGCTCTGCCACAAACTGATGTGTGTGCTAGTTAGGCTCAGTGAATGACGGGAACAGAGGTATCATAAAAAGGATGTGTGAACTAACTGTGAGGAGGGACCTGCTTTGGGGAGTAGGGGAGGCCCAGGGAGTGGGGCAGGGGCTACATATCCCCTTGGGGATTCGCCATGGACACATCTCAACTGTGCAAGCTGCTCCCCGTTTCCCTGCTCCCTCACCAGAGCTCTTTGGGCCTGCTCAAGGGTAGGTGGGCACGGGTAGTAGGAGGGCTTTTTTTCACCCAGGGCTCTGGAAGGACACCCAACTGTTGCTTGCCTCCTTCCTGTCTTCTCCCTGCCTTTTGCAGTAGTCCCTGCCTGCCTGCTCCTGTCCTGCCAGGTCTCCGCCCACCCTCCCCTTCTTTCCTGGGGCTCCCTGCCCCTCCAGTGGCCTGGTGATCTATTTTGTTCCTTTTGTGTTTCTTTTTCTGTTTTGAGTGTCTGTCTTTGCAGGTTTCTGTAGCTGGAAGATCTCGCTCGCAGGGGCTCCAGTGTAAATTCCCCTTACCCCTGGGGAAATGCACTACTTTGTTTTGGGGAGTTTTGGGGTGTTTTTGTTTTTCAGGTGTTTTTGTTTTGTTCTATTTTTTTTCTGAACCTTTTTTTCCCTTTTATTTGGAGGGAATGGGAGGAAGTGGGAACAGGGAGGTGGGAGGTGGATTTTGTTGTTTTTTTTTTAACTCATTTCCAGGGAATGGGAATTTTTTTTAAAATAATGTCATGAATAAAATTGTTTATGAAAAAACAAAAAAAAAAAGGATGTGTGATTACTGTGTTGATATTTAAGATAGTCTTCCCTTGTGCTGACACATTCTTAATGTATCTTTATTCCATTGTGAAAATTGTTGTCTAGTTGCATTTACTTAACCAGTTGGTGTTTTCCTACTTTGTTTTAAAGTGTGTCTAGTAAATCACATTCCTGTTTTACAATTTTTCCATCATCATTAGCCTGTGTTTTGTTGGTTTCATCTCACATACAGGGGTTGATTTTTTTTTTTTTTTTTTTTTTTAAGTTTTAAATTCTTGGTTTTTTTGTTTTGTTTTGTTTTTGTTTCTGAGACAAGGTCTCATATAGCCCAGGCTGGTCTTGAACATATGTTATGTAGCCAAGACAGACCTTAAACACTTGGTCTTCCTTCTTCTGCTTCCTAACTGCTGGGATAAAAGTATATGCCACTGCATTAAGCAAATTTAAATTAATATTATTGTATTTTAGCAAGCCTTATTGTGGGGAGGTCGGCCTAAGCTTAAGTGAAAGCAGCCATGAATCCTTGGGGCTAATGGTTCTAGGAGTCAACCTCAGGGCAGTAACAGTAGTTGAGAGCCAGACCTTTGCAACTGGGCACGTGGTTTTTTTTCAGTTTCTTTACCAAGGGTCCTGTGTCAGATATATTTTATTTTATTTTATTTGTAGTATTAATATGTGTGTTCTAAATTGTATACTGTCTTTTTTTTTTAAGTTTTCAGAGCTTTATTAGGAAGGAAAGAGGGGGAGGGGAAAGAGGAAGAGGGCCAGGCCTGGAAAGAGAGATGAGGGGTGGGAGTGGGGGAGCAGAGCGGAGAGAGAACAGAATGAATTTGTGTATTGTCTTTACTGCATAGTTGTATAGCTTTTTTTTTTTTTTTAAGTTATGATTTGAATGAATAATTTCTTACTTTTTCTGTTTCTCTGCAGGCTTCTCTACAGTTTAGCCTTTAACGCCAGATTTTTGAGGCACCTCTGGTTTCTCATCTCTTCAATGACAACACAGATGATTACAGGGTATGTGCTACACAGGTTTACAGATTGAGCTTAAGGGCATGAAAAGTGGCAGTTTAAAGAAAGTGTTGTAAGAGTATTTTAAATTGGGGATTTAGCTCAGTGGTAGAGCACTGTTGGGTTCGATCCTTAGCTCCAAAAAAAAAAAAAAAAAAGGCATTTTAAATTACTGCTTACACTTGTTCTGTCATGTTAGAAAATTGTATTCTGAATGGCCTCAGTTACATACACACACACACACACACAGAGAGAGAGAGAGAGAGAGAGAAATCAGTGCCTAATTCTACAATTACCTTATTTCAATCACCTTATTTGTAAACTTTATTAGAATGTGGCTTTATCTGAAGAGAAATTTGTTTTTTGTTTTTTGGAGCTGAGAATTGAACCCCGGGCCTTGAGCTTGCTAGGCAAGCTCTCTACCAATGAGCTAAATCCCCACCCCCTAAGAAATTTCTTTTTAAGATCTCAGACATTGGGGTTTTTCTCTGAAATTTTTATTTCATTTTGTATGGGGATGTTTTACCTGCATGTACATCTGTATACTACATGTGTGGTTGGTGCCTGTGGAGGTCAGAAGCGGGTGTTGAATCCCCTGAGACTGGACTAGTGGTTGTTAGCTGCCATGTGAGTGCTGGGAATCGAACCCCAGTTTTCTGGAAAAGCAGACAGTGCTCTTAACTGCTGAACCATCTCTCCAATTCCTGCTCTGCTCCTGTTTTTGGTTTTTTGTTTTATTTTATTTTGTTTTGTTTTGTTTTAACTTAAAGCAAGAAACTAATCAAGTCTCACTGTGCAGCTAGCCTGGCTTGGAATTTACCTGTCCTGCCTCAGCTTCTGGAGTACATCCAGAAAACCTCTTCTTAGTGGTAGGGAAACTTCCTTTCATGTGTACCATTACACTCTGAACTACTTGGATGTTTTTCATTGACTCTTAATGATTCTTACATGAATAGAGTTTTTCTCAGCCCACTATGATTGGTGACTGTCATGAAGGCCGAGTGATTTATCTGGAATCAACAGATGAGAGAAACCTAGAATAGATTCATACTTAGAAAATTGAATATAAAAGGTTTGGATGCATTTTAATACCCTGATGTGACCTTGACTTTCGAGAACAACAGTTTACTTAGGGCAAGAGGAGATTGGAGATCATTAGGACAGGAAATTACCATTGACCTGTAAGTATCCCAGCTTAGCAACATAGATAATGCTATGGTCTGCTTGATAAATTGCCTGTTTGTTTATGATGTTTGTCTTTTGGTGAGGAAATGGAGTCATGATGTGTGAAAGAAAAATGATAATGTTGATTATATTAAATTACTAATACTATTTTACAATGGATAAAGCTATATGGGTTTTTTAAAAGCAATTTTGAAAGGTAGTTGAGAATTTGGAGTTTCTTGTTACTTGTTTACTTTATTAAATTTCAGGAACATAAACAATGTATTAATATAGTCCTACTTAACATCTCATCATACTACTTTTGGGAATAAAATTAAAAATGAAACATCTAATTTTTCTGAAAATAACAGTGAATTTAGTTGGAGAATAGTCTCACAGCAAGACTAGGTCAGCAGGGAGCCCTGGGTCAGACCTGGGAGCCTGTCTCTGTCTCATCAGGTAACCAGGAGGTTCCAGGCCCAACTGAGATGCACCCCAGGCCAACAAGTTTAGGAGTGGGGGTGGGTAGATATTTTGCAAGGCTTAGGTGTTTTGTTTTTTTTTGAGACTTGGTTTCTCTGTGTAGCCTTGGCTGTCCTGGAACTCACTTTGTAGCCTAGGCTGGCCTTGAACTCAGAGATCCACCTGCCTCAGCCTCCTAGTGCTGGGATTAAAGGTGTGCACCACCACCACTTGTCTCAAGACTTGTTTTTATTCCAGTGTGTTCTTTCCACTATTTCCCATTGAAACGAGACAGTTTAGTTTCTGACTTACTAAAGCTAAAGCAACCGACAGCCAGCAAATAGCAACTCTGCCAATGGCTACTCTTCTTGTGGTCACTGCACTGTCCATGGAGGCCCCCAGGACATCCTTAGACAGGAGCCCATTCAGCAGGAAAAGTTGAAAACTCTTCAATGGGGGGGGGGGGGAGTAGTCTCCACAGAGAGGTGCAAATCCTTATTCTGAGGGTGGATACAGATGGCAGGGATTCATCTGAAGTCTGTAATCCAACCAGCTTTCGATGTCCTACCCGTCACATTAAATTATAGATTTTTTATTTGCTTCCATGTCTCTTGAGATTAACCTAATTTCAGAAGGATCATTGAGTTTGTGTTTATAACAGTAAGAATGGCCTGTTTTCATTTGTCCCTGGCCTGAGAGTCCACTGGTGCACTGGTGACTCTTACTTTCAAGTTCCATTTTCCATCATTCAGGTGAGAGTAATTAACTTCTTTTGCTCACCTCATGGAATTAAGGAGAGAACAAATACGTTAATATAGCTTAGTCAACTGCCTGAGTGGTCCTGCTTATGGTAGTATCAGGACCAGGATTCACAGCAGGAGTGACTCTTCAGTGCTGTCTCAGCACTGCTTAAATGTAGGAACCATTGGCTATTCAGCAACTGTTAACACTTGCTGGGCCTTGTTCCCTTAAAAATTATATGCTCCTTGGTTTGATGTGATTTTTGTGGCTATGCATTGATGGGCTAGTGAGCTAAAGGGTAGTGACCATTATCTTTACTTGTATCAACAAAATATATGGCAGTGAATTAATTACTTTTGTGTATGTCAGGAAAATTTTTGTGGGTGGCCTTGTGGCACAATAAGGACTCTCTCTCTCTCTCTCTCTCTCTCTCTCTCTTAGAAAGTGGAGTTTAGGACCTGTTCTCATGGGACTGGGCAAGGGAAGAAACCACTATTGTGCATGTTTAAGTCAGTCTCCAGCTTTCCTGACTGGTAGTGAAGTTGGACAGTATCTCTGTCTGCATGGGTGCAATGCCCAAGGAGGCTGAAAGAGGGCATCAGATCCCCTGTGACTAGAATTAACTAGATTGTTATGACCTACCTGCATAGAGTTCCTGTTCTCATTCCAGATCCCCTGAAGGCAGTACCATGCAGATTCAGAGTCCCATCTTCATCTGCCTCACCCCCCAAGTTACACACCTCCAACCCCACCCCTTGTAAGAAATAGAAGGCTTCTACTCTGCATCATGCATGTGTGATGTCTGTTTCTTGGTCTTCACTCCTGCTCCTGTCTCTAAAATGTATCTTTTAGGGGCTGGGTATGGTGGGGCACACCTTTGATCCCAGCACTCAGGAGCCAGAAGCAGGGGGATATCAGTGAGTTTGAGACCAGCCTAGTCTACAAAGTGAGTTCCAGTACTATCAGGGGTGTCACACAGAGAAACCCTGTCTTAAAAAACAAACAAAAAGAACTTTTGTGGAAAAGATCCCCAGAGAGGCAAGAAGGTCTCCATTAGAAGGGACATGATGCTTCCTTGTTTGGAAAGAACTAGTCGCGTTTTTCACATGACAGACTTCTATTAGAAAGAAAGGAACAGATCACAGCTTGTAATAGGTAGTAGAGGCACAGTTTTCTACAGACCCATTCATGTGACATGCAAGGAAGCCACTTATAAACATGGACAGAAGCAACAAGGTACCCGGAGGAGCAGAAGCTATAATTCCTGAAGGTTCTAATTTGGCTTCAATGTAGAACTGTTATAACCCTTCCTGAAAGCAGGTGACTAGGTAAAATGTTCTGTGCTGCCACTGACATTGGCCTTTGTTAAGTGGAAGTTTGGGAAGAGAGGGTAGTTCTCTATGTAGGAACCAAATCTTCAGCCAAAACTCTCCAGGACTTTGGCTGGGGACTATGTCTGCCCTCAGTAGCTGCCTAGTCCAGTGGGCAGAAACAGGGACCCATCAAACATGTTCATCTGGTGGACTCTCTTGTCATTTCTGGTACCAGTTACTAACTTGTGTTGTCTCAGGGGGGAGACGTTTCTTTCCTTTAAGTAGTTTGATTGTTGATGTAAATTTCTTTTCATTGAATATGTTTATCTGCTATCTTAATTCCTAAGCTAAAACTCACCCTGAAATATCATTTTGTTTCTGCTTTAGGTCTATGGTGCCGTTGCTTCAGGTGATATCAAGGGGTTCACCCATGTCTTTTGAAGACTCTAGTCGGATCATCCCACTCTTCTATCTCTTCAGCTCCTTGTTCAGTCATTCACTGATTTCAATACATGACAATGAATTTTTTGGTGATCCCATAGAAGGTGAGAGTTTTGAAAAATGGGTTTGCTGCTGGTGTCAGTGCCTGTCAGTTTGAAAGAGGCTTTTCTTTTTTTTCCCCCTTGCTGTGTATATTGATTTAAAAAACAAACCAAAAAACCTGGTGGAAAATTGGGTTGTTTCAGTTGTAGGTCAGAGACAATCATCCATGATGCCTTTCACTCTGGAGGAGCTAATCCTGCTGTCTCGCTGCCTTCGGGATGCCTGCTTGGGGATCATCAAGCTAGCATATCCGGAAACAAAGCCAGAAGTTCGGGAAGAATATGTCACCGCATTTCAGAGTATTGGGGTCACTACTAATTCTGAGATGCAACAGTGCATACAAATGGAGCAGAAGCGATGGGTTCAGTTGTTCAAGGTATGTGGCGTGTGGGAGAATGAGTCTAGCACAGACTTGTTTGGAGGTTGATTTCAGGCGTAATTTTAACTTATAAAACTTTTAAAGAAAAGCCGTGTCTTTATTTTGTATCTGCTTTAAGACTTTGCTTTTGGGCTGGTGAAGTGGCTCAGTAGGTAAAGGCTTTCTGCCAAGCCTTGAGACCTGAGCTGAGTCCTGAATCACACACAGTAAAAAGAGGAAGCTGACTCCCAAACATTGTCTTCTACCTTACACATAAGTGCTACAGCACAAGATGGAAAAGGGGGAGGAAGGGAGGTGAGAAGAGAGGAGGGAGGGGAAACTACAGTTGGTATGTAAAATAAATGAAAAAGTTGTTATTTAAATAAAAATTTAAAGAGGAAAATGGGAAAAAAGATAAGTAAAAACCTTGCTTTCACAGTTAATACATGTGTAAAATGTCTTAAGACTTCCTTTGACAGGCTAAAGTAGTAATAAAAAATTTAAATATTTCCATTTTTATTTTTCACTAAAAGATCTTTTTTTGGTAGTAAAAATTATTTTTGAATCTTTTGTAAAATGGAATCATAAAGGTAGAATTCGTCTTAGTTCTTGATGCATACTGTATATAAATTACTCTAAATGTGTTGGTTTCTCACCACGGAGAAAAAGAAGTGCTGGGGTACTGTGGATGGCATGCTGGCAGGAGACCGCTACTGACTTGGAGTGGGGAAAAAAGAGCAGGAAAAGGGTGCTTGACTCTGACCCCCATGCAATTTCTGCTGCAAACACATCTAGTCAGCTAAAATTGCTCGTTAAAGAGTGAGAGCAGAAGAAATGCATCTTCCAAATTGAATGCTAGATTTACAGGCCCTTTAGTGCCAGCGACCTCTCGCACACTAATGTTCCATGAGAGTCATCAGCTGTCCCTTCAGGTCTTTTATCACGGCTTTTGTCAAGCTATCTATTTAATTGAAAGAAGTTAATTGAATGAAAATGATCAACTAAGCTTGTATTAATATTGCTAATGGAACTTTCTTCTTGGCCATGTTTGGAGAAAGATGTCAAGCTAGACTTTAGGAAAGACCCATTAATGCTTGCACTTAACCTGATGGGCTAATTAAGGACTGCTTATTCATCCTACAAGTCCATGAGAGTCTCTCTGTAGCCCATTCTGCCTGATTTTACAACACATTTCACTTAGAAGCATCAGCATTAGCAGCAGTGAAAGTAACTGATAATGTTTTGATTGCGTGAATACAGGGCTAATGCATCATTGAATTCATAATTTGTGCAGATTGATGTAATACATGTTTGCACAATTTATTTTAATCACCTCTCTGTACGTTTGTAAGTAAACTTTAAAAGTTGCCTGCTGTGCCCTCCCTTGAACGTGGGATATTTTGTACCTTTTCTTGGTTATAAATAAGCTATCTCACCTACTTCAAACTTGGAATGCTTGTATGAGCGTTCATGGATTTGGGCCATATGGTACCATATATGTTTTCTTGTCTATGTAATTAATTAAGCTCTGGGATCTTTGCTAGTAACCCTTCTGTGGGACACTGGGTTTTGTGTACACTGGAAGATAACTTCACTGTTTTACAGTTTCTACTGGGTGTTTTATAATTTCATGTGATAGTCTTATCATTGGGGCTAAGGAATATCTGAATTTAATAATGCTCCATGAGATATTTTTCACTCTGACCCTATTTTGTTTTGCTTAAACATTAAATAAAAATTTTGTGGTGCCAAGTGTAGTGATGCATGCTAGTAATCCCAGATCTTAAGTTGCTGAGGCAGAGTGATTACAAGCAAGGGCCAGCCTGGGTTATATTGAATTCAAGGTAAATTAAGCAAGACCCTGTCTCAAACACACTCCCCTCAAATTTAGGTCAGTGTTCACTCTGTGTACTTGGACCTAACCCCATAAAGAGAAACAAAATCCTGCTTGATATGTCTTTGTGTCTGGCTACCACATTTAATAGGCCTTATCAAAGGCAGTGTGTCAGGGAGGCAGGCACATCTGTATGCGTTGCCACAAAGAGAGCAGAGAGTGCTGTGGTAGATGATTTTGCTTTCTTGATGTATGTGTAAGTGAAAGAGAGAATGAACCCAGGGCTTTGTACATGCTAGGTAAGCATTCTACCACTGAGCTACATACAACATCTTAATAGTTTGCTTTTCTTTTTGATATGGGATTGGTTTAGATTTGAAATTGTGTTTTAACAAAGACCTTTGGCCTTAAATAGAATTAAATAGGGAGTTGCCATGCTAATGATTCTGTGTGGGAGATGTTAAATGTTGTCCCTTTGCAGAGCCATGTTCTCCTGAAAGTACCAAAATAAAATGTCAGCACCATTTATGTATATTACTATACCAAGTTAGAGTTGAAATATTCGTAATAAAACCAACCAAAGGAGGTGAAAGCATTTGCCATTGATTTCTGGCTCTGTTGACTGACAGAATTGTAAGCACTGGGCTTTGTCCTTCAGTGCATCCATTTTCATTCTTCAGTCAGAGATGATCCTCTTGAATTAATTTGAGTGAGAGGCTCTGTTGGCTGGTCACAGAACATAGAATTTAAGTGCTTAGAGTCATCTTTATTTGTCACTGTAGGAACTGAGGTTGGTTCCCAAGTTCTGCATCAACATTGTTAAAATAGATCATGCATTTATCAACTTTATGTAAACCTCTTTTTGAAGTGTAATTTATGGTTATAATCACTTTAACCCTGTGAAGAGGCAGTAAATCGTGCTTGATATGTCTTTGTAGCTAGCTACCACATTTAATAGGCCTTATCAAAGGCAGTGTATCTGGGAGGTAGGCACATCTGTATGCATTTCCACAAAGAGCAGAGAGTGCTATGGTAGATGATTCTCTCTTGATTGTCAGTTTCTATTTTCCACTTGAAAGAAAAACCTACACTGGGTGTGGTGGTGAACCAGGTACATCCCAGCACTCAGGAGAGAAGGCTAGCTTGCTCACAGGACATAGAAAAACAAAACTGAAAAACTTGTCTATTAGCTTCCTTTCTGCTGACTAGTCCTCATACTGTAGACCAAGTCTAAAGCCCATGTCTAAGGAAATCTTATGCCATAGTGGAGAAGCTACTGTTGTTCTTTGCTAACTGAACATGATGTACCTACCTATCATGTTACCTTCTAAATATATGCCTATAGAATAGTGCTGCTGTCAGCTTTGGTCAGTGATGAACGATTACTGCAGAGACTCATAACTGGCCAAATTACTGAGAATAAATGACCCATAAATGGGACATCCATATCTGTCTTAGGGTTTCTATTGCTGTGAAGAGATACTATGACCACAGCATCTCTTATAAAGGAAACCATTTAATTGGGGGCTGACTTATAGTTCAGAGGTTTAATCAGTCCATTATTGCCATGGTGGGCAGCATGGCAGCATGCAAGCAGACATGGTGCTGGAGAAGTAACTGAGAGTTCTATGTCTGGATCTGAATGCAGTAGGAAAAGAGATTGACACTGGGCCTGGCTTGAGCATTTGAAGCCTCAAAGCCTTCCCACAGTGACACACTCCCTCCAATAAGGCTACACCTCCTAATAATGCCACTCTCTATGGGCCTATGTTCATTCAAATCACTACAATATCCAAGGCTATGGAACATAATGGAAGAATGGTCAGAAAGAATACAAGAATTAGAGGAAGGGAATAATAGGTGTGGAATACTGATTTCCGGGCATGACATGGCTACTGCACTCTTGAACTCACAGCAGGTGTGCTTGTCTTTATAGTGTTAGGTCCTTCAATAGCCTATCATTGAAATCTGAGGAGCTCCTGAAATGTGATTTTAGATGTGCAGTTAATGAAAGAAAGAGTAGGAGAAATGTTCTTCAATAATATAGTCACTGGTAAGGTGCTCAGGATTCTGTAATCAAACTCACCTGTGCTCCTGATAACAACTATAGCAGATCTTATTGGTGTTATGCCCAGATCACGGAGACCCCCAAAAGACCACCATGGAAACCAAATCCTGTATGTAAAAGCAAAGAGCCTCTATTTTCAAGCTCGGAGCTTGGACTCTCTGTCCAACACAGCAGTGAGCAGAGAGCCCAGAGCCCAGGCAGGGTGGGCTTTTTATCATAGCAGAGGTTGGGTGAGGGGGTATAGGGAATGTTTGGAATGTCAGCTATTTCCTCTTAGATGAAGGCCACACTGGGTGGGGTCAGCTTATGGCTTTTCCTGGGTCCAGGTGGTGCCTGCCAGAAGCTGTATCTGGGTCTCTAAGCCTGTCATGGCAATTGTGTGGTCAAGCTGTTTTGGTCCCCTCCCCCCTTCCCTCCACATGTACAACTAGGATGCTTACATGAGAAAATGTGAAAGGAGTAGGGATAAGGAAAAGTAATTGGGGTGGGGGGGAGATTAAGGAGATGAATGTGCTTGAAGTATTATGTGTATTATGAAATGTCATAAATAAAACGCAGTTTTAGCCAGGCAGTGGTGGCGCATGCCTTTAATCCCAGCACTTGGGAGGCAGAGCCATGCGGATCTCTGTGAGTTCGAGGCCAGCTTGGTCTACAGAGCGAGATCCAGGACAGGCACCAAAACTACACAGAGAAACCCTGCCTCAAAAAAACAACAAAAAACCCAGTTTTGCAGGGCATGGTGGTGCAAGCCTTTAATCCCAGCACCCGAGATGCAGAGGCAGGTGGATCTCCGTGAGTTCAAGGCCAGCCTAGTCTACAGAGAGAGTTCCCAGGACAGGCTCCAAAGCTACACCAAGAAACCCTGTCTCAAAAACCAACAAACAAAACTCAACAACCCAGTTTTATTTGAATTAATGCATACTAACTTCAGAAACATTATGAAGATGTGGCTTAGCAAGTAGAACGTAGGCCTAGCATGGACAAGCTTTGGTTCTGTCCCCAGTACCAAAGAAAAAAGATAGGAAGCAACAACCCAAATTTTTAACAAAGTAAATGGATGCAACACAGTGTCCTGGCTGCAATCCTGATGTGCACTTTTCACCAGGAGTCCCAGGGTGGTATACCTGTGTTCTGTTCTTTCAAAGCTAGGCCTGTTCTTATAATTGAGGGTTGGCTTGGTGACTAATTGAAATGAATACTTAAGGAAACAATTTTGTGGTATTTCAGACATGTAACAAAGTTGTGACTCTCAAAATACACCATCTTTAACAAGTGATAGCTGAGGGCTATGTAAAACAGGGTCATTAGTAGGGCAGCTCACACCTAGCATTCCAAGCCTTGGCCGTTGATTCTTTTTGGTTTTTTTGAGGCAGGGTTTCTCTATGGCTTTGGAGGCTGTCCTGAACTAGCTCTGTAGACTAGGCTGGCCTCGAATTCACAGAGATCCACCTGCCTCTTCCTCCTGAGTGTGCCACCACTGCCCGGCTCACCATTGATTCTTTTTTAAGATTTATTTATTATGTATACAGAAGAGGGCACCAGATCTCATTACAGATGGTTGTGAGCCACCATGTGGTTGCTGGGAATTGAACTCAGGACCTCTGGAAGAGTAGTCAGTGCTCTTAACCTCTGAGCCATCTCTCCAGCTGGGTTTAAGAAACCCCATGCTGACTGCCCTGTGCTAGAGAACAAAAGATGAACTCTGTCTGGGCCCTGGGATTATGATTGTGTAGTGATGGCTTTCAGTAAACTCTTTGGGTTCTTCCCATTCCCTGTAGGAGAACCTCTTCTGTCTGGTGATGCTCCTATAGCTGCTTGCCACTAGTGTTCTCACATTCCTGTGAATAGGTCCTTAATCTGAAAATCAAATCTTTAAGAAGTTCTCCTATCGTGTGTTTATCAACATTGTACGTTTGTCCCCTTTGGTACCTAGAAGTTTTTTTTTTTTTTTTTTTTTTTCTGGACTACCAAGGGAGTTGGACTACCAAGATCCTCCTAGGCAACTTACTAAGACCCTGTTTCAAAAAGTACAAAGAGAACTGGGAATGTAGTTCGATGACACAGCCCTTTTCTAGAAAGCATGAGGCTCTAGATTAAATTCTATCATCAAAAAATGAATTAGCTATGCTGTTTGGTTTTAATTAATAATTATAGTTTCATCTTGGAGTTGCTTTTCAAAATAGGGTACACACATACCTTCTTATTTATTTTTTAGTTTTTCGAGACAGGGTTCTTCTATGTAACAGTCCTGGCTGTCCAGGAACTCGCTCTGTAGACCAGGCTGTCCTTGAACTCACAGAGGTCTGCTTGCCTCTGCCTCCTGAGTGCCAGGATTAAAGGCGTGCGCCACCACCCGGCACTGTGCTTTCTATGGCTACCTTTGCAGACTTCTCCTTCCTTTTTGCTAAAGGTTGCATTGCAGTTGGATGTTCAGTGGATGAGAGTGTGGACAGAAGCAGTGTGAGAATCCAGTCATATTCTCATGGTTTCATAAAATGTATATTTTTCTTTACGTCTCAGAAGAAAAGTAGCTTATATAGAGGAGAGTTGTGCCATATAAAAATACAGATTATCGCCGGGCGGTGGTGGTGCACACCTGTAATCCCAGCACTCGGGAGGCAGAGGCAGGTGGATCTCTGTGAGTTCGAGGCCAGCCTGGTCTACAGAGCTAGTCCAAGACAGGCTCCAAAGCTACAGAGAAACCCTGTCTCGAAAAAAAAAAAAAAAAAAAAAAAAAAAAAAAAAAAAAAGCTTTTTTATCTGGTTCATTTGAATTTCTGCTAAATCACGAATACTTTAATAAAAGGTAAGTTTGCCTCTTAAAATTTTGGACAAACTAATTCTACTTATATTTTTTCCCAAAATTTTATTTTTAATTATGTCTAAGTGTCTGGATATGTGCATATGAGTGCATGTTACATCAGAAATAGAGAAAAAGATGTTAGATCCCTTGGAGCTAGAGTAACACGCAGCTGTGAGTCATCCCACTAGTGTGGACGTTAGGAACTGAACTCAGGTCCTCTGGAAGAACAGTATGCAGTCTTAACTGCTGAGCTATCTCTCCAGCTCCTCTACTTATCTTTTTAAAATATTAAATTGGTACTAGAAGATTTTATAGATAATATATGTTTACACATATTTATTTGGTGGGTGTACCTGCTACAGTGTATGTATGAAGGTTATTATACAACCTGTGAGAATCAGTTCTCTTCATAATGTGGTTCCTGGGGATTTAAACTTTGTTGTCAGTATTGGTAATAAACATTGTTGTTCAAATCTTAGATGGTCTTTTAATTAAAAAACAAAACAAAACAAAAAAGAAAACAACAACAACAACAACAAAAAAAACCCAGAACCAGATAATGGGATGAAAGCTGAAAGATCAGAGAAGCAGAGCAAGCCACAGCCAACCTCACCTCGCCAGATCTTGTTTCCTCAGACTGAAAGCCTCTGAGGACCCAAAAGGATCTCAGCTGAACTGCTTTAGTTCCTGTTTCCTCACACTTTATATACCTTTCTCTGCCCTGCTGACACTTCCTGAGATTAAAGGCTAGTGTGCTTCCCAGTACTGGGATTAAAGGTGTGAGCCACCACTGCCTGACTCTGTTTTCAGTGTGGCCTTGAACTCACAGAGATCCAGAGAATCTCTGCCTCTCCAGTAATAGGTTTAAAGGTGTGTGCTGCCACTCTCTGTCCTCCTATGTCTAATCTAGTGGCTGGCTCTGTCCTGTCATCCTCATGCAAGTTTATTAGGGTACCTAATATATCACCACAAAGCATCTTTATCCACTGAGCAGTTTTGCCAGCTCTACAAAGTGCATTTCTAGGTAGTATAGAGAGTAGACCTTTTTTAGATAGTACTGCTAGATTTCTTTAATCCTATCAAATAACTTTTGATCCCAGATTTGTAACTGAATACCAGTAGGTGCCTAGATAATTTGTTGGGCTCTCTTCTCAAGGAGCTCATAGCATAGCCAAAACAGAGCTCCAAGAACATGCAAAGGACACATATAGCTGTGATGTTGCAGTTGAGCAATGTGGCCAGCTTGGGAGTTATACCAAGATAAAAGACTGGAAAATTGATCAGAGGCATAGGCAAAGTGTGTGGGGAAAATAAAGATTTAGGATACTATTTCACCCACATCCCTCGTGTGATATTTCTCACAAAAAGTAGAAAAAAAATTCTGAATAGTGGTAGAAATGAGCTTCATTACAGTCCAGGTAGCTATTGCACTGCCAGAGTTGTGTCTTAGAAGCTCTAACCAAGAGGTGGCGCACGCCTTTAATCCCAGCACTCAGGAGGCAGAGGCAGGCGATCTCTGAATTCCAGGCCAGCCTGGGCTACAGAGTGAGTCCCAGGACAGGCTCCAAAGCTACACAGAGAAACCCTGTCTCAAAAAATGGAGGGAAAAAAAAGAAAGAAAGAAAAGGAAAGAATTCCAAACAAAGTGTTGTGATGCAATGCCTGTAATTACTGGCACTTGGGAATTAGAAGCAGGAGGATTTGGAATTCAAGAAGATGTAGACTGAGCTGTATGAGACCTTTTTTGCAAAAAGAAGAAATAAATAGCAATTTTACCCACTTGATTGTGTTGCGGGGACACATTTAAAATGTGTGTATGTGACATGTGTAGAAGGTCTAGATATCCTGGAGCTAGAATTACAAGTGTTTGTGAGCTACCTGATATGAGTGCTGTGAACTGAACTTGGATCCTTTATAAGAGAGGGAAGCCATTCTTAATTGAGCCATCTCTTCAGTCCCCTGGACTCATTTTTAAAGAGCACTTTGGTGTGCACTTGTGTTGCTTTTTTGTTTGGCAGACAACTGATTTACTCCTCTAGCATGTTCTTGTGGTCCCTGAAGGAGGTTTTTTGTAAGCTTGGGAAGTCCACATCCATTTTATCAGGTGGAAAAGCACCTGTGTCGGTGTCTACTAGCATCTGGTTGGTGATGCTGGCTCTGTCCCTGAGTTGTTTGTGTGACAATGCCCTGTTCTTCCTCTTCAGGTTATCACCAACCTAGTGAAAATGCTGAAGTCTAGAGACACGAGGAGAAACTTCTGTCCTCCAAACCACTGGCTGTCAGACCAAGAGGATATCAAAGCAGATAAAGTTAGTGGAAAATCTCCCTAATAGTTTTCATTAAAGGTGGTTTTTCAGCTTTTGTATTTCTGGGGAGAGTAAGTCTTTTAAAATTGTTTAATTCTTCACTTAACTTTTGAATAGTGTTGTCTGAATTGCTAACTCTTGGTCAGAGGGAAAGATATGTAGCAACAACATTAGCCTAGACTGATTATCTTTATCTGATTGTTTTTTGTTTTGTTTTGTTTTTACCTCTAGCCCAATAATTATCTGTTAGTTTAAAACAATTTCACTTTTAGTAATGCTGCTAAATGAGTAATTTTTAGTAATGAAAAAGTATTTTCATTAGTTAAAAGAGATGGGCTTTATCCTAGGTTTTCTGAGAGGGCAGACGTAATAGAACATTGCTAAGATTGTAACCTAAAGCAGACCACATCTTTCAGACCATCAGAAAGAGAGTATATAGCAGAGGGCATCAGGTACTCCCAGAGAAAGTCTTGACTCAAGCATTTTAGTCTTTGAGAGTGGAGAGCTAGAGGAGAAACAGGGATATGAGTGCAGCTAGAAACCAACACAGGAGTGTGGCAGGACAGTGGAGGTATGACTGGGTCCTTGGGGAAAAGTTATCTTCAAGTTGAGCCTGAGGCTTCCAGCTCTGCCCATTGGCAGAGTCTGCAGATGGGCAGATTTTGCAAAGTGAACAGCTCCAGGGCCCAGCTAGGTGACTCTAAGGAACTTTTCCCACCAACACAAAATGTTTTATTTAGCCCAGTAGTAGTTCTAGATTTGAGGTGTGGTGACCTGTCATAAGTAGAAGCTGCTGGAGTATGAAGAAAAGTTGGGGACTCCTGGGAACCCTGAGCAACACTGAAACTAGCTGCATGGATTGGTCTCATAAATTCATAAATTCTCCACAAATTCACAGTGGCACTACAGAGAAAAAGACCTCCATCCGTCAGTTTCATAGAGTGGGAAGGAACCATCTCATTATTTTGTAGAAAGAAGTAGTAAACATTTGACCTGCCTCTCTAAGACTATCTAGATAGCATTGATGCCTTCCTGTGGTATGTCTTCCAGATAATGGGTATCCTGTCTTGTGGGTTCAGGGAGAGTACATACTGGGCCCGCTGCTCTAAGCTTCTCCAGGTACCTCTGTGAGTAGAGAGTATGATCTAGACTAAAAGCAGAGCTTGTGCCTTCATTTAACAACAACAACAAAAATTTACAAAGTCCAAAACTACAGGATGAGAAAAACTTATAGATTAAAGCAGAACTTAAGAGAAAATAGCATCTGTTTATCTTACTTAAATACTAATTCAACCAAATTAATTGGAAAAGAAAAGCTTGAGGTAGGTAAGTTTAATGGTTGTTATTTTTTTAAATGTGATATGCTTTGTTTTGTAATTATATCATTATGTTAATTTACTCTGCCCAGATACTTATCAATTTACTTTTAAAGTACTCAAGGCTAGGGGCTGGAGAGATGGCTCAGAGGTTAAGAGCACTGGCTGCTCTTCCATAGGTCCTGAGTTCAATTCCCAGCAACCACATGGTGGCTCACAACCATCTGTAATGAGATCTGGTGCCCTCTTCTGGCGTGCAAACATACATGCCGACAGAACACTGTACACATAATAAATAAATCTTAAAAAAAAAAAAAAAAAATTCAAACTAGAATATGAGGACATGAGAGGCACCCAGCACTGGATAGGGATAGACAGCCCGCTCCTGGCAGAATTGTAGGCCATGCTTCTGTTCAGATGCCATCAGGCAGTACTGGGCAGAGGCAGATGCTGACAGTAGTTGGTCCCACAGGTCACCCAGCTCTATGTGCCTGCATCTAGACATGTGTGGCGGTTCCGGAGGATGGGCAGGATTGGCCCACTGCAGTCTACCCTGGAGGGTAAGTTCTTCTCAGTTGGAACTCCTTTTCACAAGGGTGAATACGCTGCAACATTCACTCCTTCTACTGTTAGCTCTGTGATTTTTGCTGAACACTACACAGTATTTTCATCATCCCAATAAAACTTAGCTTAGGTACCTGAAAGGTGGAGCTGCAGGGCAAGCAGCAAGAAACAGTAGGGTTAAGTGGATCATAGCTGTTTCTTTTGATCACTCCATAGGATTTCACTGAGTAATTATGCCATAAAAAAGATATTTTGTTGTTTTGTCAGTTTGGTGGTTATGTATGTAGCTAGTATTATTATCAGTGTACAAGTATTTGTATGAACATAAATACTAGAAGAATCCTAAGTCACTGCAAGCATGTGCTTAACTTTATAAGAAACTACAGAACTGTTTTCTGAAGTAACTATATGACCTTACATTCAGGCCAGAGATGTATGATTTATGCTCTGGTACTTTGCCATCCCAGTCAGTACTTAGGGTTGTCATGTTTTGTTTTGGTTGGTTGGTTTTTGCTTCTTTGACACAGTCTCACTATGTAGCCTTAGCTGGTGTAGAGATCTCCCAAATACTGGGATTAAAGGTGCACCCCACCATGTCCTCCTGGGATTGTTGTTTTAAAAAGAAATTATCTTATGGGTATGGCTGGCCATTTCAGTAATGAATAGTAGTTGTGGTTGCCTGGCCCTTCAGCATACTACCGGCATCGATGAGGGAGGAACTCATGGGGCTTCACAACTTCCTGAGGAGCTGTTAGCGCTTAATGTTTGGTGAGAGAGTGGGAGTCATTTTCTTTAGTAATATAACCTGTGACAGGTTGCCATGCTCCAGAAAAGATGAGAATTGGGAGACTAGTTGTGAGGAAAGTGGTCAGCAGGAGTGGGAGGAAGATAAGAGAGGATAATGGACTATGAATATCATCACCGTGTATTGTGTACATTTGTAAAATTGTCACAACTTTTTAAAAAGAAATGAAAATTAACTATTTAAAAGTTCATGTTAGCCGGGCGGTGGTGACGCACGCCTGTAATCCCAGCACTCGGGAGTCAGAGGCAGGTGGATCTCTGAGTTTGAGGCCAGCCTGGTCTACACAGAGCTAGTCCAGGACAGGCTCCAAAGCTACAGAGAAACCCTGTCTCGGGAGAAAAAAAAAGTTCGTGTTAGACTAGAGATGTAGTACAGTGGTAGAACACTTGCTTAACTGGATCAAACCCTGTATTTCATCCCTAGCTCCACCAAAGAGTAAGTGAGAAATACAGTGGTATCTCATTGTGATTTTTAATCTTCATTTCCCAACCGGCTAATGGTATTGAGTGTATGTTCAGGCAGGTTTTTTGGTTTTGGTTTATTTATTTATTTATTTTGCATTTATAGGCTTTAAAATATGTTATAGAGGGCTGGAGAGATGGTTCAAAGGTTAAGAGCACCAACTGTTCTCCCAGAGGTCCTGAGTTCAATTTCTAGTACCCACATGGTGGCTCACAACCATCCGTAATGAGCACTCTCTTCTGTGTACATAATAATAAATAAATCTTTTTAAAAAATATGTTATAGATATAATTTTTTCTGTTTGTCTTTTTTTTTTTTTTTGAAACAGGGTCTCTTTGTAGTTGTGGCTGTCCTGGGACTCAATATGTAGACTGGACTTACCTCCAACTCAGAGATGCCTCTGCCTCCCAAGTGCTGAATTAAAGGCGTGAGCCACTACTGCCCAGTTAAAAGTTATCCACATTTTTATTCTCATTCAAATGAGTTTAAGATTTTCATTGTGCCAGGCTGTTTTCTCACTATTGGGAAAGAGCAGGCAGGGTCTAAGTTTTCTAGTGAAGTACTAGTATAGGCCCACTGGACATACCACCTTCTCCTAGGCAACTAACTGTACAGGGACCTCCCACGTTAGCACTGACATCCTGAGCCTCACTGTGAGTGCTGGCTGTGTTTGTAGGGTGAGCAGACAAGTGAAGACAGTGCCTCTATCACTCACCTGGCAGGAATAACCTCGCAGGAATAACCTCAGAGATTTCAGATTGGGCCTGGAGGGTGTGTTCGTGGAACTAGAAAGAGATGGAATCACTAGGTTGTTTTTTAGAGTCTTTTTTTTTCCCAGAGCTGAGGACTGAACCCAGGGCCTTGCGCTTGCTAGGCAAGCACTCTACCACTGAGCTGAATCCCCAACCTGTTTTAGAGTCTTAAAATGATTTTATAAATCCTGATTTTAGTAGCTGGCAGTGAATTATGAATTACGGACTAATGAGTTTTAACATGTATTGCAGTGGGTCTGGAGTCCCCACCCCTGTCTGTGTCTGAGGAGCGACAGCTTGCCATTCTGACAGAACTGCCTTTTGTGGTTCCATTTGAGGAGCGAGTGAAGGTATGCCATTCCGACCCTGTGATGCTAACTTAACACAGTTAAAAAGTTAACACCGTAAGTAAAAAATCTCCAGTTTAATACTTAAAATCCAGCCAGACACTTCTTGTATTTAGCTGAGCAGCCTATTAGACTGGAGATTTCTGATAGTTGGGCCTGCAGAAGGTTGTTTAAACTGTCAAAAGTTTGCATTGTTACTAAAAATGCCAGTTTTTTTGTAAAGGTACTTTGTGTACCTTCGTTTAAAAGTTACTATGACCATCACTGCTTTGAAAAAATTAGCTCTTTGCCAGATGACTTTGACAAATGTATAAAAGATTGCATATTTGTTTCCAATTTAATTTCTCTGTATAGTTTTGGTGCCTGTCCTGGATCTCGCTCTGTAGACCAGGCTGGCCTCAAAGTCAGAGATGTGCCTGACTCTGCCTCCTGAGTGCTGCAATTAAAGGCATGCGCCATCACTGCCTGGCTTGGACTTTTTTTTAATATTAGAAATTTTCTAGAAATTGCTAGGTCCTCGGTATTTTTCAGGCCTACATTTTTTTGTTCAGGACAAGCACAAAAAAAAAAAAAAAAAAAAAAGGAGGCCTGGAGAGATGCTGTTCTTCCAAAGGTCCTGAGTCAATTCCCAGCAACCACATGGTGGTTTATAACCATCTGTAATGAAATCTGGTGCCCTCTTCTGGCCTTCAGGCAAAGCATGCAGGCAGAACACTGTATGCATAATAAATAAATGAATATATTAAAAAAAATAATGGACTGACCAACCTAGAGGCTCTCAGATAGTAACCCTTTAATACAGGTCCTCATGTTGTGGTGACCTTCAACCATAAAATTATTTCATTGCTACTTCATAGCTATAATTTTGCTACTGTTATGAATCTTAATGTAAATATTTTTGGTGATAGAGGTTTGCCAAAGGGGTCATGACTCCACAGGTTGAGAACTGCTGCTCTGGTGTTCATAAAAATGCCAACATACCATAGCATCCAACTCCTGAGCTCCCTCTACTGGTGTTTCGGCATCATAGACATTTGAATTTTATTCTTGGGGAAAATATTCTAAGATTAGCATACTGCTTTAAGAACTTTACTTCCCTCCTAAATAATATTTCAACAGTGGATATATGTGCGTGTGCATTCTACAGAGCCCATGTGGAGGCTGGGGAACAACTTTTAGGAGTCTGTTATCTCCTATCATTCAGGTCCCGGATCAAACTCAGGTCATAACTCTTTGGTTTTTGGAGACAGAGTTTCTCTGTATAGATTTTGGAGCCCATCATGGAACTCGCTCTGTAGACCAGGCTGGCCTCAAACTCACAGAGATCCACTTGGCTCTGCCTCCCAAGTGCTGGGATTAAAGGCATGTGCCACCACTGCCCAGCTGATCATAACTCTTAACAGAAAATGTATTACCCACTGGGTCATCTCAGTACCCCTGTCTGTCTGAATTTTAAGAAGTACTTAATAATGAATACATACCATGGCATGGGTCTTTCAAAAGACTGTAAATGTAAATGCAGGGGAAACAGCTTTAGAGATACTTAAATACTCATTTCTTGTAAAAGTTAATATTTGATACCTTGTATATATAAAAACCAATGCCAGAATTTATAGAGATACAAAGTTAAAACATGTAACAGTTTTATTTAGATTGTGCTTTTAACAGCATATCTGTTGTTTCTAATAACCTTAACAACTTTACCTTTTTGTTAGATCTTTCAAAGGTTGATTTATGCAGATAAACAGGAAGTTCAAGGAGATGGACCATTTCTGGATGGGATCAATGTCACAATAAGAAGAAATTATATTTATGAAGATGCTTATGACAAACTTTCTCCAGAAAATGGTATGTGTGTGTACATATACATATACATATACATATACATATACATATATAGTGTTCTCTGTGTGCCTGCATTTATCAGGGGAAGTGGGGAATTACTGTAGAAAAAATTGTTGCTGGGCATAGTGATGCACACCCTTAACCCTGGTACTAGTACTGGAGAGGAGAGGCAGGTGGATCTCTGAGTTTGAGGTCACTCTGGTCTGCATACTGAGTTCCAGGACAGCCAGGAATATGTAAGTATGTAGTGAGACCCTCTCTTAAGAAAACAGATAAAGAAAATAGTAAAAAAACAATTCTGTTGAACCCTAGCACTGGGAACCAGGGCTGCATAGGGATAGATACATTCATTCCCTGGGAGGAAGGTTTTTTTCTGTTCATAATTTGTTGTGTTATGACTTTGTTTATTTGTTTGTTTGTTCATTTTGTACTAAGGAGGGAACCCAAGTAAATGTTTTACCACTGGGCTGGACTCCCACCCCTCTGTATGACTTTTTAAAACTGAAATGTAGATAAAATTTAGTAAATGTGAACTACCAAATAATATTACTAAAATTGATAAGTACCCCACAAGCATTTTAGATTACCAATTTTTGTTTTGAAGACAACCCCTTGCCCTCATTACCATGTTATGTATTGTATCTTGTTCATATTGCTGCCTATAATTCCAAAGTGCAGGTGGCACTCATTTCATTATGTTTATTTTGTTGTTCTTGAGACAGGAACTCCCTATGTAGTCAGGCTTGTCTTGGGATTTATTTTTTAAAAAAGTGCTTCAGTAACAATACTGTAAAGAAAATTGCACTTCAGCAATCTTTATCTTTATCTTGCTTTAATACTTGACAGTCAGTGTTAAATGCTGTAATAGGAACAATTTAAACTCTAGTATATCATGCCTGTGTTCCTGCATACAATCAGTGTTCGATCAGTACAATGTACTCAGAATAAAAGCTCTGTCACCTTTGGTCCATGGTAGAGAGTTTGATGGGAAATCATACTTGCTTCTCTTTGAGGGAGCTATTTAATTTTTCTAAGGAAAACTAAGCCTTCGGCTTGTAATAATTTTCACTGCCCAGTTGAAGAGTAAATGTCAATATGGTGATAGCAGAAGAAAACTGGTGCCAGCTGGAGATGTGGTTTTGCATAACTTATATTTGTCATTTGAGCAATGCAGTGTTCTCTCAAGCCTTGTGTGTTGAACTGTTTCAGTTCAAGTCTGAGGTCAGAAATTGAAATCCGCACCAGGATAGGTTTCTCTTGCCTCTGGATTTGTTTCCACATATTGTGGGTTAGGGAGTTGAACACAGGTACCTAGAGTCTAGAGGAGCATGCTCTCCAAAACCTAAGTGTCTCTTCTTTGGAATCCTATAGCAGCTCATAAGTCAGCCCTCATTCGTACTTTATTATCCAATTCCATGCTTGTCTCTCCCATTTACCAGATGTACCCTTTGCTAAATGCACTCAGCAGATGTTTAGGCAGTCAGTGCCTGTTGAAGTTGTAGTTGAACCCTGGAAAAAAATATGATTAGATAGGACAACATGAGAAGTGTGAATGATTATCTTGGCAGGAAGGCTGGAGGACTTTCTGAAGAGGTGGAACTGAAACCATAATGTTTGGGAAAAGTTGACACATGGGGTATGGGCCTACATCTAACCTCTGCCTCCTGAGTGCTGGGATTAAAGGCATGTATCACCATGCCCAGCTTGTTTTTCAGACATTTTGATTTGGGGAAATGAAGTTTCCTGAAACTTAACAAATAATTTTTTTTGTTTGCTTGTTTTGTGTTTTGGAGATATGGTCTCCTTATATAGTCCTGGCTGTCTAGGAACTCTTTGTAGACCAGGCTAACCTTCAACTCATTGAGATCATCCTACCTCTGCCTCCTGAGTTCTGTCACCACACCCAGCAACAAATACTTTTTTTTTTTTTAATTAAAAACTTTCAACACAGAAGTAGTGACATGAAATTTAGTTCTTTTGAAAAGAGACACTTGTCATCTCAAAGCGTGATCCTCTTGTATGATAGAAACATCCTTAACACAACTTACAATTTTCTGTGTCACAAACCAGTTCACTCCTTAGAGAATTTCTCAAGGCCACTGTTGCCTGCAAACTTGTGAAGTGCATGTTTCAGCTGTCAGAGCCATAAACATACTTGGGTTTCACAGAGCTGCCTAGTGTGCATGTCTTTGTGGTGACTAAATCCCAGCAGATGGGCAGTGAAAGGCTCCACTCATTCTCAGACTAAAGCATGGAAGTAAAAATTTCTTCCTTTTGCACTTACATGTTTAGAAGTCAGGATATTGGTATAGAAATAAACAGCTATGTATCTATTTCCACCACAGACGAAACAGGGTGGAACAAAAGATATCAGTTTGCTTCCTTCTTCAGATACTTTACTAGCTTGCTGTGAGTCTTCATTCATAGTAAATATTTAACTCTAGAAAACTGGCTTGGGTTCTTTCAGATAAGTAAGACAGTATATTAAAGCCGGGCAGTGGTGGCACATGCCTTTAATCCCAGCACTTGGGAGGCAGAGGCAGGCAGATCTCTGTTAGTGGGCCAGCCTGGTCTACAGAGCAAGTTCCAGGACAGGCTCCAGAGCTATACAGAGAAAAAAGGACAATATCTTTAGCTTGTATTTAGGCTTGTCTTTGTTTGATTGGAACTGCTTTGTGAATCATTTCAGTGATGAGCTCTATGACAAGGTTGTTAAGACTATTCACTATTACCTATTAGTCTTGTCACCACAGACCTCTATCTCTTTAGAAAAAAATCTTTCCCCCTGCCCACCATAGACATCTAGTTCAGTTGCCTAACTTTCATCTTCAAAGATAGCAGGTTGTTCTGAATTAGAATCTTTCTCCCACTGGCCCACTAACCAACTATCTCCTGTGTGATATATTTACAGAAAAAGACTTTCCTTGTTGGCCCTGGGAAAATTTCCTATCAGTTTTATTGGTTGCTAATATTTTTAATGGAACCTTCTACATAAAAGTTGATATTTCTAGGTTATGTTTATTTTGTTGATTTGCATTTTAAGTAACTTTGATGTCATTGTCTCTTTAGTATTGCTGCTTTGTTGAACCATAAATATTAAATGCTCCTAATTGATAATCTCAGTGCCTTTACATAATGCTTCCTGTAATACTGTTTATTTTATTGCTCTTTTATTAACAGAACCTGATTTGAAAAAACGGATTCGTGTGCACTTGCTCAATGCCCATGGCCTGGATGAAGCTGGCATCGATGGTGGTGGTATTTTCAGAGAGTTTTTAAATGAACTACTGAAATCCGGATTTAACCCCAACCAGGGGTTCTTTAAAACTACTAATGAAGGGCTTCTCTACCCCAACCCAGCTGCTCAGATGCTTGTGGGAGATTCTTTTGCAAGGCATTACTACTTCCTTGGCAGAATGCTTGGAAAGGTAAACTTTATATAAAAATAAGGCTCAAAACAAAAGATGTCATTTCATTGTTTTTATAGAGTTGTGGTCTAAATTTCATTGATTATTATTATTCAAAATTGTTAAAAGTCATTTTGGTGATACCTAGCTAGTACTTATTTATATAGCAACTACAGTTCATCATCATATTGCATGGGCAGTAGTTAGACTAAAAAAGTAATTGGTATAGTACAAAAACAGAAAGTACTATTTAAAAAAGTACTGTAAAAGAGGTTTTATAATAGCTACCTATATTTATTTTTGTTTAATTTCTGTGTGTGTGCATGGCCATAGTTTGACATTGGGTGTCTTCCTCATTTGCTGCCTGTCTTCCTTATTCTTTGAGATAGTGTCTCTAGTTGAACCTAGAGCTAGATGGTTCTGTTAACTGACCACCAAGCCTTCGCTTTCCCTGCCTACCCAGCACTGGAAATAGATGCATGCTGCCATGCCTGGCTGTTTGTGATTTTGTTTTCTTAATGTGTATGCTAGGATTGGAACTCCTTCTGTTTGCATGGCATACATTTGACCTCCTTAGCCATCATCCCAGCCCCAAAAGTAACAGTTTTAAATATGTTCAATGTGGTTTAGACATGTTACATGAAAGGGGAATATGGAACTAATGCAGACTTAAGGTTTAGTGGTGAAATGTGCAAAGTGTTCCCTCTCATTCAAGTCATAAACAAGACAAGGGTACAGTGGACCCTGGGAGATCTGCATTGTAATTGCTTCCCATAAGTAACCAACAAAATATAGTTGTAATATTTATTGGCTACTAATGTTTTTATTTTTTTCAGAGCTGAGGACTGAACCCTTACGCTTGCTAGGCAAGTGCTCTACCACTGAGCTAAATCCCCAGCCCCTTACTAATGTTTTTAAATGTGGAGCTTTTACATACAAGCATATATTTCTAGAATACATTTATTTTGTTTGCTTATTTGCATTTTAAGTAAAAATGTTGGTTACTGCTAATTATGGAAGAATGTGTCTAGCAAGCTGTTCCAGTAAAATCAGGAGCTGAAATTCATGCCTATTGTGTCTTAAATAAGTGTATATTTGAGCTTTAATTTGATCCCAAGGGACATATATAGTTTCTAGTGGAAGGCATGGTGCATGTGAGGTATGTACAGTGGATCTCTGCTACCAGGCTCAATATTTTTTTCAAGATGTATTTTTATTTTTAATTATGTGTCTCTGTATGAATATCTGTATGTGAGTGCAGGTGCCCTTGGAGGCCGGAGGCATTGGATCTCTCGGAAGCTGGAGTTACAGACAGTTGTGAGCTGACTGACATGGGCTCTGTGAACTGAACTCAGGTCCTCTATAAAAACAGCATGTTCCTCTTTGTCACTGAGCCATCTCTCTAGCCCTGCCTTCAGGCTCTTAACTACTCAGTTCTGATTAGTATGATATAGGAAAGGGTCACACCAACCTCTTACTCAGAACTGGTTTGAGTCCTTGCAGCTTGAGGAACAAAGATACTACAGAGTACCCAGCCAGTTGTAGCAGGGCAGCTGAGGACTCAACCTAGCTGAGGGAAGAGGTGGTTCATCTGCCCTCCCTTCTTCTTCTGGCCCACTTTCAGTTTAAGTTATGCCCCCAGGCCTTTCCCCTTTTTTTGGAGACAGGGTCCCTCTACCTAGCCTTTGTGTCTTGGCGCTTACTATGTAGACCATAGACTTGGCCTCAAACTCACAGAGAACTGCCTGCTTCTCCTCCTAAGTGTTGGGATCAAAGACATGAGCCGTCATGCCCAGCCTGAGTTACAGGTTTTAGAATATAGAAGAAAGATGTAGCATATTTGGTAATATAAAGTAACATTATAGTGTACACAAAATATACCCACTAATGACATTTATCACCAAGCCTGATGACCTGAGTTTGATCTTTGTAATCAACATGGTAAAAGAAGAAAACCAACTCCAGTAAATTGTCCCTAACTTCCATATGCATGCCATGGTGTATGCCTCCTCCCTAAATGTAATGAAAGATGAATGTGTAAAACTCTAGTACTTTATCTGTCAGACAAATGCAAACTAAAAAAAATACCATCTCTCCCAGTTAGAATAGCTACTATTAAGAGACCTAGGCAGACATGGTGGCTCATGCCTATAATTCCAGTATTTGGAATGCAGGAGGATTATGTTAAGTTCCCACTAGCCTGGACTGTGGGTGAAATGCTTATGAGAGAAGGAGAAAAAGAATTTTGATACCTAATTAGTGAGGATGTGTAAATGGACTCTAGCATAGTTTCTCAAAGAATAAGTAGAGCCCTTAGATCTAGAGGCTCAATCTTATAAAGCCTAATATATTTCCAGAAAAAAATTAAGTCGGCATGTCAAGTCCTTGTTGCCCATATTCATAGCTACACTAATCATAATAGCTAAGATGTGAAATTTATGTAGGTGCTCAAGAGTGGAACAGATAAAGAAATTGTAGTATATGTACATGATGGAATAATATTCAGCTATAAAGAATGAAGTCTTGCTGTTTTCAGCAAAATAAATGGAACTCCTTTAATCCCAGCATTTGGGAGGCAGAGGCATTTGGATCTCTGTGAGTTCAAGGCCAGCCTGGTCTACAGAGCTAGTTCCAGGACAGCCATAGTTACACAAAGAAACCCTGTCTTGGAAGAAAAAAAAAAAGCAGAACTAAACGACATTGTATTGAGTGAAGTAGTTGAGACACAGAAAGACAAATACCACATGTGCACTCTGGTATGTGAAAGCTAAAATCCAGTTGTCCCAAATGTAGAATAATGGTGAATAGAGGTTAAGAAGAAAAGAGGGTAGATAAGGGAGGTTGGGAAATGTTCATACTCTGAACCCCATTCATTTTAGAGTGTGATAGCACATGCTTTCATTTCAGCACCTAGGAGGCTAAGGCAAGAAGATTGTGAGTTCAAGGCCAACCTGAACAAGTCCTTGTCTCAAAAAGCAAGGACTGGGGTTGGGGATTTAGCTCAGTGGTAGAGCCTTGCCTAGCAAGTGCAAGGCCCTAGGTTTGATCCTCAGCTCAAAAAAAAAAAAAAAAAAAAAAAAGCAAGGACTGGGCATTATAGCTCAGTGATAGAGTGCTTGTACACATTGTTTAACCCCCAAGACTGCAGAATAAAAATAGAAGTGAATTAATTAAATTATTTTTAGAGCTACCTCCTTGAGAATAGTGGTTGATTTAGTTCCACAGAGTTTTCTGCATGGGAATTCCTAAGGGGTTTCTGAATTATCTGTTTACCATCTGATTGTAAGTGGTTAACTTTGCATCAGCATGTCTGTGTCCAGATGAATGTACCCATACAGCACTAATAGTGTGCACCTGAACATTAAATCTGCAAGAGAAGAAAACTATCTATTGATTGATTATGGTATTTATTGGGTCATAATATATTTAAATTTTCTTAATGCATATGTTAGTGATTGTTTACTGTGATAAAGTGCACAAAGGTCTTCCGAGCAGCTTTGCACAGGAAGAATTACCTCCCGTCACTGGTCACTTCTCAGTTAAAAGTTCCATTAGCAGATGGTTCCTGCCTGGGCTGTGGGTCATGGCTGCACTTTGTTGCCTGTAAATCAGGCTCTAGACAGGGATAAGTAAACAGGCTGGGATGTGGTCATGTCATGTTGGACTTTTTTACAGACAGAAGCACCTTAGTCCATTTAAGCCAATTAAGTTCAGAATATTTATTGGAACAAATCCTTTATCGTATTTGAATCCTACTTGAAAATTTTCCCCTTGATTCAGAATATTGATTTAATTGGAACAGAATGCCTATAAATCAGATTATTTGGTAATACCATGGTCATATATTTGAAAATTTTAATTAGCAGATTGTATAACTCCAACATGCTTTATAATTGTGTATTTCAGTAGAGTAAGTATGCAGTTAATGTATCATAAAGTGTGATGTTGACAGTTAGCAGTTGATCTTGACCTTTCTGGAAGCTGAAAGAATTTATTCTTATATGTCATTAGTGTCCCTTTTGAAAATGCTCTCTGGATTCCAAGGTTTAAATCTGGAAAGCTTGAGGTAAACATTTAGGACCCTTGCTTGCCTCATTCTTCACATGACACAGCTCCTCTCCTCTGTAGTCATCTCTGAGCCCTAAGCTAGCTTAGTACATGGTGTTCCCTGCCTCCACCGTTGCCATCAGACCAAGGCTAGCTTAGTACCTGGTGTTCCCTGCCTCCTCCATTGCCATCAGACCAAGGCTAGCTTAGTACATGGTGTTCCCTGCCTCCACCATTGCCATCAGACCAAGGCTCTTGTCTGCCTTAGACTTGTGGGCTTGACAGCAGTAGCACATGCTTCCTAAAACTGAAACAGAGCCTTTTACACAAATACTCATTTAAATTTAGTGACTGTGCCAGACATGATTGTGCATATCTTTAACCCTAGAACTAGGGAGGCAGAAGCAGGAGGATCTCTGAGTTGAAGGTTAGTCTGGTCTACATAAGCAAATTCCAGAACAGCCAGGACTAAATAGTGAGACCCTGTTTGAAAAACAACAACAATTTAATGACCATGACTAGATGCACATGTGTTTTGTTCTTAAACAAGATCAGCTTCTAAGGCAGTGATAAGTAGGTAAGCCCAATCTCTGGGGTGATTTAGACCAGGTAAGGAAGTCCTGATCTTGATTGCATGACCTGAAATGTCTTTAGCTTTGATGTTATAAATAGGTAGAGCAAGCACTTGAATAGGAAGGCTTGGTAGAGATTGGTGACAGTGCATTTCAGCCCTGGTAATGTAGAGCTGAAAAGGAGTTTGTGCAAGGGCATTATTGATGAATCGGGGGTAAAAGGAAGAGGAGAACAGAAGGGTGGAAGTGGTATTAGCTAAGCTAGGGAAGGTTAGATCAGGATAAGCAGTTATTCAGTTTAGATACCTGAGACATGCCTAAGTACTATAGGCAGGCACTGTATTGAAGAACAAGGTCTGGACTGAGGTGCAGGCTAGAGAGGATATATACAGAGGGTGGAGCTTGGGAGCCAAGGTCCATGGAGCAGCAGAATTCCACAAAGGAAAGAAAAAACAAGGAGCATGCAGTGTCTCAGAAGCCTAATAAAGACTGTCTTGGGAAAGGATAATTACTATGTAATTGTTACTGATGAGGTGGCCTTATTACTTCTCATTGTGGACATCATTTTGGAATAGAAGCAAAGCCTTAGCATATGGTCAAGGACAGTAGCATCACTGCAGCTAAGGCACATTCTGTGCTCTGCACCTGTGACTGTCATCTGGGAACTGTTATGGCCATTCAATCTAACAAGCAGTAAAATGAAGGACATTTTCATGAGTGATAGACAAGTAAACTGCTGCTCTTATTCTCAGACCTGATGCTTTGAGGAAAGTGTTCTCTGCAGGATCCCATTGAGGTGTATTTAGTTCAGGTAGAGCTAAGTGGTATTCGGAAGCATGACTGGAGGTCTGTGGCTGGAAGAAGACAGAAGGGCAGCCAGGGTGCTAATGATTCTCAATGCTTCTTCCAGAGCGTGTTCACATGTACACGCAGAACAACCTCGGTGAAGTCATGGGAGATGTATGCTTCAAAGGGTACTAAGATGAGTGAATAGAGCCTGGATGGGAAAGAGACTGGTATTCTCCAAGGATGACCCAGGAATAGCAGCTTTAGCTGGGACTTAATTGAAATCTATGTGTCCCTTGGGCTAGCTAGCTAGCCAGCCTGTCAGCTGCATTCTGCCAGTCCTCACAACGTTTTCTGGGCTTACCATGAGAGCAACTTCCCAGAGAAACATGGGTTGTCAGTTAACTGAGGTCTGAGTTAGAGTGAGCCAAAGTGGCCCCTAACTATAAAGAGGCAAGAAAGGGGAGCTGGGCCAGATGTGGCGTCACCTATAAGCACTTGGGAGGTAGAGGCAGGAGAATTGGGAGTTCAAGGCAGCCTGGGCTGTGAGACTCTGTGTCAGGAGACTAAAGAACAAGAAATGAACTGGGTGCAAACAAACTACAAGCCCAGACAGTGATTACAAGATCCCATTCTACAGTCTGGACTGTGTAGAAAGGAAATCAGGAGGCTAGAGAGGTGGTTCAGCAGTTCAGAGCACCTACTGCTCTTGCAGAGGACCTAGGTTTGGTTCTCAGCACCCACATGGTGGTTCACAACTCTCCAAAACTCCATTTCTAGGGGATCTGACTCTTCCTTCTGATACCTAAGAGCACCAGGCATGCATGTGGTACACACATTCAGGCAAAACACTTAGACATGTTAAAAAATAAGACATGAAGGAAGGAAGGAAATCAGTCTGTGAGTGGAGACCGGAAGGGAAGAACAGGTGAAAAGGAGAAAAAAGGGCCAGCGTTAGGGTAAGACAAGGAGTCGGACAGGGTTAGCTGGGCTGTCAAACCCAGAGGGTGAAGCAGCGGCTCTGGGTGAGAGTCAGTGCACGGTGGAATAGACTTAAAGGTCATGGTAAACTAGTGAAGGTGGCAAGAACTGAGTAGCTAGAATTAGATCACGGCCATCTGGGTCCCTGAAGTCACCACAGATTGTCACAAGACTATTGAAGTAAAAAGTTTTTGCTTTTTCATTTTATCATCCTTAGTTACTTTTGTTATGTATAATGTGAAGGTAGTCATGTACCACAATGCACTTTTGGAGATCAGAAGCCAACTGTGAAAGTCAGTTCTTTCCACTACAGGTTTTGGAAATGGGTCTTGGGTTCTCAGGCTTGCATAGGATTCGCTTTACGTGCTGAGCCCAGGAGTGAAAATCTTGAATTAAAGAGGGCCTGACAGTGCTGGCAAGGTGCCGTGGGTCTGGCCAGTGCAGACATCACAAGGAGAGTATGTGCTCTGCAAGCAGCAGTGCCAAAGGGACTGCCTTAAATCTGACCTCGGGTTGAGATGTGAAGAAGATATCAAGCACCAGATACCTTTTTGGCAGGGACAGAGCAGTGCAGCCCAAGCTGTCCACTGCTAAGAAGACCAGCACTCGGGGTTTGGGGAGGGGGGTGGCACACGCCTTTAATCCCAGCACTCGGGAGGCAGAGCCAGGCGGATCTCTGTGAGTTCGAGGTCAGCCTGGTCTATAGAGTGAGATCCAGGAAAGGCACAAAGCTACACAGAGAAACCCTGTCTGGGAAAAACCAAGAGTGAGAGAGAAGACTAGCACTGGATGTGCATCAGAGTCCCCAGCGATCCTTGAACCTTAGATGTGAAATCAAAACAGTCCACAAAAGGAAAAAGTCAGGCCTGGAGAGAGAATGCAGTGGTTGTTAAGAGTGCTTACTACTCTTGCACTTGCCAGCACCCATGTCAGGTAGCTGACAAACACCTGTAACTACATTGGAGTGGGAGGTTTGTGCCCTGTTCTGGCCTCCAAGAGTATCAAACTCACATGCACAAACCCATATTCTTAGATCATACATCTACACAAGACCTGAGTAGATTAATGTTTTTTAATCAGTTGATTTAATCAAAACTTAAAGCAGTTGTACCTCTAAGAATATCAGTAAAGATCGCAAACTGTTAACACTGAGTAACAGAACAGCCAGGCCGTGTTTAGTTGCTACTCTAGTTACACATCCGCTGGGTCACTACTGAGCAATTGCATTCATTGAAGCTAACATTCACACAGGCAATAAAGCAGGACTCTGGTGGATTAGACATGGTTGGGGACCCAGTCCCAGCTCTAATGTAGTGTCAGGTAACTGTGTGGGCCTAAATGCTACAGGAGTTGGCTATGACTGAAACCAAAGGTTTTTTTTTTTTTCAGAGCTAAGAACTGAACCCAGGGCCTTGCGCTCTACCACTGAGCTAAATCCCCAACCCTGAAAACCAAAGATTTTAAATGAATCTTTTCATTGTTGTTTTGTTTTTTGTTTTTTGAGACAGGGTTTCTTTGTGTATCCTTGACTGTCTTGGAACTCTCTCTGTAGAGACTGGCCTAGGACTCAACAGAGATCTGCCTGCCTCTGCCTCCCGGGTGCTGGGATCAATGGTATGTGCCACCACCACCGGCTTAAATGAGGCTTGATGGAATGCACAATTGTAGGTAACCTGAAAGGGTCAAAAAAGGACAAGTGGTTTTACAACCAAGCTCATAGACGTAGCCCTGGCTGTAAAATGTTGTCTGACATAGTTGGCAACTAATAAGTGTTTTAATGGATGTTGCTATTGGTTCTACTTGGGCCCCTATATCAAAGACTAGGTGTGTGTCCTGCAGAGTAGGAGCTTATGGCTCCAGATCCTCATGGGCTGGCCAGTCCAATTCCTACTTCTAAAGCTCAGTTCTAGGGTGTGTTACTCTGGGTATACATACTTAATTCAGAGTTCTGTTTTGTTTTTTAAGCTATGTGGTTAGCATGATTGGAAATAATTAAAATTATTATCTGCTTGATCATTTAGGATGACTTTAAAGCAAGACATCATCTCCTATAGTTTTTAGATTAAGTTATAAATGTTCACTTTAGAACTACCTGAAGATTGATAGAGATGCATTTGAAAAGCATTATTTTTTTTATTGATTCTTAATGTAGTAAATTACCAAAGTTATTTGGCAGCAAACAGAAGTGGCCTGTGCTATGGCTCACATTTTTTCTCCTGATAGAGCCACAATTTGCATTAATTACGTTGAGACTGCACTCACTTATATTAAAAGGCTTCTACTATAATTAATCCTTTTCATTTCAAACCGTTTTGGCACAATTTCTGGCTATAAACACTCATAAAGGACAGATAGCTGGAAAACACAGCACGGGGTTTTCTGTATACCTATCTTTTTTTCCTGTGACAGGTAGTTATTGATACGTTTCTAGGAACAAGTGTGGTGCAATGGGATGGAAAATGCTAAGTGGATTATTTTGCATAAAAAATAGACAGTTTTAGAGTAGTATAACTAACCTGTATTTAGAAAATACCTTGATTTATGCTTACATTTGTATCTCAGTTGCATACATTATGGAAATTTAATTTATAATCCATTTAGCTGATGCAGTCATAGTTTTCAGTGCTATCATTTATTAGTGCTTGTATATTAAATGCTCTAAAGGTTTAAACCTGCCTTATGTAAAAAATTATACCTATGCATTTACATTTTATGAGTCACAGTGGGATTTCTGCTTAAAATTCAGGTAGCCCTGATATATTTAACGAATTTCTCTGGTTTATTGTTACTAATGCAGAAATGGCAAACAATGACCTTCCATATTGAACATCCAATGATTTACATTCCAGCTTACTTTCAAAGTCCACTGTGTAAATGAGGGCTTTTTCTCAACACCTGGGATCAATCATGCAGCTTTATGCAGAATGCTCTCCTTGGCTTTGAACTCATCTTTCATTTAGAAGTAATGGTGCTTATAAGTACTCCAGGTTAATTGTGTTAACCGTTTTTCGTTGGTTGGTTGGTTGGTTGGTTGAGTTTCTTGTTTGTTTTTGTTGTTGGGGATGTTTGTTTGTTTGAGACAAGGTCTCACTATGTAGCTCTGGCTGTCCTGGAACTCACTATGTAGGCCAGATTGGCCTTGAACTCAAAAAGATTTTGTTGGGTTGTATGTTGTTTTTTGTCTTATTTTGTTTTTCTTTTTCTTTTTTTAGACAGGGTTTCTCTGTGTAGCCCTGGCTGTCCTGGAACTCTATAGACCAGGCTGGCCTCAAACTCAGAGACCCACCTGTCTCTGCCTCCAAGTGCTGAGATTAAAGGTGTGTCCCACCACTGCCCATGTATTAACCATTCTTTTTTTGGGGGGTGGGGGAGGCTGAGGATCGAACTCAGGGCCTTGAGCTTGCTAGGCAAGTGCTCTACCACTGAGCTAAATCCCCAACCATATTAACCATTCTTATCTTGAGTGAGCTGTGACTTTTTGGAACAAGTTCTTTATATTATCAGTAAATACTATGTAGGTAGTTGCAGTTCTCTCATGTTCTGTGTTGTCAACTTTTTAAAAATTGATTGGAAATGATTCTTCAGATTGGCCATATATCACAAGGTCATACACCTTGTTTTCCCTAGCTAAGGCTGACAAGGTCTTCCTAGGGGGTAACCTCTGGAGAGGTGCATTTTAGACTGTCTGGTAGTAGCCTTCTGAAGCAAAACACCGGTGACATTCAAACTGTTTACTTTGGGGGATATGTCTCCAACCATTTTCTAGTGTCTATCAATCCTCTGAGCCAGTAAGTTTTCAAATTGTGATCCTCTCCCAATATCTGAGCACACTCTGTATCTAGGCTTCATTAATGTGTGTTTGAGAGCTAATGACATCATAGTGCACAGTATGAAACAGCTGTGGCTATATAGGGAATTGAGAGTGGGTGAAGGATGACTTACCTCTTAATGTCTTACCATTGGGTCTCATATGAAGTGTATGATGTGGCTGGTGATGGCCCCTTGGCTAGGAGAGCTGGGTAAGGGATTGCTGTAGAACGTAATTGCCCATGGAGGAAATTGTTTTTTATTTGGGCATTGCCTGGACATGCAACTGCCCTGGGAGGTGAAGAAGGAGCACAGATTCACCATGAACACTGATCTCTGGGTTAGACATATCCCAATAGAAAAAACACTAGTTAAGGAACTCAGATTTCTGTGGCTCCATAGGAGTCAGTTTCTTTTTCTTGGTTTTTGGTTTTTGGGGGTTGTTTGGTTGGTTGGTTTTGATTTTGTTTTTTCAAAACAAGGTTTCTCTGTGTAGCTTTGGCATCTTTCCTGGAAAACTCTATCCCAAGCTGGCCTCAGACTCACCTGCCTCTGCCTCCCACCTGCCTCTGCCTCCCAAGGGCTGGGATTAAAGGCATATGCCACCACTGCCTGGCAGAAGTCAGTTTCTTAGCACGTTAGGTCTTGGGGAAATGAGTCTGTCATAACCTGCTCAATGTGATGCTTGAGTTTTTACAAGTGTTCAAGAGTAGGCCCGGGCGCCGGTGTGGTGCACACCTTTAATCCCAGCACTCGGGAGGCAGAGCCAGGCAGATCTCTGAGTTGGAAGCTAGCCTGGTCTACAGAACGAGATCTAGGACAGGCACCAAGAAACTACACAGAAAAAAACCTATCTTGGTGTGGGGAGAAAATAGTGTTTAAGAGCAGCAGCCAAGTTGTTTACTAGAAGACTTGACAAAGATTAGTTAAAGTTTCCAAGTTTGCCTGTCAAAATAAGACACTAAGAATGGGGGGGGGGTGTATTTTTGTTTGTTTTTTGTTTTAATTTTATTTTTGTGCTTTTGTGTGTGTTCATCTACCATGTGGTCCCAAAGATCAGGCTTGGCAGCAAGAGCTTTCACCCTCTGAGCTACCTTGCCACCAACTTGAAAAATGTTCTTTTAAATCCACAACAACTGTGGGCCATTGGAATATTTACTGTGTGGCATGAATCTCTGACCTGATATTAGAAACCTTTACATAATTTTACTTTCCATCTCTGCTAGGGAATCTCTGGAGATCTACATAGTAACTCACTAACACTAATTAATCAATAGTTTTCAGCTTCCAGCCACAGTGAAATGCTCCATTGCTTCAACCACCAGGGCCAAGATTAGAAAGTTGGCAGTACTGACAGGTGGGAGCATGAAGGCCAGCAGGAGTCTTCACACATCACTGGTAGAGGAAAAGCGCTAGCATTTTAGAACTTTTGGGGCAATGTCTTCCTTGTGCTAGCCACCTCTGCTGTTTTCTGCTCCTAAGTGTGATGATGTATTTATGTATGCCTGAGGATCAGAAGACAGAGCGAGCCACTAGATTAGACATAGAGGTCAAGCAGTGGTGGCACACATCTTTAATCCTGGGAAGTAATATGGCAGGACAGAGAAAGGTATATAAAGTGTGAAGAAACAGGAACTTGCTCTCTTTAGGCTGAGGATGTCATAGAGGTAAGAACTAGTGGTTGGCTGATCTTTCAGCTTTCACCCTGTTACCTGGCTCTAGGTTTTTTATTAAAAGACTAAGATTTGCCAGGCCGTGGTGGCCTCATGCCTTTAATCCCAGCACTTGGGAGGCAGAGGCAGGTGGATCTTTGTGAGTTCAAGGCTAGCCTGGTCTACAGAGCAAGATCCAGGAAAGGCGCAAAGCTACACAGAGAAACCCTGTCTCGAAAAACCAAAAAAAAAAAAAGACTAAGATTCGAACAACAGCTAGGTATATGTTCATGAAAGTTCAGAAATGAAAACACTGCATATGTCCCTCACCAAGTAAATAGGTGAACCTATCACACCTCAGTAAATGAAAGAATCTCCAAAACCTGATATGTGCTATCTTATAAGAAGTCTTAGATTTGGTGAAACTCACTGTAGGAGAGAGCAGACCAAGGGTAGATCTGTGGAGGGGGTTCCCTGAAGTTACTTAGGTATAACCAAGTAAGAAATTTATCAAATAGTCATGCAAGGTTTGTCTATCAGTTATACTGCAATGCAAATAATTTTAAAAAACGTTAAAGAGAATAAAGGTAGGAATGACCTGCAGTGAAGACGTATTTCTTATTTCTCTTTTTTCTTTTTTTAGGGGTATGTATGTGTATGTGTGTATCTGTGTGAACATATGCCATATGTATTCAAGAGCTCACAGAGACCAGAAGAGTATATTATATATTAGATCCTCTGGAGCCAGAGTTACAGGTAGTTGTGAGCCATCTGATGTGGGTGCTGGGAATTGAACTCAGGTCCTCTGGAAGAACAGCAGTCTTCTGAACTACAGAAATAGAGTGAGCAGTTGTGGCTGATGTGACCAGGTCTGTAACCTCCAGAGAGCTGTATTCAAGCTTTATTTAGTACACCTTGTCTGTGAATGTGCCCTCATTTGGAAATACATAGTCAAGTTAAAATTTGAAGTCATGCTGAATTAGAAGAGGTCCCAAAATCCAATGACCAGTATCTTTCAAAGATAAAGGAAAGATGTAACACAAAGAAGACACACAGTGAAGACAGCAGGTGCAGAGGCAGGAAGTAGATGCCACTGAAGCCATGGATGGTAAGGGTGTCTAGAGCTGCCAGGAGCTTGAAGGATCCATCTGTAGAGTTGCGAGACAGTACTCTGGTGTGTTTGCGTTTCCTGTTTGTGGTCATTTGGTGCCTAACATACTATAAACCCTAGAGCACTCATGTCTGGCTCTTTTTGGAAAATATTTACTTACTTCCCTACTTATTGTGGCATAAAGGACTTGGCTTTTGGAAGTCCCATTTGGTATTAGCACTCTGGTTTCAGCACTGGCCTGGCACATGGTAAATACATTGGCTTCACTTATGATTGTCTCATTATCATGGAGACAGACTCTACTTCTCAGGACCTCTGTCACTGTTGAATCAGCCTATGTTAGAGGAAGCATGAGAATAATGTTGAATGTTAATCCCTGTCTGTTCTCTGGTCTATCTGAAGGCTCTGTATGAAAACATGCTGGTGGAGCTACCCTTTGCTGGCTTTTTCCTGTCTAAGCTACTGGGAACCAGTGCAGATGTGGATATCCACCATCTGGCCTCATTAGATCCTGAAGTCTACAAGAACTTGCTTTTCCTCAAGAGCTACGAAGAAGATGTGGAGGAACTGGGACTGAACTTTACGGTTGTAAACAATGACCTGGGGGAAGCACAGGTGAGCTGGGGCTCATTTCATCCGTCAGTGGGACAGTATTCCTCCTACCGCCGTCACCATGGCAGTGTCCTCAATTGGAAAAGACTTTGGGTGAGGGCTTGGCAGCCACAGCAGCTCAAGTGTTCTGGCTCACTCCTGTTCTCAACATCTTTGCAGGGACAGCATGCCCTGCCTGGCAGTCCTTCCTTCTCTAAATTGTACCTTCTAGCTGTGCTGAAGCTGGGACTTCTCATTTCCATACTGGGGAGTGACTGCCAAACCTACCTTCCCTCACATCTGCAGGGTTGCTCCTGCTACTTTCATCCTATTGGGGAAAACAAAAGGCCTATATTAGTGTCAGCCTAGGTTTTAGTGTTGTTTTTGGTTTGTTGGGCTTTTGTTGTTTGGTGTGTGTGCACTTTTGTGTGTATATGTATTTTTTGTGAGACAGTTTCTCTATGTAGATGAAGCTGGCTGGTCTCAAACACACAGATCTGCTTACTTCTGTCTCCTAAGTGCTAGGAATAAAGATGTGTCACCTCATGCCAGGCCCAAACTCACTTTTCTTTCCTTTTTTGGGAGGGTAGTGGTGAGACAAGGTCTCACTGCATAGCTCTAGGTGTCCTGGAAACCATTATGTAAACCAGGGTGGCCTCTACCTTGGATCCACTGGCTTCTGTCTGTCTAGTGCTAAATGTGAAGTTGTAAACCATCACACCTAGCTTCAGACCAGTTTTTTGTTTTGTTTTGTAGTTTTTTTTGAGACAGCGTTTATCTGTGTAGCCCTAGCCCTGTCCTAGAACTCACTCTGTAGACCAGACAGGAACTCACAGTGTAGCTCTAGAAATCATTATGTAGACCAGGCTGGCCTTAAACTCATCTACCTGCCTCTGCCTCCCAAATACTGGGCTTAAAGGCAGGAGCCACCGTCACCACCTGGCATCCAAACTAGTTTTCTTGATACCAGCTCTATCATTATAGAAGTCACATTTCATGAAATTCACTCCCTTGGAGTAAGTAGATTCAGAGTTGGTAGGCATCACTGTAGCTAATTGCGGGATATTATGTTTTCCTAGGAAGAACATAGTTTGTTTTTTTTTTTTGCCCAATCTTGGCATAACAGCATACTATCCTGTCTTTTGTAGTATGTGTTAAGTGTTTCCAAAACTTAGCAAACTCCTTAAAATGCTTACAAAGCTGTATGTTACTGGTGAGTGCAGTAGTCCCAGCATCTGAGACAATGAGGCAGCAGAATAACAAGTTCTAAGACAGATTGGGCTATATCGAGAATTAGTCTCAACAAAGAGCAGAAAAACATACATCATCTTCATGAGTGGATCATTACTAGTCCCCAAACTAGTTGTGAGCTAAAGAAGCACAGATTATAAAGTATGAAGTATTAATAAGCATGACTTATAAGTTGTAGGTGGAAAAATTAGAACTGGAACCCAGGCATGTGCTTGGTAGACACTGTGCCTCCAAACAGCATTGTTAGTCCTTGGTGTACAGCAGAAATCTTTTTCTGGGGTTGGGGATTTAGCACAGTGGTAGAGTGCTTGCCTAGCAAGCGCAAGGCCCTGGGTTCTATCCTCAGCTTAAAAAAAAAAAGAAAAGAAATCTTTTTCTGATTTCAGTAATTGGGTTAGTAGCTACTTTAAATTTTGTTGTTTTTGTTGTTGTTGTTTGTTTTGTTCTGTTTTGTTTTTTCAAGACAGGGTCTCACTATGTAGCTCTTGCTGTTCTAGAACTCACTATGTAGACAGGCTAGCCTCGAACTCAGGGATCCACCTACCTCTGTCTCCTAAGTGCTGGGATCAAAGGCATACACCACTACATATAGCAAATTTTTTTTAATTTACATTGATACCTGTTTCTAATGTAGATTTCTCAAAGGTCATCAGTGCATGAAATACAAGTAAAGTTCTGGAGTATATTCACATAGTAAGGTGACTATAGAGAATTAGTCACTATGTTTTAAACATCTAGAAGAAAGGAATCTGGTTGCTTTTATCATTGAAAAAAAATGAGAAATGTTAGTGGATATGTGTTTAACCTGATTTAAATATAATGCAGCATACATCATGACATCACATCACATAGGGAGGCAGAGCAGGCAGATCTCTGTGAGTTCGAGGCCAACCTGGTCTACAGAGTGAGATCCAGGACAGGCTCCAAAGCTACACAGAGAAATCCTGTCTAATTTATGCAAGCTTACTGGAGGAAAAAGCCAAGGGTGTAACTAGACCATAAGTAATCATGAACAGTTGGGCTGGAGTCATAAGACTTGATTGGAGTCCTCGATTTTCTTCTTGGCTATGTGGCCTTAAATAAGTCACAGGACCTTCCCTGTTGGAGGAGCAGCTGTGATGTCACAGCTGACCCTCAGAAGTGCCAGAGGGAAATAACCTACAAGGAGAGCTTCCCTGTGCTGTCTTTTTATTATACTGCTGGGGGTGGAACCCATGGTCTCATGATGCTGATCATTTCCTCTACCACTAAGCTATGCCCACAACCTTCCTGTTCAGTCTTCAAAGGATGTCTTAATGTGCCTGTCAAACCTAGAATTGAGGCACATTTGGGTGACTTTTAAATAAGCATTGATATTTAGATGTAGTCTAAGAGGGGATTTTAAATTATTAAGTTACTAGAAATTCCACTATTGTCTTATTAGGCAAGATAATTGGTGGTCTTGAAAGTACCTTTAACTGAAAACTTGATTGTTTCTTTGTCTTCACATCATAAAATCACATCATCTATTACCTCCCTTAATCCATTTAAAGGAAGCAGTGTTTTTATATATGGAAATATAATAGCCAGCCTCAGGAGGCCTGGTTAACAGATGAACTGTCAGCTGAGTACAAGCAGAGGAATTAAGGTAATGAGCAGTCTTCACTCAGCCCAAAGACAATGGCTTGAAAGCCCATTGTGAGATTTGATGGGTCCCAAACTGAGAAAGCAAATTAGTAAGAAAGATTGAATGTCTAAAATGTGAAATATTGCAGGAAGGAATCAGCCAAGTTTAGCACTCAAGTTTAAAGCTGCATAACTTTCATAAAATGGGAATTAGCAGACTACCCTGCCTGCACTCCAGTAAGTACCAAATACAGGTTGATTTAAGTAAAAGCTATTCACCTCACACTGAAATACTCTTTATGTAAAGTGGTAAACTCGGGGGTATAAAAGCCACTACTCAGCTCATAGTATGTTCTTGTTATGCTGGACATTTAAAGGAGCCATGAAAAAAAGTAGAGCTGGGGTGGTGGTGGTATTAATAGTTCTGTGATCTACATTATAAGCAGCCCTATAGCCAAAGCTTGCCGCCTGCTTCCCCAGACACTGAGCCCATTTTAAACCATCACTCTTAGTTCACTAGCAGAAGTGCCCTTGTTAATGTGGACACACAAAAATGTTTTTGCTCTTTTATTGTGTGCGACACCCCTGCACTGCCAGTATGTGGCCCAGGCTGGCCTTGAATTAGCCTTTGGCTTTCCAAGTGCTGGGATTGTGTGTGCAGCCCTATACTTGACTATTGTATGTGCTTTATCCACGGCATAGGTAACTTCCACTAACCCCGAATTTTTCTTTCTTTTTTTTTCTTTTTTGGTTTTTTTGAGACAGGGTTTCTCTGTGTAGCTTTGCGCCTTTCCTGGCTCTCACTCCATAGACCAGGCTGGCCTCAAACTCAGAGAGATCCGCCTGCCTCTGCCTCCCGAGTGATGGGATTAAAGGTGTGCACCACCACCGCCCAGCTGCATTTCTTTTATATTATTATAAACAAGGCATTTCAGAGCATGCTCTTGTAGCTGATTTTACTGCATCTCTGGTGACCTGTGGTGGTCTTTTCTGTATGTGAAAGTTCACACGATCTCAGCACCTACTGCTAAGGACTCACTTGAAGATGAGAGCTGCATTTTCACTGCTCTGCTTTCATACTGGCCCTGCTGTGACAATTACAGAACTCTTCCTCAGATTCATTCTAAACTTAGAAACATGGTGTAGCTGTACTGGGGGGGGGGGTGCATTTTGTTTTGTCTTTTTCTTTATTTTTTGATTTGTTTTAAATTTTGTTTTTAACAGAGTTTTCACTGTGTAACTCAGGATAGACCAGAAATCTTCCTGCCTCAGCCTTCCAAGTGATGGGCTTATAGGCATGTCAATTTATCTTATTCCCTTCCCCTCAAAAATCATTTACCACTGTCCTTAAACATTTTATAGTAGAGACAACATTCTAAAGATGTGAAGGGACGTATGATGAGTGTTTATTCCCCAAAAGACTACCTTGTTCTCTCTGGGACTAAAATGATCCTCTGATTCATAAGTTTGCCCTTAATGACTCTACTTTTTTTAGATGAAGTTGTTGTAATTCCATTACTGCATGATTCCTTAGTGCTGGGAGAGGACAGGATGCTTAATGAGGAGAAAGACAGAGGGGCTGCCTGTTGCCGGGGCTGGCCTGGGAGCTGGTGCTGCTGTTGTGTGTTGGGTTCCTGTGTCTGGAACTTTGGTCTCCCCGTTGTCACACCATGTCTAGAACCCTGTGCTTTCTGTTCACAGGTGGTTGAACTAAAGTTTGGTGGCAAAGATATCCCAGTAACTGGGGCCAACCGCATTGCCTACATCCACCTGGTGGCTGACTATCGGCTGAATAAGCAGATCCGACCGCACTGCCTAGCTTTCCGCCAGGGCCTGGCCAACGTTGTTAGCCTAGAGTGGCTCCGAATGTTTGACCAACAGGAAATTCAGGTGCCGTGGCTACTACTTTCAAAGACCATTATCTCAGGAAGTAAAACACTTTATTTCTGAGAACTCTCCCTTTGAGTTTACAATTTAACCTTTCCCCTCCCCAGGTATTAATTTCTGGTGCACAAGTTCCTGTAAGTCTGGAGGATCTAAAATCCTTTACAAACTATTCAGGTATGTGATACCACATTCGAGTATACCTTCCCCATAGGTCAGCTGTCACTATGACCTCTTATATGGGTGGTGTGCTGAGAGACACAGGACACTGCTCCATCCCTATCTGTCTACCTTACTGTTAAAAACTCTTCTCAGGGCCGGGCAGTGGTAGTGCATACCTTTAATCAATCCCAGCACTTGGGAGGCAGAGGCAGGCGGATCTCTGTGAGTTCAGGGCCAACCTGGTCTACAAAACAAGTTCCAAGACAGGCTCCAAAGTTACACAAAGAAACCCTGTTGGGGGGGGGGGGGGCACGGGACACTCTTCAGTCATTTGCAGAGCTACCAGCAAGTACAAGTGTGAGCCTGTTCTAATTTTTATACTGTTCTGTACCTTGTATATTTTCTTCTTTATGACCTACATTTTTAAATTTCTACTCATAGACATTTGGTTGCTCCCAGTCTTGCTTTTAAAGGGGATGATGTGCTGGGAATGGTGGTGCATGCCTTTAATCTCAGCACTTAAGAGGCATAAGCAGGGGGACCTCTATGAGCACTAGGCCAGCACAGATCCTATATAGTTATTGAGTTCCCAGACAGCCAGGGCTGTTACTCAAGAAAACCTGTCTCAAGGGGAAAAAAGGAATTGATCATTCCACTGACAGCATCAAAAAATATAGACCACAAATGAACCCAGTAATGGAAGCACGAGGCATAGATAAAACTGCAAAAAGAGTTGTGAGGAACTAAGGGAGATCTAGCAGGGCACACCTTCAAACCCAGCACTCAGAAGGCAGGTAGGTGGATCTCTAAATTGAGTTCATGGCCAGCCTGGTCTACTGAGTTCTAGGATAGCCGGGGCTACACAAAGAAACTCTAAAACAAAACAAAAGGGGGTGGGGATTAAAGGAAATGTAAATAAATGGAGAAACTATTTTCTTTGACTGGAAAACTTATATTGTTAAAATGGTAATTATCTCCAAATTGACCTATAAGTTCAATCTAATTGTATTATTTTATGTGTGTTTTGCTTGCAATTTATGTCTGTGCATCATGTGCATCCCTGGTGCTCACAGAAGCCAAAAACATTAGATTCCCTGGAGTGAGAGTTAGCTGTTGGACTGGAGAGATGGCTTGGTGGTTAAGACACTGGCTGCTCCTCCAGAGGACATGGGTTCATTTCCCAGCACCCACATGGCAGTTCACAATTGTAACTCCAGTTCCAGGATTCCCCCTTCTGGTGTCCATGGGCACTGTATGCACATGGTATGTTGACATACCTATAAGCAAAGCATTCATATACATAAAATGGAGTCACCAGCTGTTGTGAACCACCATGTGGGTGCTGGGAACCAAATCTGGGTCATCTGCAAAAGCAGCCAGTGCTCTAACTGTTCAGCTATCTCTTCAGCCCCCAAAACAGTTTTAAAGAAGAAAATAGTTTGCCTGATTTAAAAATTAGGAAATGCCAGGTGGTGGTGGCGCACGCCTTTAATCCCAGCACTCGGGAGGCATTGCCAGGCGGATCTCTGTGAGTTCAAGGCCAGCCTGGGCTACCAAGTGAGTTCCAGGACAGGCACAAAGCTACACAGAGAAACCCTGTCTCGAGAAAAAAAAAATTTTTTTAATTTAAAAAAAAAAAAAGGTAAAAATTAGGAAATGCCACAGTAGCAGTGAGTCAGTTGGCATGGAGACATGCACTCACTAACCAGAGTTCACAACACATCCTGGTGTTCAAGGTTGGCTACTTTCCCAACAAGCACCAAGACAGTTCTGATAGCTTGGGGGCCATCTTGTCATGAGGGTAAATGAGCTGACTTTACACCATTTCCCAGTAGTAACACAGAATGGAATGCCCTATGGACATGAGTAAAATCTGTGAAACTTAAAATGAGCAAGAAGGACAAAGTCTTCATGTCTTTGGGCTAGTGAAAGTTTCAGTTAGAACACAGGAAACTGGATAGATTGGACTAACTCAAAGTTGTAAACTTTGGTAAAGATACTGTTAAGAAAATGAAGTAACCAAGCAGTGATGGCACATGCCTTTAATCCCAGCACTTAGGTGCCAGAGCAAGTAGATCTCTGAGTTTGAGGTCAGCCATGGCTACACAGAAACCCTGTCTCAAAAAGTTTTATTTGCACCACTTAGTATCATATCCCCTGGAACAGGAGTTATAGGCAGTTTTAAACAGCCATGAAGGATGCTAAGAATCCAACCAGGATCCTGGAGGAGTAGCTAGTGCTCTTAATTGCCATATAATCTCTCCAGCCCCCTCTTTTTAAAAATTTTTATGATGCGTGTGTGTATGCTCTTGTTCACACATGCATGCACAGAAGTGCAACAGCATTTTTGTGGTGGTCAGAGAACAACTTGTAGAAGTCAGTTCTGTTCTAATATGTGGGACCCAGGAATCAAACTCAGATCATCAGGTTTGCTGGTAAGTGCCTAGACCCACTGAGCTAACATACAGGCCCCAACAGGAATGAATCTTGAGCTCATAGACTAGACCAAAAGGATAGTTGAATCATACTGGATGATTCAACTTTTGTTTTGTTTTGTTTTGTTTTTTTCTAGATAGAGTTTCTCTGTATAGTTTTGGAGCCTGTCCTGGATCTCGCTTTGTAGACCAGGCTGGCCTCCAACTCACAGAGATCCGCCTGGCTCTGCCTCCCAAGTGCTGGGATTAAAGGCTTACAGACTCATAAAGGAGCCTGAACTTGAGATAACTAATGAGAAGGAGGTAGGGTAGGGGTCCTGTAAGAGATGAGAGTGATAGCTGCATGGAAAGGTGAATGTAATCAGTACGCTTGAACTGTCACATAAAAGTGGTTTAAGGGGTTGGGGATTTAGCTCGGTGGTAGAGCGCTTGCCTAGCAAACGCAAGACCCTGGGCTCGGTCCTCAGCTCAAAAAAAAAGGAAGAGAAAGGAAAGGAGGAAAAGAAAAACCCAACTCGGGTTCCTTTGTTGCGTTAAATGACATTTTGTATACACCATCTGTGGAGTTAGAAGTCAGAGATGGCTGTAGGATCTTTGTGAGAAAATAGAAATGGTCTAAATCTAGATGTGTTGGTGATTCTAAAGTTACTAGAAATCATTTAAATTTACATCTATATTTATGTGCATTTCTCTTCTATAGTTGCTGTTGCTTTAAACCTGAACTTTAATTTCACATAAAATAATGCTAAAAGTCAGTGTCTGCACTCTCAAGTCATATGTTTAAGAAAATGCCATTGTTCTGACCTTTCTTTGCCAAGAACTTGCCCAAGGTTGTTTGACCTTCCTTGACTTGCACTGAGAGCTTATACCTTTAAGGATCTCAGCTATTCCAGTAAATAGATTTAAAATATTACCATAGTCATTTTGGTGCCAATTAATGCACTTAAGATACCTTATTGATGTTATTTCTATAGTGGATTAACAATGAGGGAACAATATATAGCAATTATTTTAGTTTTAGGAAGCACTTAATGAGATTAAAAGCTGTAAGTAGCAGATAGTACATTTTAGAATTGTGTCTAATCACAGGCAGGGCTGGTTGTCAGCCGTAGTCAGAACCTTATTATCAGAAGGAGAGGCAATAAAATTATCAAGACGAGATCACATTGGCCAAATGCCTAGCTCTCTGAGACATAAGATATATCTGCCATTTTAGATATGTAGCCAAGTGTCAGTTTCTACTCAAGAAGGGTCTACTCTGCCTGTTGTTGGTTCTAGCATTTGCTAGGCATCATTTCATGCCCTCATGCCTATTCTGACTCAGAGTTGCTTCATTATGGATGGTCACATCTGCCTTCCGCCAAGGACCAGAGGCAAGTGTCTTAGTGTGGGTTTCTGTTGCTGTGAAGAGACACCATGACCATGACAACTCTTATAAAGGAAACATTTAATTGGGGTGGCTTGCTTACAGTTTCGGGGGTTCAGTCCATTATCATCATGGATGACAGCATGCGCTTCTGGCTGCATCTTGGCCTACAGGGAATAGGAAGTGGACCGACACACTAAGCACCATTCCTCAAAGCCCGCCCCCACAGTCACACTCTTCCTCCAACAAGGCCACACCTCCTAGTGCCACCCCTGCGATCATGGGGGCCAATGACATTCACACTACACAGCAAGTGTCTTCCAGTGTGGCTCTTAGAAAACCCACTCCCTTTCTGACAGGCCCTTAAAAACATGGGTGTCGTACTCCCAAGTTTGTTGCTCCTGCTTCTACATTTGGTTTTATTTTTAATGCATAATGTGTTCATTTTGTTATAGGGGGCTATTCTGCCGATCATCCTGTAATTAAAATCTTTTGGAGAGTTGTAGAAGGTTTCACTGATGAAGAAAAGCGCAAGTTACTCAAGTTTGTAACAAGTTGCTCTCGCCCCCCTCTCCTGGGGTTCAAGGTATGCATCTTTCATGCCATTTATTTTAAACCATACAGACCTGGCCACTGTATGTTTTCTTTTTGTCCCATTCTGAATTCTAGTTGTATTTTGGCTTGTAGTATCTAAAGAGCCTGTGTCCAGATAGGCTGCCTGGAGTTGAAATCAGCCTCAGTCCATAGTGATCCTTTTCCACTCAAAATTGAAGAATACACAACCTAAAAATGTTGGTGCAGTGGGGATGAGCAGTAGGTTTTTGGTAATGGTTGTTATTACCACTTGCTTTACATTATCCTAGCCTTGTTTGATTACTTCTGAAAATTAGTATTAAACTCATATAACTTGGCCTACCTGTCACTTTTAGTAAAGTTATTGGGGGTTTGGGAAAATAGTTCAGATAACTAGTAAATACTTGCCATGCAAGCAGGAGGAGCTAAATTTGTTATCAGTACCTGCCAGGCGAGGCGTTGCATGCCTTTAATCCCAGTACTCAGATGGATAGGACTCTGATCTCTGTGGGTTGGAGACCAGTCTGGTCTACATATTGAATTCCAAGCCAGTCAAAACCAGTGAGACCGTGCTGTCTCCAAAACAAAGTAAACAAACAGATACCCAGTACTCAGTTGAAAAACACTGGGCCTGTAATCTCAGCACTAGAAAAGTGGAGATGGGAGAACTTTTGGAGCCTGCTGGCCAGCCAGTCAAGCTTAATTCAGCAAGCTTGAGGTTGAGTGGAAGACCTGCCTCAAAACATGAGTGAAGAGCCAGCAAGATGGCTTAGCAGGTGAAGTCACCTTCCCTGCCAGTTTGACTACCTGAGTCTAATCCTGGTTCAATACCGTGCATCAATAATGCTAACACTCCCATAGTACGTTGGGAATTGGAGACTGGAAGCTTTCATGTAGCTAGCCTAGATTATGCAACGCAACAGAAATGAGACATTCTGCTTTGAAAGAAAGGAGAGAATATACTACTTAAAGTTGTCCTGTGACCTCATTATAACACTATACTACACATACACATAACATACATATTTTTTTAAATCAGGTGGAAGACAATTGAGGAAGTCACCCAACCTCTTGCTTCCACATACACACTCATACCCACCCACACAAACACACCACACACAAAAAAAGGTTGCTTGAAAGACATTTAATGATATTTTCTATATTCATTATAAAATAAGATGAAGCAGCATTCATGCTTAAAGAGTGTACATAGTGGAGCCAGCAAGATGTCCCAACATATGCTGATGAGATAGCTCACTGAGAAAAGGCACTTGCTGCCAAAACTGACAACCTGTGCTCAATCCCCAAAACCCATGTGATGGAAGGAAAAGAACAAACTCCTGAAAGTTATCCTCTGACATCATACCCTTGCTCACACACATATGTCATGCAGACACACAATAAATAGGTATAATGAAAATTTAGGTGGACATGGTGGTGTGCACCTTTGATCACAGTATTTGGGGAGGCAGAGGCAGGTCAATTTCCAGGCTAGCCAGAATTATATGGTGAGATCCTGTTTCAAAAGCAAAGATGGCTGTGTGTGTGTGTGTGTGTGTGTGTGTGTGTGTGTGTGTGTGTGTACACATATGTATGTACGTACGTACATATGTGGAACCAGCAGAATTACTCAGTGATTAAACTACTGCTAAGCCTGGCAGACTGAGTTCAATCCCTAGGACCCACATGGAGAAAGGAGAAACTTTGTCCCACAAGTTGTCCTCAGACTTCCACATGCTTGCTCATTGAGTGGGTGTGTGGGTGGGTGGGTGAGTGAGTGAGTGAGGTAATTTTAAAAAGTAGTATACTTAATGAGCAAAAGAGAGACCCCTGATTTCAAACAAGGTAGAAAGCTAGAACTAATGCCCAAAGCTGTCCTCTGCCCCCACACATGTGCTGGAGCAAAACTGGAAGGCTTTCTTTGCCCACTTTAACCACTGACCTGGCCATGTTTACTCCATAGTTCTGAGTCATTTCAGAGCAGATTTAGGGCATTTCTCTTTCCCTCTTGTTGGATATTGTAATTCACATTTCCCTAAAATAGAGATATTCCTGTAAGTCACCACAATTCAGGGATCAACAATAGAGGCATTTGCCCATGGTGTACTGACACCATGGTTAGAGTCTGACTATTTGGTCTACAGCTCTAGCAACATTGGATAGCTTGATAGAAACAGACATTTGTAGGCCTTTGGGACCAGCTGCCTCATACTGCTGTGTGGAGCTAGGCAGCCATGTTTTTAACCTGTTCTAGGTATCTGAGGCTTGGTGAAGTGATGTCACTTGTCCTTTAATGTCCCCTGTAGAATTTGTCTTCTAGGGAAGGGTCCAGTGTGCTTCCATACAGAGTATGCATGGGCATGATTTTTGCTTTTTGTTTTATTTGCAGACAATACTTACTACTCTGTGGCTCTCTAGTTCTAGCTTCCCTTGAATTCACTATTTAGCCTAGTCTGGCTTCAAACTCTTTAGTCCTGCTGCTTTGGTCTCTTGAGTGCTGGGATTTGGGGCCTGTGTTACCTTACTAGGTTAGGAATGCTCTTTAGTTTCTTTCCATCTATGTGTCCTGGACAGTTTGGATAGGTATAATCAGATTCTTTTGAGAGTGTTTTGGGGTATCATCTCAAGAAGTGTCCTCAGGACAGATGACGGCATTTGTTATGATGGCCCAACCTGGAAGAAGGCTGAGGGTCATCTGGTAATAGACACCATGAACTGGAGATACTCAGAAATTTAAAAGAAGCAAATTACTCTAGTATGAAACAGCAAGTGTAAGAATTGACATCTTGCTGTGACTTCTACCACATGAAATACTCTTAAAGGTACAGCTCTAAAAGTAGGTGTAGGTCTGAAAGCAGAACCCATTGAGGCTAGTGGGAATAGTAGCACAGATCTAGCTATTGCTGGATTACTGAATCATAAATGTAATGGCTAACTCCTAAAATAGGCCAGTTAGAGTTTACTTAAGCTGTTTTTTTAAAAAAAATGGACAGTGGTAGGTTAATAAAGCCTCTCAGTTAGTACTCGGGTAAAGATTAGAGGAGGATCTGCACAACTGCCAGGAGCTCGTTCTTCACAGGAAGCAGCTGTCCACTGCTGGGTTTGGGGATAGTGAGTAATAAGAAAGATCTAAGCTGGGCGGTGGTGGCGCACGCCTTTAATCCCAGCACTCAGGAGGCAGAGCCAGGTGGATCTCTGAGTTCGAGGACAGCCTGGTCTACATAATGAGTTTCAGAACAGCCGGGCTACACAGGGAACCTCTTGAAACAAAAGAAAAGGAAAGAAAGATCTGTTCATGGAACAAGTAGACCAGTAATCATGGGACTCTTGCAAGTTACTGGAGCAAGGTAAACAACCACTTATATTGGCAGGAGTAGAGAGTAAAGAATGTCGAGTAAGCTGGAGAGGTGGCTCGGCAGTTAGAGCACCGGCTACTCTTGGGACAGCCCACAATCATCTCTGTAACTCTAGTTCTCACCTCTGCAGGCACCAGGCAATGTGGTGCACAAGCATAATGCAGACAAGATACCTACACACCTAAAATTAAAATAAATCTTTTTTAATTATTTATTTATTATGTATAGTGTTCTGTCTGCATATTTGCCTGCAGCCCGGAAGAGGGTGAGCCACCATGAGGTTGCTGGGACTTGAACTCAGGACCTCTGGAAAAGCAGCCAGATGCTCTTAGCCACTAAGCCATCTCTCCAGCCCCAAATCTTTTATTTTTTTAATGTCAAGATTGAAGGTTAGCGTGGTCTACAGAGTGAGTTCCAGCCTGGGTTACACACAGAAACCTTGTGTCAAAAAACAACAACAAAATATTTTCAAGAATCACAAAGTAAGCCAGACAGTGGTGGCGCACACCTTTTATTCCAGCACTTAGGAGGCAGAGGCAGGTGGATCTCTGTGAGTTCGAGGCCAGCCTGGTCTACAGAGCGAGATCCAGGACAGGTACCAAAACTACACAGAGAAACCCTGTCTCAAAAAATAAAAAACAACAACAAAAAAGAATCGTGAGGTAGAAAATCTAAAAACAAGAAAAACATGACCTGTTGAATAAAGAATGTACCGAGGTTGAACTGAACTCAACTCTGAAAGGAAAAGCCATATGGTAACACATGCCTGTAATTCAGCACTTTGTAAAGCTGAGGCAGAGCTAGTAGTTCCAAGCCACTCCATAATGCATAGCAAGACCCTGTCTTCCAAAAAAGAAAAGAGTTCCATATTAGTTTTTACAGTTGTCATGTCAGACATCAGAGTTGAAAAAGCACATTGACCTGATGGCTTCTCAGAGGTGCCTGTGAGTAAGTGCTCCAGAGCAGACACAGAGCGGAGGAAGGGCATAGAGCTAATGTGCTACAGATAGCAAGAAACTCACAGGAACACCTCAACATTTGCTAAAGCTAATTAGAACTTGGTATGTTTAATAAATGGGATTGTTGCAGACCAAAAAAAAAAAAAAAAATCATTAAATGCTGTAGAAAAATTGTTAAGTTACCATCAGGCCACACAGTAAATTGATTTTTTTTCTCTCTGAATTAATGCAAATTTCCATTGTATTGTATTTAATTATGTATAAAGTGGTGCCCTTGACTCAGATTTCAATAAAGAACTTCATTTTTTCACTTTTAAGACTCTTAAGTAGGAAACTCAATTAGCATTATGAAAGAAATAATAAAATATGGAATTTGCTTGTCAGTGGTGGTGCACACCTTTAATCCCAGCACTAAGGAGGCAGAAGCAGTCAGATCTCTGAGTGTGAGGCCAGCCTGGCTACTTAGTGAGTTCCAGGACAGCCAGGGCTACACAGAAAAACCCTGTCTCCAGAGACCAAACAAGAAAGAAAGTGCCAGGCGGTGTTGGCGCACGCCTTTAATCCCAGCACTCGGGAGACAGAGCCAGGTGGATCTCTGTGACTTCGAGGCCAGCCTGGGCTACAGAGTGAGTTCCAGGAAAGGCGCAAAGCTACACAGAGAAACCCTGTCTTGAAAAATCAAAAAAAAAAGAAAGAGAAAGGAAGGAAGGAAGGAAGGAAGGAAGGAAGGAAGGAAGGAAGGAAGGAAGGAAGGAAGGAAGGAAGAAAACAAAAACACAGCGTTTATGTTTCACTGTGGAGTATATCTAGAGCTTCCATTTACAAAGGAACTGCTGACCCTGCCATCAAATCTTTCTATCTTGTTTGTGGTAGGTTTGTTTTGTTGTTGCTGCTTTGGTTTGGTTTGTGGGTTTGGTTTGTATTTTTTTTTTTTTTTTTTTTTTTTTTTTTTGTAAGTTTTTGTTTTGTTTTCCAAGACAGGGTTTCTCTGTGTAACAGTCTTAACTGTCCTGGAACTCACTGAGATCCTCCTGCTTCTGCTTCTGCCTCCATAGTCCTGGGAGTAAAGGTGTGTGCCAGCACCAACCAGCAAGGTTTGGGTGCTTTTATTTTTGTTTCTAGTGTGCATGAGAAGCTGGCTGCCCCTGTGTACTCAGAACTGCATATGGAATGGAATGCTGCTTGGTTCTCCTTTGCTTCCTATTCCTCATGAGAGATTCAGAGTGGCATAATATGTTGTGATTAGGGATAAAAAGAAAGTGCTTTGTTCTTGTTTGTGGTTTGTTTTTGAGACAGGCTATTGTTAGTGTATGTCAGCCAGCTTCTGTTTCACCAGAACAGAACTTCAAGTTGTCCAGGCTGGCCTAGGATTCACATCAGACCTCCTGCCTCAGCCTTGTGTGCAGTGCCATACTCACACCCCAATTAAATGCCAAACGTAGTTCATTTAGGTCTTGTTTGTTTGAGACAGGATCTCTATTATGTAGCTCAGCCTCTCAAGTGCTTGGACTAAAGACGTACCACCACACCAGGCCCTTTCCAGGTTGTGCTCTTTCAGTGAGGAAAACATAAAACACGTTGAGTTCAAGAGGAACATGCAATAGTCTGCTGAAGTGGCAGTTCCAGACAACTGAATGTCTCGTGCCTTGGGCCTGGTTCCTGCAGGGGCTACTGTTAAAACGGGGATCTTGTTTAAATTTTGTTCTCTGTTCTGTAATGGCTGTAAGATAATTACTATTTTTTTACATTGTTGGATGTTTTTCCTTCTAACAAAATCTGTGTTTTCAACATAGCAAATGGGAAGCAGTGGTTAGGTAGAAGAAGAAGAAAAAACATCTGTTCTTTCCCATTTTGGCCACTGTTAGGATTTGTTTATTCACTGTCATAGCTGCTGCTTTTATTCAGCATTATCTTGGGCTGAAGATACAGTTTATGTGTAAGGCACTTACTTAGCATGTCTAAGACCTGACTTAGATCCCTAGTACCACCTCAAAAAAAAAAAAAAAAAAAGGACCTTTTTTGTTTGTTTTTTTGAGACAGGGTTTCTCTGTGTAGCTTTGGAGCTCTCACTAAGTAGCCTAGGCTGGCCTCGAACTCACAGAGATCCGCCTGCCTCTGCCTCCTGAGTGCTGGGATTACGGGCGTGTGCCACCACAGCCCAGCAGGACCATTTTTTTCATGTGTTAAGTATTCTTTTAATTTGGAAGAGGGAAGATGTCTTAGTCGGGATTACTATTGCTGTGATAAAACACCATGACCAAAAGCAAACTGAAGAGGAAAGAGTTTCTCTGGCTTACATTTCCACATCAGTGTTCATTGAAGAAGTCAGGACTGGAACTCACACTGGGCAGGAACCCGAAAGCAGGAACTGGTGCAGAGGCCAACATAGAGTGCTGCTTGCTCAGCCTGCTCTCTTACGGAACCAGGAACACCAGCCCAGGGTGACACCACCCACAATGGGTTGGGCCCTCCATCAATCACAAATTAAGAAAATGCTCTGAAGCCAGGAGATGGTGGTACATACCTTTAATCCAAGCACTCTAGAAACAGAGACAGGTGGATCTCTGTGAGTTCTTTGCCAGCCTGGTCTACAGAGTGAGTTCCCAGACAGCCAGGGCTACATACAGAGACACTCTGTCTCTGAAAGAAAAAAGAAAATGCTCTACAGCAGTGGTTCTCTACCTTCCTAATGCTGCAACCCTTTAAGATACTCCCTCCTCTTGTGGTGACCCCCAACCATAAAGTTATTTTCGTTGCTACTTTGTAACTGTAATTTTGCTTCGTGTTTCATGAATCCTAAATGGTCTTACAATAAAAACCCAGAGCCAAATATTGTGGTAAATGCTGAAAGATCAGAGGAAACAAACCACTGCCACTTCTCACCTCGCCAACTCCTCAACAGTCCTGTCTCCACAAATCCTTAGACTCAATGCCTCTGAATCCTCAGCTGAGAAAGCTCTAGTTCCTGTCTCCATCCAGCTATTTCTCTTCTGTCTCAGCCTCCTACTGCTAAGATGAGTGGCGTGTGTGCTTTCCAAATAGTGGGGTTAAGGATGTGTGCCATCACTGCCTGGCTCTGTTTCTCTCCTAGACTGGATCAATCTCATGTAACCCAGTGTGGTCTTGAACTCACAGAGATTCAGATGAATCTCTGCCTCCTGAGTGCTAGGATTAAAGGTGCATACTGAAAGAAAGCTCCCCACAGGGGACCTTTCCTCAAGAGAGACCCCGAACCCAAGGAACACACCGAGACCACGGATCAGATGCAAACAGCAAGAGGGTTTATTTAGATGTGCAGGTACCTGGGCGACATAGTCTCTGGGAAGACTTGCGCGCCTTCCTAGGGGAAGGGGGACTTCTTATAGAGTCCTGGGGGCAGAAGCACAGTTACAGAAGCGAGAAACATAGTTACAGGGTCCCCATTGGTTAATTCAAATTATGCCAGGGTGAACTTGGGGGCTATCTTTAATTTTCAGGAATGTGCAGCTGTCTGTTCTCCAAGGCCAGGTAGCCAATTATAGATATCTTGTTCTGACTCAAGTTTTGTTCCTCCCAAGACCGGGTGTTCGATATCTCCTGCCTTGACTCAAGGTTACTTTCCCAATTATCTTTCTCAAGGCTGTTTCTTAGGCTAAGTTACTGAGACGGGGGGGGGGGGGGGGGGGCATTTCATTCCCCCATTTTCTTTTGTCGTAAATGGAATCTTTCATTTTAGGATGGAGAATAAGGAGTCAGCTCCATCTCTGGTTGTCGGAGCCTCTGATATTGCTGGGTTAGGACCAAAGCCTGGACAACAGAAATCCTATCCTTAACAAATTGTACCAATCTATTGAAGATACATGGCCCAAATAATAAAATGAGCAGGAGGATGATTAGGGGGCCCATGATGGTGGAAATAAGGGTGGTAAACCAGGGTGACCTTTGGAACCATCCTTCAAACCATCCCTGTTGTGACTCGAATAGTTGTTGTCTCTGTTTTAATCTTTCTCTTAATTTAGCCATGTTATCCCTGACTACTCCAGTATGATCTGCATAGAAGCAACATTCTTCTTTAATGGCCGCACATAGGCCACCTTCTTGTAGGAAGAGGATGTCTAACCCCCTCCTGTTTTGTAAAACAACCTCAGATAGCGATGTAAGGGATTTTTCCAGGGCACTTATGGATTCCTCTAGGGCCTGGATGTCAGTGTGCATAGCCATCTGTAGTTGTTTGAATTGTGCAGTTTCCATGAGCGCCACAGTGCCAGTTCCTATACCTGCGGCCATACCCCCGACAGTTAATCCCCCCAGCAGTAAGGCCATGGTCATAGTCATTGGCTCTCGAGGGAACCTGTATCGTTCCTCATAATAGGTAAATACATATTCGGGGTTATGATAGATAATTTTGGGCCATAATTCTATCAGTATACAATAATCAGAGGTCAGATTAAGTATTGCCATAGAAATACATGGAGTCAACCCAGTGCTGCACGCCCAATAGGTTCCAGTGGGGGCTAGCAGGTAGTAAGAGCCCCCGGTCATTTGTTGGGTGGTATTGCATAGGAACTGGTGAGACCTGGGCATCTTTCCTATACATAATCCTTGTCCCGCAACTTCAGATAGGGTCAACTTATGTTGAGGGGTGCGGGTGCATTCTGTGGATGGGGTAGTATGGTTAGTAAATTTCCCCGTAACAGCAACCCCTTCATAGTAAGGGGGACTTGAAATTAGGCAAAGCCAGCAGCTTCTGGTTTTGTTTGGGGCAGTAAGGTTGAGGGTTAGATATGCTCCTTGGATTAATTCTAGGAGCCTATCTCCAGTGCCCGGTATTACAAGGGAAGCAGTGGTGGACAGGCTAACTGTAGGAGACATTGTAGTAGACAGGTGGGGGAGCTGGGCTGGGGCCCTCTCCGGTTGCGAGGGTGACTTCTGTTCTGGGAGAACAGGGTTGGGGCCCACATGAACGTTAACTGATTCTATTTTTTGCTTTATTTGGAAAGTAAATCCCTTGTCTGCTCCTGTCATATAGAACCTAACTCCCCAAGATCGGCCATCAGTCCATGAAGAGAACTTTGTGCCCTTCGGGGTGAAGGAAATGTTTAGTGAATCTTCTCCCTTCCGGCTTCGTCCCACCCTGATGAGATCCCAACTGGAACTAGGCTCCCAGTATGCGTCCCCGGTCGTTTCGCATCCCCATTTTGCACAATACAGAGATTCTAGTCCCCCACATTTGTAAGCCGTATTCCAATCCCTTCCGTCCCTAGGGCATACATACAGCTGGGTCTGCTGCAGCTTTCTATAGGCTGACTGTGTTCGACAGCCAGGCGAGTCGGCTATATAGTGCCCTTGGGTTCTATCCCCGGTCTGTATGGCCCGCTTCTTCCGGAACATAATATTGTTGTGGTCTGAATCTAGGACAGAGGGCCTATTAATGTGGGTGTATTCGGGGATATCCCAGGTATCAAGCCTAGCGACTAGATCACATATTTTGGGAGTCAAGAAGGGCCACCATGTGTTAGGGGCGTGTTGAGCAGTCGTGGACCAGACCATGTCTCCAGTCTGGGAAATGACCTGCCAGGTAATTTTCTTAACCAGGTGGGGGCTCTCTGGTGATGCCCCTCCTAACGTTAGGAGGGCTATCAGGGGAATTAGGGGGACCCACGGGTAAGTCTTATCTTTAGTGGGTTTGGAGAACATTGAATTTTCCATGTAGACGTCTTGGTGCTCTCGGCTTCGTCGGGTTCTTTGGCGGCCTTCATATGTGACGCGTGGACCCACGCTGCTATCCCGTCAACCTTGAGTGCAGTGGGAGTAGTTAGCAAGACAGTGTATGGTCCTTTCCACCTCGGCTCTAGGTTCTTGGATTGGTGGCGTCGGACCCAGACAGAGTCCCCAATCTTGAATGGGTGAGGCACCACCGGGCGATTCAGTTGCTCCCGGTAGGCATCGGCCAGGGGTTTCCACACCGTCTTTTGTACCAGTTGGAGGGCTTGAAGGTGCGCCTCCAGGGTAGGGCTAGTGGCAAAAGAGGAGATATCAGGGTGAAGGAAGTTTATTATTGGTGGGGGGGTCCCATATAAAATCTCAAACGGGGTTAGGCCGTGAGGCCCAGGAGTATTCCGGGCTCGGTAAAGGGCTAGTGGGAGTAGGAGCACCCAATCTCTAGTGCCAGTTGCAAGCGTTAATTTGGTTAAAGTCTCCTTAATGGTTCTATTCATGCGTTCTACCTGTCCTGAGCTCTGGGGGCGGTATGCACAATGAAGTTTCCAATTGATCCCCAATAGCCTGGCCACCTTCTGACTTACCTGGGAGATGAAGGCGGGCCCATTGTCTGACCCCAATATCTGGGGCATTCCATACCTGGGAAAGATGTCATCCAGGAGTTTCTTGGTTACCACGGTAGCAGTTTCTTTCTTAGTAGGAAAAGCCTCCGTCCATCCTGAAAAAGTGTCTACAAAAACCAGAAGGTATCTGTATCCATATAGCCCGGGTTTTACCTCAGTGAAGTCAAGTTCCCAATGGACTCCGGGGCGGTGGCCTCGCAGGCGGCTTCCTCTGTTCAGATGGGTTTTTCCTGGGTTGACTTGGGCACAAGCAGGGCAGCTGGAAGTCACCTGTTGGAGGACCTGTTCCTGATTTAATAATACAGTGTTCGAGGCCTCATCAGCCAGAAGGGCCTTCATCTTGTTTTTGCTTAAGTGGGTTAGCGCGTGGAGGAATTTGAGCATGTATTTTGTGTGGGAAGTTGGCATAACCAATTTGTCATCTATGATGTAAGCTTGTCGTTCGGGGCTCCATTTCGCCCCCATTTTCTTTGCTAGTTCCTGGTCCTCCGGGCTGTAGGGCATGGGGTCTCTGCTTGGCTGTTGGTTGTCCTGCAAGACCAGCAGCTCGTCGCCCCTGGGGGGTTGTAAGGCCACTGTCCGGGCCGTCAGATCGGCCAGCCGATTTCCCCGTGCTATTATAGAGTCATCCTTCTGGTGCCCGGGACAGTGTATAATGCTGAGCTGATGTGGGAGGAACAAAGCCCTTAAGAGGTCTAAAATTTTTTTTTTGTTTTTAATTTCCTTGCCCTCTGAGGTCAGGAGGCCTCTCCTCCGGTATATTTCTCCATGTACATGGGCAGTAGCGAAGGCATATCTGCTATCGGTATAGACCGTGAGTCTCTTACCTTCCGCCATCCGGAGGGCCTGGGTCAGCGCGACCAGCTCTGCCCTTTGGGCCGATGTTCCGGGTGGCAGCGGCGAGGCCCAAATTACCTCTGTTGCGGTAGTGACTGCTGCTCCAGCCCTCCGTTCTCCTTCTTGAAGAAAGCTGCTCCCATCCGTGAACCAGATGAAATCTGGGTTCGACAGCGGTTGATCTGTTAGGTCGGAGCGGGTACCATGGGCCTCTGCCAGAATCTGGAGGGAATTGTGCTCCTCTGACGGATCTGGCAAGGGCAGCAGGGTGGCGGGATTGAGGGAGACAACTGGTCCGAACACCACTCGGTCTGTGTCTAACAACAGAGCCTGGTAGTGGGTCATCCTGGAATTTGAGAGCCATTTATCTGGAGGCTGCCGGACCAGAGCTTCCACCGCATGGGAGGCTAACACAGTTAATGGCTGTCCCAAAGTCAGTTTCCCTGCATCCTTGAGCAAGACAGCGATGGCGGCTACCATGCGCAGACAAGGGGGCCAACCTGCAGCCACTGGGTCCAATTTCTTGGAGAGATAAGCTATAGGTCTCTTCCATGGCCCCAGTCTCTGTACCAGTACTCCTTTTGCAAAGCCTGAGTTCTCGTCCACGAATAGTTCAAAAGGCTTAGTCAGATCTGGCAAGCCAAGAGCTGGTGACTCGAGTAAAGTCCTCTTAATTTGTTGAAAGGCCTGCTGTTGCTCCTCTCCCCAGTGGAACATGACATCGGGCTTGGTGAGAGGATATAATGGGGCAGCCATCTCGGCAAAACCTGGGATCCAGAGGCGGCAGTAGCCGGCTGTACCTAAGAACTCTCGCACCTGGCGGGGGTTCCTTGGAGGGGGTATGGAGATTATGGCCTCCTTCCTTGCTTTCGTGAGCCATCTCTGTCCTCCCTCCAGGGTGTAACCCAGGTAAATGACCTTGCTTTGGCAAATCTGGGCCTCTTGGCCGAAGCCCGATAGCCCTTCTGTCCCAGTTTAGTCAAAAGGGCCCGAGTGCCTCTTAAACATTCCGCTTGGGTTCTGGCTGCTAGGAGGAGGTCATCCACATATTGGAGCAAGATTAAGGCCGGGTGTTCGACCCGGAACTCGGCCAAGTCTGAATGTAGGGCCTCATCAAAGAGGGTCGGGCTGTTCTTAAACCCCTGGGGGAGCCGAGTCCAGGTCAACTGTCCTGAAAGTCCCATTTCTGGGTCTCTCCATTCAAAAGCGAATAGCAACTGGCTCTGGGGATGCAATCTCAAACAGAAGAAGGCATCCTTTAAGTCCAATACCGTGTACCAAATATGGGTTGGTGGAAGAGTGCTGAGGAGGTTATAAGGGTTTGGCACTGTGGGGTGTATATCCTCAACCCGTTTATTAACCTCCCTCAGGTCTTGAACTGGTCTGTAATCCCCTGTCCCGGGTTTTTTTTACTGGCAGGAGGGGGGTATTCCAAGGGGATCGACAGGGCACGAGTACCCCCTGGTCCAGGAGCCTCTGGATGTGTGGCTTAATACCCTCGTGGGCTTCCCGGGGCATGGGATATTGTTTGATTGAAACATGAGTGGCGGAGGCTTTTAATTGAATAACAAGGGGGGGTTGGTCGTGAGCCAGCCCCAAGCCGCCGGTCTCGGCCCATGCTGAGGGAAATTCTCTCAACCAGCCCTGTATCCCTTCCGGTGGCTCCTTAGAGGACTCGGATTCAAAGAGGCGGTATTCCTCTTCCAGTCTTAGGGCTAGGACTTGTAGGGGGGTCCCTTTGGGCCCCGTAACGGTTGACCCCTTGTCATCAAAGTAGATCTGAGCCTTGAGTTTAGTCAATAGGTCTCGGCCCAATAATGGGTGAGGGCAATCAGGTATATGCAAAAAAGAGTGGGTTACCTGTCCAGATGCCAGCTGAACCTTTCTTTCGGTGGTCCATCGATATCTCCTGCTACCTGTGGCCCCCTGGACCAAAGCTGTGCGGTCACTGAGGGAGCCTCCGGTATGGGTCAGGACTGAATGTTGAGCTCCGGTGTCCACCAGGAAGGTCACTGGCTGCCACCCGATCTTGAGAGTTATCCTAGGCTCAGGGGGGGGCTCCTGGCCTTGACCTCCCTAATCTTCCAGATTGAGGAGGTTCGTGGCTCCTGTCTTAGTTTTTTCAGGCCCTCGAGGTTTCTTTGGGCAGTCACGAGCCCAATGTCCTCTCGCTTTGCAGTAGGCGCATTGGTCTTTGTCAAGGGGTATCCTTCTTTGATCTCCCTTCCTAACTCCCTCCCTGACCTGTCCCTGAGACACTACAGCGGCCAGGACTTTAGTTATTTCCCTATGACGTTTCTTATCTCTTTCTTCCTGTCTCTGCCATATTCTCTCCTTCCGCTCTTCGGGAGTTTCTCTTTTATTAAAAGCTTTTTCTGCTTCTTTTAATAAATCTGACAAATTGAACGAATTCAATCCCTCTAGTCTCTGTAACTTGGCCCTTATATCTGGACTTGACTGATAGATGAAAGACAAGATGACGCTCGGCGCCTGTCCTGGATCTTCCGGATCATATGGGGTATACATTCTATAGGCCTCTTTAAGTCTTTCCAGGAATGCTGCCGGCGTCTCATCCTTTCCCTGGACCACATTTCTAACCTGAGCCAAATTGGTGGGGCGCCTAGCAGCCCCCCGGAGACCCGCTAAGAGCAACTGGCGAAAGAGACGTAGGTGCTCCCTACCTTCTGGGGTCATGAAGTCCCAGTTCGGGCGGGTGAGGGGAAAGGCTGCATCAATAACATTAGGCAGTTGGGTGGGTCTTCCATCATCTCCAGGAACCTGCTTCCGGGCCTCCAAGAAGACTCGCTGCTTCTCCTCCACTATCAGGAGGGTTTGCAGTAACTGCTGACAGTCATCCCATGTAGGCTGGTGGGTCACTAAAATGGACTCAATCAAGTTAGTCAAGGCAACAGGGTCCTTAGAGAATGGAGGATTATGCTGTTTCCAATTGTAGAGATCAGAGGCCGAAAACGGCCAGTACTGAAGCTGGTGACTGGGGCCTTCCCTGAGGGGAAAGGCCCTGGATACTTTGGCTGGTTCATCGCGCTTTCCTCGTAGGCGACCAGCAATTGGAGAGGGCTGTCCCTGTAAAGGATATTCGGGGACTTCCGCCGCCGCCGTTGCCGCCGCCGCTGGCGCAGCGGGCCCTTGAACCGCCTGCACTCCCCCCTGCACTCCCACCGCCGCCGCCGCTGGCGCGGCTGGCACAGCGGGCCCGTGAACCGCCTGCACTCCCCCCTGCACTCCCGCCGCCGCCGCCGCTGGCGCGGCTGGCGCAGCGGGCCCGTGAACCGCCTGCACTCCCCCCTGCACTCCCGCCGCCGCCGCCGCTGGCGCGGCTGGCGCAGCGGGCCCGTGAACCGCCGCTTCCCGCGCTCGATTCCCCGGGTACGGCGGTGGGTCCTCTGTCAAAAGGTCAATAAGGGGTGAATTGGAGTCCGCAGGAAGGACAGGGGTCTTAGGGGGATCCTTTCGTGGGAGAATAGGGTAAAGGGAGGAGGTAGGAGGGGCAAGAGGGGGCAGCGGTGCTGTGGGGGGGAAGGCCGGGGGCGCTGGCAGGAAGAGAAACGGCTTAACCCATGGGGGGGAGTTGGTCGCTAGGAGTTTCCAGATAGCGATGTATGGAACCTGGTCCGGGTGGCCATGGGGGGCCGGAGCGAAGACTTTTCCCTCCACCTGTAAAATTAGACTGAGATTAAAAGTTCCCTCGCAAGGCCATCCTACATTCATTGTGACCCAGTCAGCCTCGCAAAGGGTGATCCATTTTTTCTTCTTAATTACAAGTCCCTCGTTGCTGGCTCGTGCTTTCACGTCTGACCAGTGGCCAAGCGTGAGGCTCAAGGGTGTGGTGACAGTCTGTCCCATAGCTGTTTCTAGGAAGAGAGCGCTCAGACAGTAAATAACAAACGGCAGACAAACGCAAACAAGACTGACATACGCTGCGCGGCTCTGGCTCCAAACCGAGAGCAGAAACTCAGACGGAGAGTGCTGTGAGGGTCCGGATCCCTCCTCTCCAACAGACACCACGTATCTATGGATACGTGAGTGTAAAACCGTGCCCCAAAGGGGACTTCAGACACCCATGGAACGTCTTCCAGGGTTGGTGAGCGAAGTCCGGGCTCGTCAGCCCCTTCAGCCTCACCCCGATACAGAACACTAGGGGAGATACCCTAGTGCGGGACTCAGGCGGCCCGGCCTCACGGCAAGTCTGCCTGCCTCCTCTCCCGGCACTACAATCAGGCGGCCCGGCCTCACGGCAGACCTTGCCCGCCTCCTTTCCTGGTCCCTCCAGACGCTGCGCAGGAACAGAGCTCAAACATAGAAACAGACAGCACAGAGACAAAACGGACACAGGACGGCTCGAGCTTAAACATAAATACCGAGGCCGGCCGGCTTACCTCCTGATGGTGGGTCGGTGGTCCTGGGGAGGGGTCTCAATCTCGGTGGGACCTCCAATGAAAGAAAGCTCCCCACAGGGGACCTTTCCTCAAGAGAGACCCCGAACCCAAGGAACACACCGAGACCACGGATCAGATGCAAACAGCAAGAGGGTTTATTTAGATGTGCAGGTACCTGGGCGACATAGTCTCTGGGAAGACTTGCGCGCCTTCCTAGGGGAAGGGGGACTTCTTATGGAGTCCTGGGGGCAGAAGCACAGTTACAGAAGCGAGAAACATAGTTACAGGGTCCCCATTGGTTAATTCAAATTATGCCAGGGTGAACTTGGGGGCTATCTTTAATTTTCAGGAATGTGCAGCTGTCTGTTCTCCAAGGCCAGGTAGCCAATTATAGATATCTTGTTCTGACTCAAGGTTTGTTCCTCCCAAGACCGGGTGTTCGATATCTCCTGCCTTGACTCAAGGTTACTTTCCCAATTATCTTTCTCAAGGCTGTTTCTTAGGCTAAGTTACTGAGACGGGGGGGCATTTCAATACCACCACTGACTGACCTCATAACTTTGTGGCTGGCTCTGATCTTCAGACAAGCTTTATTTCTTAGATTATAAATACCACCACATGTCCACTTTTTTGTCTAAAATAATAAAGGTTATAACTAATATAAGAAAAACTATGTGCAATAAGTACAATAACTATATACAGTATATACAGTCAAGAATTACATTAACAATGTCCAGTCCATTAACATTTGACAGATTCAGAGAAAATACTCCATTATTTATCATATTTTGTTGAGCCCAAAGTGTTGTACCTAATTCATTTTCTTTTTCGTTTTTTTTTTTGGGGGGGGGCTGGGGGAGCAGGAGTTGAGACAGGGTTACTCTGTGTAGTTTTGGTGCCTGTCCTGGATCTTGCTCTGTAGACCAGGCTGGCCTCGAACTCACAGAGATCCGCCTGCCTCTGCCTCCCGAGTATTGGATTACAGGCATGCGCCACCACTGCCTGGCCACCTGAATATACTCTGAAAAGAAAAAAGGGAGAATATGAATATAAGATAAAAAGGGAGATTATTGAGTCTACTTTTAAAAAAGTAACTACTAGCTTTAAATATTTTACAATGGATTCGATTTTTGTATATCGTATACAAATTGTGTATATTGATACAAAGTTGATATTATTTTTGTTGGATCATACTGTACATATATTTCTACTTTTGTTCAAGGTATTGTACCTACACAGCTCATTTAACAATGGAATGCAATTTGCTAGTCCTTGAAAGTTATTATTACAAACTAATTAGGATATAAAGAAATGCAGGGTTGGGGGATTTAGCTCAGTGGTAGAGAGCTTGCCTAGCCCTGGGTTTGGTCCTCAGCTCTGGAAGAAAACAGAAACAAACAAAACAATAGTTCGGATTCCCAGAACCCATAATATTTAGAATGTGGAGATGGCTCAGAGGTTAAGAGTAACCACATGGTGGCTCACAGATCATCTGTAGTGATATCTGGTGCCCTCTTTCTGGTCTGCAGGCATACATGCAGATAGAACACTGTATACATTTAAAAAAAAAAAAAAAAAAGAAAGAAATGCAGGTTAGTTGATAGTCACCTATTACAATGGAACTTGCCAGGTTGGGTATGTTTTCAAGGTCAAAAAGATATATTTAAAATAGACAAGTTGTCTTCAAATACTTTAGAGATCTACAGCATATGGCATTTAAGATGTTTTAATAACATAGGTTCTTTTTTTTTTTTTAATGACAATGAGACATGTCTGCTCCAATGTACTTCAGAGAAGATGATAGGCATCAAAGAAACTCCATATGGAGTTTATTTTCTTTGTGGCAAGTTAGCCACTGGGCAAGAAAATGCCCTTGCCTAGACAGCTGACAGTATGCTGTCCAAAATGGACAAGCAGGACACAAAAGAAAGGACCGCTGAATTTTGCCAAGACAAGGTAGGAAGACCCTTCATAATATCCTGCTTCACAGATAAGTATGTCAGATATACCAGGCCTGTAGGCAGAAGATGGATGCTCCAACGCTGCAGAGAAACCTCGGGTGACTATCCAGGCAGCCAGCTGTTTCTGCCATTTCTCACATTTTTAAGAAGTCTTTTGCCTGCACTTACTGTTTACTTAGGTAATATTATTTCCTTCTCAGGTCTCTGAGTGGAAGACTAGTTAGTCATAGTTATAGTTTTCCTTGTTAACAAATTCAGAAAAGAAACTCACTAAAGAGGTATAAAGTGAATAAGTCTGAAAGACATCAAAAGATAGTTTTCGGTTGGTAATACAAGTTCAGATAGATAGAAAGTGAATTAGGCCAGGTGGTGGTGGCGCATGCCTTTAATCCCAGCACTCGGAAGGCAGAGCCAGGAAGACCTCTGTGAGTTTGAGGCCAGCCTGGTCTACAAAGCAAGTTCCAGGACAGCCTCCAAAGCTACAGAGAAACCCTGTCTCAAAAAACCAAAAAATAAAATAAAATAAATAAATAAAAATAAAACATTTAAAAAAAAAAAAGAAGAAGAAAAGAGCAAATAGGACATTTACTTAGAATTTCCTTGGCTTGTTTCCAGGTTATGGAAAAATTCTTTTTCAAACCCTTACTATTTGACATGATGTTTTTATGAAATTCTGAGACCTCCAGCACATCTCCTGTCTATCAATAGTTGATCAATCTCGTCATTACGTTGTGCTAGAAGGCCTGGCAGACCTGTATGGGATCAGACGTGTGTTATATATAAGGAATGATTCCTATTCCTGATTATTTCTTGTAAATGAATAAATAAAGTTATTCTGACTCATCAGGGATAAATTCAGCAGTTTCAGTGTGTAAAACAACTCTTTCTGCATACTAAGAGTCAGTAACTATGTTAAGAGTTTCCGTAAAATCCATTAATACCATCAGAATGGCATATAATTCTGACTTTTGGATAGAATTATCTAGGAAATAAAGCTTGCCTGAAGATCAGAGCCACAGAGTTAAACAGAGGTCAAGCTATGGTGGCACACACCTTTAATCCTAGCACTCAGGAGGCTGAGATTTCATCTGAATCTCTGTGAGTTCAAGGCCATGAGATTGATCCAGTCTGGGAGAGAAACAGAGCCAGAAAGTGGTGGCACACACCTTTAGCCCTGGAATTTGAAAAGCAAGCGCGCACGCACACACACTCGGGCACACACACAGCCAGGCAGTGGTGGCGCGCGCCCTTAATCCCAGCACTGGGAGGCAGAGCCAGGTGGATCTCTGTGGGTTGGAGGCCAGCCTGGTCTCCAAAGCGAGTTCCAGGAAAGGCGCAAAGCTACACAGAGAAACCCTATCTCGAAAAACAAACGAACAAACAAACAAAAAGAACAATCTGATCTTATGGAGACTTTCTCCTCAACTGAGTCTCCTTCCTCTCTGCTGACTCCAGCTGTGTCAGTTGACATAAAACTTAGCACAGAAGGCTAAGGTTTTTCAAGTGCTGGGATGACAGACACAGCTTGAAATACTTTCAGTGAACATCATAGTGTCCCATCATGTGGCCTTAATTTGCCTTCATTCCAGACACAGCACCTGAAGAGTAGACCTCCAAACCCCAGTCACCAGCCAGATGTTCAGGTACCATTTTGCTCCCCAGGGCCTCATCTCATTGACATTTACAATGAGGGATCAAGTAGGTAGGCATCTGAAATCTGTACCAGTCAGTTGAGAGAGTAAGCCAGTTCAGGGCAGTCTCTGCTTTGTTCTGTGTTGGAGAAGAACAGTCACATCTCAGGTATGAGATGGTAGCTGATGGTGCTCATGGGTAAAAATGAGGTGTCGCTGTTGGTTACTTGGTACCATCTTTCCTTTTCTTTCTTTAGACCTCATTTACTGGTCTGCAGTTACCATCAGCATCTAACAGATATATAGTCTTTTTTTTTTTTTTTTTTTTTTTTTTTGAGCTGAGGATCGAACCCAGGGCCCTGCGCTTGCTAGGCAAGCACTCTACCACTGAGCTAAATCCCCAGCCTGTAACAGATATGTATTTAGCCTACAGACAAGTGTAATTGTGAACGTAATCACAATTCTTACTAAATGTAGAGATACACCTGTCATCCATCCTAGCTCCTGGGTGGTAGAGGCAGGAGAATCTGGAGTTAAGTCATCCTTTACTGCGTAGTTCAAGGTCAGCCCAGAATATACAAATAAGTCTCAAGCTAAAAAGTAGTTTTCACGGTCTTGTTATTTATGCAGTGTTGAAACTGCATGTGTGCCTCTCAGCAGTTTGTGTGCTCCTATGTAGTGGGAACACTGTGCTACTCAGTTGTAAGACATGGTAACAAAAAGAAAAAAAAAGGGCACAGAGTGGGGGCTATGATGTGCTGATACAGAATGAGAGAAGAAAACATATTTTCTTCTTTGTATTAAATGTCTGTGGACACACCTGAGGGGTCTAGGTACCTGCACATACAAATGAGGGGTTTCATGTAGTACATTAAAAATAACCACCTGGTAGTCAGGTGGTAGTGGCGAACGCCTTTAATCCCAGCACTCGGGAGGCAGAGCCAGGCGGATCTCTGTGAGTTCGAGGCCAGCCTGGGCTCCAAAGTGAGTTCCAGGAAAGGCGCAAAGCTACACAGAGAAACCCTGTCTGGAAAAAAGCAAAGTAATAATAATAGTAAAATAACCAACATGGAGCTGGAAAGATGACTCATCGAACGACTAGAGGACCTGGTTTCTGTTCCCAACACTCACGTGGTACTCACAACCATCTTTTAACTCCAGTTCCAGAGGATCCAACTCTGAGGGTACCACATATGCATTTGGTGCACATACATATACATACAGGCAGGCAAAATAGTCATGCATATAAGATAAAAATAAATGAATCTTTAAAAACAATAATAACCAGCATGCACAGTCACATTTTTACATAGCATTCATTGGCACCATCCTGTCCATATACCCATTAGCATGTACTCAATACTGCTATAAACAAGCTGCATGCTCTTGGCTCATCTTTATGTTCTGTCTGTAACATGATAAAATACGAGAAACATTAGAAACAACAGATTTGCTCAGTTTTTAGGTTTGAATTTTCCCTTTTCGGCAGCAGCACTGCACAGATGTAGCCATTTCCTCAGATCTGTTTGGAGGCAAGGTGGGAGACTCATCCCTGTGCTGGGCCTAGCACTTGAGTTACCTTTAACTGATTCTAGTGGCCACCTGTGACTGTGACCATATTCAAAGTCTATATCATTTTATTACCAACTGAAAGTTTCTAGAAAGAACTTTTCTGGTCAGCTGTTAGGTTACATCAAGAAATGATTTGTACAAAAAAAAGCTCAAGTCCTCAGAACTGTCCCTTTCATTGAATACCATCTCTGAAGGGACCATGTATTGCTCATTAATACCTGGAAGCCATCCACTCTTGTCCTTCATCACACAAGTGCAGATTGGTATTGCCAGTTCAAAGCAAAATAAAAACATCTGGGGCTGGTGAGATGGCTGAGCAGGTACCTGCCACCAAACCTAATGACCTGAGTTTGATTCCTGGGTCCCACATAGTTGAAAGCAGGAACTAATTCCAGCAAGTTGTCTTCTGACCTCCATATGCGTGTCATGGTGTGTTTGCATGCGCATACACATTAATTCAGTGTAATTTTTTGTTTGTTTGTTTGTTTTCCGAGACAAAGTTTCTCTTTGTAGCCTTGGCTGTCCTGGAACTCACTGTGTGTAGACCAGGCTGCCTCGAGCTCAGTTATCCTTCTGGCTCTGCCTCCCAAGTGCTGGGATTAAAAGCGTGTGCTAGGGGTTGGGAATTTAGCTCAGTGGTAGAGTACTTGCCTAGCAAGCACAAGGCCCTGGGTTTGATCCTCAGCTTTGGGGGGGGGGGGATTTGTAAAAGCGTGTGCTACCACTACTCCTTAGCTCATTTTCAGTTTCTTTAGTGACTTGAAGTCATGCTGGCTGTGTGGCTGACCTCCAGTGAATAGTCCTTTAGTGACTTACTCTCTGTGTAGACATTGCGCTTTGCTCCCATTTCTGTCAGGTTCCCTGTTGATGTGTGTTGTGGATGCATCTTCATGGATTCTAAGCACAGTGTGTATAACGCAGCTCGTTTGAAGTGTCCGCCTGATACCCTGCCTTCCTCTCCCCTAAGTTTTCTCCTCTTGAGTGTGCGCGTTCTCTGCCTCCTCCATCTTTCCCTTCCTCTCTAGCGTGGCCTGACACATCAGTTCAGAACCCAGTCCTAGTCCTGCCTTAGCCTCTCGAGTACTTGACAGGAGATGTGGGCCAGGGCCTGAAGAAATGAATGACTCACTGCTAAGACCAGTGAGTGGCCTTTTTTTTTTTTTTTTTTTTTTTTTTTTATGAATTAATTTTTTCCTGAGACAGGGTTTCTACATGTGGTTTTGGTCCCTTTCTGGGATCTCGCTCTGTAGACCAGGCAGGCCTCGAACTCACAGAGATCTGCCTGCCTCTGCCTCTGCCTCTGCCTCTGCCTCCCAAGTGCTGAGATTAAAGGCGTGTGCCACTGCCCGGCATTTTTTTTTTTTCTTTTAGTGAGTGTTCTTAATACCCACATGGTACCTTACAGCTGTCTATAACTATAGTTCTGCTGATCTGATGTCCCCTTCTGACCTCTTTAGGCATCAGGTACGCATATGGTTCACATACATAGGTGCAGGCAAAATGCTCATACACATAAAACAAAAATAAATGAATGCAGTTTTTTTTGTTGTTGTTTTGTTTTGTTTTTTTTATCTTTTTTAAGGGGGGTGGGTAGCCAGGCTGGTAGCACTCGCCTTTAATCCCAGCACTCAGGAGGCAGAGCAGGCAGATCTCTGAGTTTGAGGTCAGCCTGGGCTACAGAGCCAGTTCCAGGACAGTCAGGACTGTTTCACAGAGAAACCCTGTCTTGAAAAACAAAAACAAAAAGTAACATAAAGAAAGAAGTAGCTTGGTGATTAAGAACCCATGCTGTTCTTTTAGAGGACCCAAGTTAAGTTCTCAACATCCATGTCAAGCAGCTTACAAAATCACCTATAACCTGAGCTTCAAGAGTATTCCCAACACCTCTGGTTTCTGGGTGCCTGCACTTAACATACACAGACACAAGTATATGTACATATATAATTTAAAATAAAACCTTTTTTAAAAGAAAGAAAGGCAGATGCCAGAGCAGCAGTACCTCTCTGGGAGAGCAAGCTCAGACTATGCCTGAGCCCTCTAACCATGTCCTGTACCCTGTCTTCCAGGAGCTGTACCCTGCGTTTTGCATTCACAATGGAGGCTCAGACCTTGAGCGGCTACCTACAGCCAGCACCTGCATGAATCTGCTGAAGCTCCCAGAATTTTATGATGAAGCCCTGCTGCGAAGCAAACTGCTTTATGCCATCGAGTGTGCTGCTGGCTTTGAGCTGAGCTGAGTTGAGCCCAGGGAACTTTATCTGACCCAAAGGCAGCCAGCACCTGCCAGACCCCCGAGAGCACTCAGGCGGGACCCGCGGCTCTCCTCAGGCCTTCTTTCTGGCATTCCTCCTTTTCTGATTTTTTTTTTTAAGATAATTTTATTGTGACACAGTCACTTATATAGATGGACATTGCTGTTCACATAACTTAAGCATTGTTATGTGCCATGTGGCTGGTTTAGTAATTTTTGCCAAGAAGAGCACAGGTTTTAGACTAGTGGCAACTCAGTGAAATTAACCAAAGATGAAGCTTTGGCCTTGCTGACCTAGTTCATATCCCCTCTGGGTCAGGCACCATATCTGCAGACGGAATCTGGGGCTGATATGCAGAGCCCTGAGCCACTGCTTCTCATGTGGTTGATTGTTTACAAGCCTAATTATAAAAACTGAAGGCATTTTTCCTGCTGCCTTTTCCCAAAGTGATTAGGTTTGGAAAATGGATAACGCTAGTATTATTTTATTTGTGCTTTGTAAGCCATGTCCCCCAGGTGGGACTCGCATGCTTGTCTTCAGACTCCTACTGACCTGCATCATGAGGTTTGGACATGGCTGTGTGGGTGTGAGGTGGCTGCTGCCTTCATTGCTCTTTTCCTGTCTCTGCTCTGTACCTGGAGAGCTTTCCGGGGAGGCGGAGGAGGAGGGTCCCTTGCACTTCCTGAGGTACTGTGTCACCTACAGTGAGTTGGCGACTGGGGGGTGTGAGCACTGCAGCTTTTATTAAAGTCATTTGAACCAAAGTGGCGGGCTGCGTCTCTCCGTGATCCACGCGCCCTCCTGGCCCACAGTACTGCCCATCATCTTAGGCATCTTTGGGGGGACTTGCCAGGCCTTAGCACCTCTGCTTCCTGCTGGTGCTTTGATAAGAAGACAGCATCCCTGGAGTGTGTCAGGGAAGAACATCAGGCCAGGTGATTCTCACTTAGGCACTTTTTTCAGGGTCCAACTTGTTGCCAGGTGACCACAGCCTCTGCAAACAGGAATCAGGGAAGCATCTAGGAGGCCAGCATGCAAGGACCAACATGGAGCTGGTTGAGGACTCCAGACCCTGCATCTCTGCCAAGTCCAGCATCTTTGTGCCTGGAGGCTCTTTGTGCTGTTGGGTTAGGTGACCAGAATTAGCAATATACTTTTAAATGTGGGAAAACTGAATGACACTTTTAAGACAATGACCATTATCAGACAAAATGTATAATTTCTTAATTTGAATAATAAAGTGTTTAAATGCTATTTGTAGTCTTGATACATAAGGAGAAATAGCATTTATCCTTGATTTTATTTTTTGTTTGGGGGTGTTTATGTTGAATGTCCTATTATCTTTTTATTAGTTAATTTGTGTATTAGTATTTTAGAAGTGAAGTATCTGAGACTGGAGATAAATTGGCAGTTAACATATTTGTGGTTTTTTTTTTTTTTTTCCTGTCGGCTCTTCTGAGCCTGTTTATTTATTTGTACATCCTAATGGATAAATATTTACATTAAATCTTTTCCCCCAAGATCGTGTTGGAGTGCTACCCCAGGTCACTGGTCAGTTGTGTTCTGCTATAGTAGAGAGGTCACATATGTGTGCAATATAGAAAGCAATGCAGCCTGTGATCCCTTGCATTCAGCCATTTGGGGCCAGCATCAGCCCTGGAATATCCGCTAGGAGTACGAGGTACCCATTCTCAATGGGCCTTACATTAAATTGCTGAGAAAAAAAATCTTCCTAAAGGAAGATTCTCATGTCCCCCATCCCCTCCCTCAGCTGAGGACCCAATACAGGGCGCTCTCCCACTGAGCTTAATCCCCAACCTGTAGGTGCCTTTGTGTTTGGTCCTATTTTTGCTTACTTGGGGTGACTTTTTTCTGAGACTTAAACATTGGGCTGGTAGTTGGTTATTATAGGTGTTTCTCACAGGCTCTTACATGCTCAGAGAACTTTGCTTTGGTGTCTGTGGGTAGGCTCACCACATAAGTGTTCTCCCATCAAATCATAAGCGCCAAGTGTGTGCTGTCACTAAGTGCGCACAAGTATGTGGAATCACCCAGCGTGAGCTGTGGTGCACTGAGATGCTAGTGTTTGTGTGCATGCTCAAGAGTGCTTGTTGTAGAGTTAATCCTTGCAAAGGTTCCCTGAAAACAGCATAAGCTTAAAACTTGATAATTACTCAAATGGAAATTAAGAAAGCAGGGTGACAGTGGTGCACACCTTTAATCTCTGTTAGTTTGAGGCCAGCCTGGTGACAAAGCCAAGTTTTTGGGTTTTTTTTTCTTAAGATTTATTTATTTATTATGTATGCAGAAGAGGGCACCAGATCTCATTATGATGGTTATGAGCCACCATGCAGGTGCTGGGAATTGAACTCAGGACCTCTGGAAGAGCAGTCAGTGCTCTTAACCTCTGAGCCATCCCTCCAGCCCGACAAAGCCAAGTTTTAAAACAACCAGAGCTGTTACGCAAAGAAACCCTGTCTGCAGTGGGGGTGGGGGGAGGGCTGCTGCTCTTTCACTCACATCTATCCAGATGCGCTACAGGAAACAAACTGTCTATTGTACACTAGTGTCACTACCTCCAGGGCATACTTACCACCCACCCACCCCAAGGGCCACAGGCCTCCAGAAAGAAGATCTCCATGGTACCCCAGACATCACTTCAATTGAACAGGCCTGGCTGGCCTCAAGTTTTGGGGTTGGATAGTGACCTAAACAGACTGGAGCCCCAGGAGTCCAGTGCAAAAGATCACTGAACACATGGAAGCCTCTGTTCCAGAAACTTGAGGGTTGGGTGACTCTGGGTTCCAGCATACTCTACTGAGCACACTTCACGGGTGCCACACTTCCTGCAGGCTATACATAGCAAGTCTTGAATGTGGGCCCTTGATGTCTTCAAACGTACTGTACCATTGTTACCCTGTAATGATCAACAGTTGGTTACTCCTGTAAGAAACTGTTTTGCTTTGGGCAGGTGGTGGTGCATGCCTTTAATCCCAGCATTCAGGAGGCAGAGGCAGGTGCATCTCTTTGCGTTTGAGGTCAGCCTGGTCTACAGAACCCTGGACAGCCAGGACTTCACAGAGAAACCCTGTGGGGTCGGTGGGGAGAGGAAGAAGAAAAAAAGGAAGAAGAAAAGAGCCAAGCAGTGGTGGTGAACACCGTTAATCCAAGCACTCTGGAGGCACAAGTAGTTTGATCGTGGGTTCAAGGCCATCCTGGTCTACAGAACGAGTTCCAGGACAACCAGAGCTACACAGATCCTGGTTTGGAAAAAGGAAAAAAAAAAAAAAAAAACATTGTTTTGTAACATCACAGGCTGAACCCAGATAAGATAGTGAGCTTCATGTGTAAATATCATTCTGGCTACTAACAATGATCTACATGTCCCTCTCATTAAGTGCTCTGTCCCCCCAAATACAGCCATGTTGATGTCAGTCCAGTTAAATGAGTCTACAGTAGCCTCTGCATAGGAAGTAAAAGGAAGAGTTGCTTCTTTCACCCAAGAGACAGGGATATGCCACAGTGGAAGAGCACTGTCACATGAGTGAGAACCTGTATTTGTACCTCAGCAGCTTAAAAATCGCAAAAACAAGAAATGTGAAGGTTTAGTGAAGATCTGTTAAACATTACAGTGAGGGTCAACTGGTTTCACACACCTATCATCTCAGTACTGGGGTACTGAGAGCAAAATGCTAAAAGTCCAAGGCTAGTCTAGATGGTATAGTATCAGACTAGCTAGGGCTACCTACACAAACCATGTCTCAAAGGGAAAAAAGAAAACTGAGGCTGAAAGCAAGGCCTCCTGTGCATTATTTAAGTTGCAACTGGGGGAAAGCTGAAGGAACTGAAGGGCTGATCTGGCTTCTCTGACATGTGCAAATTAAGAGAAGGCAGCAGGGCCTTGCTGAAGAGAAAGTCTGAGCAGGGTAAACCACACCAGCTACATCCTGGCCAGAGGAATGACTAAGGCCTTAGGAATGAGATTGTTGGTGCAAAAACAAAAACAAAAACAAACAAAAAAACCTTATCCTAAAGGAAATATGGAGCTGCTTTATTCTAGAGCCATTTTGAGTGACCATAGCCTAGGAACACAGATTTAGGTTGCCCCAAATTCTATCATTGAGCTATCTATACCTCCAGCCCTTTCTAATTTGAAAGTTTCACTATGTAACCCGGGCTGACCCCAGACTCACAATCCTCCTACTTTAGCATCTCACAAGCTGTGTTTACATATGTAACTACCATGCCTGAGTATTTGTGTCATTCTGTTCATTTATTTTCTGTATAAGTGTATGAGCACATGTACCACAACCATGTATGGAGATCAGAGGACAACTTGTAGAAGTCAATCCTCTACCACTGGAGGTCCCAGAGATTGAATTTAGGTTGTCAGGCTTGGCAGCAAGTGCATTTACCCACTAAGCCATCTTGCCTGTTTTTGTTCTTCTGTTTTGTTCTGTTTGATTGTAACAGCAGTCCTGGCTATCCTGGAACTCATTCTGTAGACCAGACTGACCTTGAAATTTCCATGTGCTGGGATTAAATGCATGCACCACCACCTCCCAGCACCTGTTTTTGTTTGTTTGTTTTTCATATTTCTTTTAAGGTTTAATTATTTATTATGTATAGGGTGGTCTGCCTGCAGGCCAGAAGAGGGCACCAGATCTCATTACAAATGGTTGTGAGCCACCATGTGGTTTCTGGGAATTGAACTCAGGACCTTTAGAAGATCAGCCAGTGCTCTTTAACCACTGATCCATCCCTCCAGCCCCCATTTTTTCTTTTCTTAAAAGGTAATACACATTGTGGTTCAGAGATGACTCCCCAGGTCTGAACACACATCACCTGCCTACTTCCAGATGTCATGGGTGGATTGATCATCCTTAGCTGATCAGTGACTGACAAATGTCCATCATCCAGGAAGTTTAAATCTAATAATGGTGTGAGCCTCCTCAGATAAGAGCTCCTTCCCCACCTGCCTGATCCATACCAACCCGCCAGGCTGGGCAAACAGAAGACCATAGTATAATGCAGCAAGTAGACCTGGTGCTAGCGGCCAACACACCAGAAGTCACTAGGCCATCCTCAACCACAGAGTGAGTTCAAAGTTAGCCTAAGCTATATGAGAGTCTGTCTCGAAAGAAAGAAAGCTATTCTCTCATGCTTTTAGAGACAAATGTGAGGCTTAGGTGTCTATGGGCTACACTCCCTCTGTGACTCTGGGAAGAGTCCCCATTTTGTTAGCTTCTAGTAGGTACTGTATCCCTACACTTGAGGCCACATCACTCCAATACCTGCCTCCATGACCTCTGTGTGTGGTGTGTGTGTGTGTGTGTGTGTGTGTGTGTGAGAGAGAGAGAGAGAGAGAGCGCTCCTTCTTCACCTGCCTTTTCTTCCCATAAACTAGCTTGATAGACATGCACCTCCATGCCTGGCCTCTCTTAATAGGCATTCACTAGAATTAGCCCTCCCACCCAAATTATAATCCAGAATTATCTCATCTCAAGGTCTTCAATTACATATGCAAAGATCCTTCCACCAAATAAAGCCTCCTTTGTTGGGCTTAAGATGTAGGGTCCCAAAAATAAAAAAGAAGATGTGGGGTCCCACAGGTGGCCACCATTCAGGCCACCAGGTATTTCCTGCTATGGTATGAGGTGGCCTTAAACTTCATCTGAAAATCAAAGCAAGTGGCTCCTGGGATCTGAAAGCTTGGTCCCAAGCTTGGAATTGTCCATTTGGCCTGGAGCAAGGCAAAGGAGCCAAAAAGAAAAGGTGAGTCTAAGGGAGAATTTCCCAGCTCAGAGTTTCCAGTGTCCTCGATAACCCTACCTAGGTAATTTCTAGAAAATGTATTTCTTTCTAAACTGAGTATGGTGGTATATACCTATTATCCCAGCTCCTGGGGAGACTGAAGCAGAATTATTTGTATCTAGAAGTCTGAACCCAACCTGGGCAAGACTACATCTCAAAAAGAAAAAAAAAAAAATCACTGCTACAACCTTCTAAGGTAGAGCTGCAAAGTGTCCCAAACTGAGGGACTAGAATAGATTGTCAGCCACCTTCCAGGTCAGATACCCTCCAGGGTCTTGGAGGGTAGCAGGGTGCAGGCTCTCATGCCGTGGCCTGAGCTGCACCCTGCCAGCAAACACAAGTGCCTGCCCAGCCCTCCTGGTATTTTCTAGGCAGCGGCTCATCCTTGGGCCATCCTCGCCTTCCATCTGAGTTCCCTTTCTCATTGCTGTGACCAAATCCCTGCCAGAATCAAAGGGAAGAAGGATTTGGTTTGGGCCATCCTCGCCTTCCATCTGAGTTCCCTTTCTCATTGCTGTGACCAAATCCCTGCCAGAATCAAAGGGAAGAAGGATTTGGTTTGGGCCATCCTCGCCTTCCATCTGAGTTCCCTTTCTCATTGCTGTGACCAAATCCCTACCAGAATCAAAGGGAAGAAGGATTTGGTTTGGGCCATCCTCGCCTTCCATCTGAGTTCCCTTTCTCATTGCTGTGACCAAATCCCTGCCAGAATCAAAGGGAAGAAGGATTTGGTTTGGGCCATCCTCGCCTTCCATCTGAGTTCCCTTTCTCGTTGCTGTGACCAAATCCCTGCCAGAATCAAAGGGAAGAAGGATTTGGTTTGGCTCCTATTTTTAAAGAGTTCAGTCTATAATCACTTGCCCCATGCATGTGGGCAGACCATCATTGTAGAATATACAGCCATGAAGAACTCATCTCAGGACAGGCAGCAAGGGGCCAAGACAGGATTGCCCCCCAAGGACTGCTTCCTTGAACTGGACCCCAGCTCATTTTCCCATTCTCAATAGGAGTCCATCCAAGTATTAATCCATTCACAGGTCAGAGCCCTGCATCTAACTGGCCCCTGAAACATCCTCACAAAGTTGTACTCCACTAGTCCAGAGTCACACTCCAGTTCACCGTCACAATCTTCAGCTCCAGATCATTATGTTGAGGACCCTGTGCCCTGCCGTCTCCTGTTTGCACCCTGACCTGGGACTGCAAGAGACAAAGGGTTCTGTGCCCTGCCTTTGCCCCCACCTACCCTGGGAAGTCCTCTCCCCGTGAGACAGAATTTCTCTGTGTAGCTTTGGCTGTCCTGGAACTTGCTCTATAGACCAGGCTATTCACCTGCCTTTGCTTCCCAAGTGCTGGGACCAAAGGTGAGTGCCATCACCACTCAGCTTGGGAAGTCCTCTTGATGTCTTCTGTCTCATCCAGAACTGAGGTGAGGTGTACAAATAGCACCAGGAGTGACCTTTTGTTTGTCTGAGACAAACTCACTACATAAACTGGGCCCACAAATGTTAAGTTTCATTACTGTATCTGTTTATTACATTGCCGAGTTCTCAGCACCTGGAGTAATACCTCGTGCACTGTAGGTGCTCAGAAATATTTGGTGAGTGATGGATCTGCTCAAAGAAGAAAGGCTTTGCTGGGCCCTCTAAATGGCTCAGGTGCTGTCTATGTGCAGACTTTCCCACCTGAGTTGGATTCCTGGATCCCACAAGGTGGCAGAAGAGAATCAACTTCTGAGAATGTTCTCTGACCTCCGTGTGCTAATCATGGCACATGCACACCTACACACACACAACTACACACCAAGTTTACGGAAAGGCTTTGCTGAGCTCATTTCAAGTGAAGACCTACATGCGTTCTTATTCTCACTGACGGTGCTGTTTTCCACCCAGCCCCAAGAGTGTGCCTCTGGTGCTGGCCTGCACTGATGAATGCAGGAAGTGGTTGTATGCCACAGGAGTTCTTCCTAAATCAATTGCCACTTGCAAGGGCTGTCTAAACAGGGAGATTGTGCCACCTAGTGGCCAAGGTCATTCAGGCTCAGCCTCAACAACGAGCGTGCACCACCTAGTGGCCAATGAAAGTCTGCAGCCGGAAAGGCACAATACCCACTCTCCAAAAGAGGTCCCTGCTGCTGGGCTGTGGTGGCTCACACCTTTAATCCCAGCACTTGGGAGGCAGATGGATCTCTGTGAGTTTGAGGCCAGTCTGGTCTATAAAGCAAGTTCCAGAACTGTTACACAGAGAAACCCTGTCTTAACGAAACAAAACGAGGTCCCTGCAGCCCCCTATCAGCTACTGCTGGCAGCAACTGACAAGTCACAGCATTTTAATCTAGTTACAGGCTGAGCAGACTTGTCTCCCTTGCATCTCTCCATCACGAGGTGACCACCAGATGGTAGGAATGCAAGCCCTCCTTTTCTGGTGCCTAAAAGTACTGCCAGAGCAGCTTTCCTGGACAGCAGTTCCACTTAGGCAAGATGTGGGAACCTGTGTCCGCACATGATAGCACACCGGTGTCCTCAGCCTTCGTCACATTAGCCAAGGGTTGCACCCAGGTGAGCCATGAGGGTAGCACCGAGTAGAAAGCAATAGTGCCAGCCAACAAATCCTGGCAGATTCCCTTCAGTGAGATGTGCAGGGTGGCAGACACATGGAGATGATGAAGGTAAGTGGCTTGATGTGGCTAGGTGGTTTTAGGGCTGGGGGAGAGTGACAAGGAGTGACAAAATGTCAGGAAGTTCTGGAATTGGGTAGTGATGCAGTTTGTACAATCGTGTAAACACATCAAACACAAAAATGATTTACTTTTTATTTTTAATTAATTTATATTGACTTGTGGGGACAAGGGAAGGTGTTGCATCTGTGGAGGTCAGAGGACAACTTCTGGAGTCGGTTCTCTCCTTCCACTGTGTGGGCTTCAGGGATCCAACTCTGGTCGTCAGTCTTGGTGGCCAGCACCTTTAGCAGTGAACCATCTCATCCTTAAAGTTTGTTTCATTTTGTTTTGTTTAAAGAGAGGGTCTTAGGACTGGAGACATGGCCCAGTAGTTCAGAGTATTCACGGCACTTTGGAAGGTCCTGAATTCAGTTCCCAACACCCACATGGCAGCTCACAACTGTTGGGTATACGGATGTACATGCAAACAAAGTATCCATATACATACTTGGCAGCCCTTTAAATTTTTTTTTTTTTTTTTTTTTTTTTTTTTTTTTTTTGTTAGCCAGGCGGTGGTGGCACATGCCTTTAGTCCCAGCACTCAGGGAGGCAGAGCCAGGCAGATCTTTATGAGTTCGAGGCCAGCCTGGTCTACAGAGTGAGATCCAGGAAAGGCTCAAAGCTACACAGAGAAACCCTGACTCAAAAAATAAAAATTAATTAATTAATTAAATACATAAATAAATACATAAAGGAAAAAAAGAAAGAAAAAGATTTATTTATTATGTATTCAGTGTTCTGCCTGCATGTATCCCTGCAGGCCAGAAGAGGGCACCAGATCTCATTACAGATGGTTGTGAGGCACCATGTGGTTGCTGGAAATTGAACTCTGGGCCTCTGGAAGAGCAGCCAGGGCTCTTAACCCCTGAGCCATCTCTCCAGCCTATGTCTATGGTTTTTAAAAGATGCTTCAAATGTCATCATGGTGGTGTACACCCATCCGTGCTTGGAAATCAGAGGAAGGGAGGATCAGCAGATTCAAGGTCATCCTGAGCTACATAGTGAGTTTCAGGCCAGCCCAGGCTACATGAGACCCTAACATATGATAAAAACATATACAAAGGTACTTGGGGATAAAAACAGAACTAGATCTTACCAGGGGTGAGGGGAGGGGTGTCCACATCATACACATCTAACCAGAGCAGTAGGAACCAAGCTTTTAGGAACTTTGACTCAGGCCCAACCTGCAATGATGGGAAATCCCTCTACACCAGCTAGTCAGTGGTGCCAAGCTAAGTTTTGTTAGCGGTATTTTCATGTGGTCTCAAACGTGAGGGCTAACTAACACAGTCAGGTACACAGGGGAAAGGAAGATGCCCCGTGGTAGCATCATGTGCTTCCCAGTTGTCTTATGCATTAGTCCCACGCCCACCCTTCTGATGATTCTCAGGTTACATCTCAGGAGATTGCTAAGGAATTTCTTCCCTCCTTCTCCTACTCTTCCTCCTTTTTACCCCCTTCCTCCCCTTTTCCCTTCCCCAACATGCCTCAGACGGAATTATAATCTGTTAACAGAAGCCACTAGGTTTCTGGCGACAGCCCCAGAAACTTGCAGGTTTGCACCTAGAAGAAAGAAGGGCCTAGAACAGTCAACAATTGTGCTGGAATTCTTGCTCAGCTTCTGGTGAAGGGCTTCTCTTCTTTCTAATGTCACCAAGTTTTTCCCTACCCTTCTCAGTCTCAGGGCTCACAGGCACTTCCCTAAGGCCACAGTCTAGGTAGCTGGTCGGAGAAGGTAGCCATTGTCATTGCGGCTCAGAGGGATGATGGGTGGCCAGCCAGACCTCACTTGTTCATGTCCCCTGAGTGGCAGGAATGAGATTCCAAGAACCCAGCTCTGCCTTCTCAGCAGATTCAGGAGAGGACATCAGCATTTCCCTCACCTCCTCAGTGGGCTGGGGTTCTCTGAGGCTTAGGCTCAGAGCTGGGCAAGAGTAGAGGGTTGCCAGGTAGGCTTGTGAAGGCTGTCACACCGGAAATGGGGAGGCCCCTCACTCCAGCCATGTAATTACTCAAATATATAATGTGTGTATGCACATTGTGTTGGGATTCTGCCGAGCTCCGGCTGCATGATCGCACATGCACAGTTCAGGAGCTAGACAAGGGGTCTTTCATCTTAAGTCACACACGTGGCATGGTCACACAATCTGTGCGTGCGTGGCGTAGCTCCATAAGTCTACCTGCACCTTAAAGAGCCAGACACAGTGCACGTGCTCCTTCCCCAAGCCTGGTTCTCTTGTTCCCCACCTTCGTCCTCCTAATAAAGCTCTGATACTGATACTGGGTTTTGTCGTGACCATGACCTTTCTGCACGGTAACCAGCGCCGCTTATCATTCTTACACATTGTATATGTATGGAGGTCAGAGGACAACTTTCAGAGTCAGTTCTTTCCTTCTACCATGTGGGTTCTGTCAGATCCAAAGGCAACTCCAATTCCTCAAACCCCAAAAGGCAGTCCAACTATCCAGAAATGAGATCAGCCTGGAGTATAGGAGGATTTCTGGTAGATAAAAGCCAGCATTCAGGAAGTTGGGAAACTAGTTTCCCTCTACCAAAAGTAGTCACTTCCCTTACCTCTGGCAAAGGGAACATACGACTAGCTACCTATGACACCTATCGGCATATCAAAGCACATTCTGGAATTAGAAGTGCCTGTTACATATTTCAAAGTCCATGAACAGTTAGCATCCTGGTTCTTCTCACCTCCTCCCCTACCTTAAACTGCCTCCAGCTCCCAGGCCTCCCTCCCCCCAGCTACTCACTCTCCTATAGCCCTGCTATTCTGGCCGTGTTCTCTTTCTGCTCTGCTCCTGCTTCTCTGCTTTCTCTAGTCTCTGCTCTTCTCCTCTCTCACAGATGCTGGCCAGGTCCAGTCTGCTGGCCATGTTCAGTCTACTTCTTTCTCTCTCTGCTCTGGACTCTTCCAGATGCCTCTGGCTGTTCTCTCTCCCACTTGGGGCTGGAGGTATAGCTCAGCTGTTGAGAGCACTAGCTGATCTTACAGAGGACCCAGGTTCAGTTCCCAGCACCTATACAGTAGCTCACAACCATCTGTTACTCCACCAGTTCCAAGTATGTGATGCCCTCTTCTGACCTCCAAGGGCTTTTGCATGCACATAGCACACAGACATACACAATGCACACACACACACACACACACACACACACACACACACACACACACAAAACCCACAAAACAAAACAAAACCAAAAATGCAGCAACTTCCTCTTAACCACCCATGGGGTGGTCATTTTATCAGTTTATACAGGTTCCAGAGATCAAACATCAGTCTTGGCAACAGGTTTTTTTCCCCTCACTCACCTTGTCTGCCCACAATACTCTTCTTAAATTTAAGAACAACTGAAATTTTAAAAGATGAAAGATGAGGCCAGGCGGTGGTGGCACACGCCTTTAATCCCAGCACTCGGGAGGCAGAGTCAGGCGGATCTCTGAGTTCAAGGCCAGCCTGGTCCACAGAATGAGATCCAGGACAGGCACCAAAACTACACAGAGAAACCCTGTCTTGAAAAACCAAAAAAAAAAAGAAAAGAAAGAAAGAAAGAAAAAAGAAGCAGAGATAAAGCCAAAACCTTTAATGCTGGAAGGCAGAGGCAGGTAGATCTATGTAAGTTTAATGCAGAGAGAGCTCCAGCACAGTCTAAGGCTACACAGAGAAACCCTGTCTCGAAAAACAAAAATAAACAAACAAAACAGAAAACAAAAGAATTAAGAGATAAGACAGGCTTGATGGCACACACCTTTTTAATCCCAGTGCTTCTGAGGTAGAGGCAGACAGATCTCTCTAAGGAGTTAGGGGACAGCTAAGGCTACATAGAGAGACTCCGTCTCAAAAGAGAGAGAAGAATTAGCCATACTTGCCCCAGAGGTAAGAGGAAATAGGGAGAGGCCAGAGGGAGAAGGGAAGGCCAGCAGCAGCCCCACCTTGCATTTCTTCACCTGGTTCCAGGCAAGGAAAACAAGGAAGCTGTGTCCTGGCAGAGCTTCTGGCAGGGTTCCTTCCCGGCAGTCTTGGTATCCAGGGCCCTGCCACACCGCAGGGTTCCGAGGAAAAGGAACTAGGTTGCTTGGAAGCCATTCAATAGTGCCGAGCTGCCCCTGACTCCGGACCTGTTCATCTTGTTTTGCTTTGTGCTTCTTCACATGAGTCTCCTCAGAAACTGTGGGGCTGGCATTCTTGGCCTCCCTTGTGTCTCCGTATTGGAGCCCTCACACTTCCTTTCCGAGGCTCCTACCTCACCTCTCTGCTAGAGGTAATAAGACAGGATGGAGCAAGACCCCACAATCCCAGCCTATGGTCCTCACAGCTGCTTATCACAACCAGCCTTGCTGCTGCCATGTTCCTGGAGGCCACCACAGGTAGCACTGGGAATTTGGGCTCCTGCCCAGGCCGGAACTTCAGACAGACAGGGAGGACTCCGAAGAATGAAACACACCCCATGTGGCTTTGAACAGACTACCTGTTCCTTGATCCCTTGAATGTGGAGTGTCCCTGTCAGCCTCCCAGGCTGCCACTCCTCCCAGGATGTCTGCCTTCCCTTTAAGACTAAGCTTCCTCACCAGCTCCCAGTTCCCATCAGGCATGGGACTTGCTCTGAAACCCACAAGGCTATTGCTTGGCTTCCAGATCCTGACAGGGTCAATGACCTCAGACCCTATAGACATATAGATGGTATATGCTATGCGCCAGCTCTTTACAGTGGCCGTCTGTGTATGAGCCTTGACCTACCTGCATGATGGGTTGATGTTATTTCCCCATTTGTGTGTCATCCAGCAAATATTTACTAAGCCTGAGTCCTGTAAGAGGACATATTCTGCCGGCTGGCGGTGGCGCACGCCTTTAATCCCAGCACCCGGGAGGAAGAGGCAGGCAGATCTCTGTGAGTTCAAGGCCAGCCTGGGCTACAGAGTGAGTTCCAGGAAAGGCGCAAAGCTACAAAGAGAAACCCTGTCTCGAAAAACCAAAAGAAAACAAAACAAACAAAAAAAAGGACATATTCTAATGCTGAGCCTCTTCACAAGCTCAGGATTCCATCAGGGAAGTCAAGTGCAGCTCTACCTCAGCGTAATGAGCACCCAAAGGAAGGAGATTGGTGAGCATGGAGCACAGGGTTAGCCATGTGAAAGAAGAGGAAGGTGAAGATAAAGGCGGCTGTCTTAGGGTTTATTGCTGTGAAGAGACACCGTGACCGCTGCAACTCTTCTTCTTTTATTTATTTATTTATTTATTCGTTTATTCGTTTATTCGTTTATTTATTTGCTCTTCTCTGTTCCGTCTCTTGCATTCGGTTGGTCATGCTTGCATCTGTAGTTCCTGTTCGTCTAGTCAGGGTTTCTATTTCCAGCATTCCCTCAGTTTGTGTCTTCTTTATTGTCTTGGTTTCAATTTTCAAATCTTGAATTGTTTCCTTCATCTGCTTAATTACTTTTTCTTGGCTTTCTTTGATTTCTTCCAATTTTTTTGTTTGTTTTTTTCTTCCATTTCTTTAAGGGAGTTTTTCATTTCCTCTTTAAGGGCCTCTATCATCTTTGTAAAGTCATTTTTAGGATTGAATTCTTCTGCTGCTTCTGCCTTGGGATGTTCAGGTCTTGCAGGTGTAGAATCACTAGGTTCTGATGCTATCATATTGGTCTTTATGTTGTTGCCTGAATTTTTGCACAGGTGTCTACTCATCTCTTCCTCTGCTCGGTGCAGGTGGCGTCTGTGTCTGAAGGTGCCTCTCTTGTTCCAATTGATAGTCTTGGTCCACTAGGAGTTCCTGGTCAAATTGGTGCTGTTGGGCTCTGTTTCTCTAGGAACAGTTTAGTCCAATCTGTGTTAGTGGGTTCTGTTTCAGGGAGCAGTTGTTCCCAACTGGTGCAGGGTGAGCTTATGGCTCCAGTGGTTGGGATTTTTTTGGTGAGGGAGCAGGGGAAGGTAGCTGCCTGGGCCCTGGGACTCCAAGGCCAGTCTGGAGATGGGACCTTACTTGTTCCCAGTTGGTGTAGGGTAGGCTTATGATTCTGGTGATCTGGTTCGGTGGCTGGATGGCTCCTTCTCTTGCATTCTCGGGTCGCTTGCCAACTCCTCAGCTGATCGTTTCCTCAGACTGCAGGCTTCCAAAACCTCTCCCAAATGGGTCTCAGCTGAGCAGGTTGTTTAGTAGGGCAATCTCACCAACGCCTCCAAGTTGTTGGGCTTCGCACGATCGGCAGCTGGGCCCCGCAATGGCCTCGGGCAGAATGTTTGGTCCGTTCTGGTCGAGTCCCACGGAGAAGGCTCCTTTCCTGAGTGCTGGGATTAAAGGTGTCACTGCTCCAAACTCTTAATCTCCATGTTCTCACCAACTCCTCAGTGCAGCGCTTCTCTTTGCCTCAGTTTTCCCAACTGGAACTGGAATGATGTAGATGTAACAGTCTTATTAAATAAGAAACACAGAGCCAAATGCAGAGTTAAAAGCCCAAGAGGTCAGAGCAGTAGTTAAGAGCTCAGACTAAAACCCGCCTTCTTACCACTCGTTGCCGCTGCTGTCCTTCCCCTGAGAAAGAGACCTACTTCTGTGTATCTGTGCTTTTATTGACTTTCTGTTCTGCTGTCTCATTGGTTGTAAACCCAACCACATGACCTCCTTGTCACTGCCTGTCTATACAGACCTCCAGGTCTTCTGTGGTTGGTATTGAGATTAAAGATGTGTGTCTGGGGTTGGGGATTTAGGTCAGTGGTAGAGCGCTTATCTAGCAAGTGCAAGGCCCTGGGTTCGATCCTCAGCTCCATTTAAAAAAAAAAAAATCCCAGCACTTGGGAGGCAGAGGCAGGTGGATCTCTGTGAATTCGAGGCCAGCCTGGTCTACAGAGCGAGATCCAGGAAAGGCTCCAAAGCTACAGAGAAACCCTGTCTTAAAAAAAAAAAAAAAAAAAAAACCAACCTGTGTCTCCATGCTGGTGGTGTCCTTGAACACACAGAGATCTGCCTGTCATGTGATTGGAGTAAGGGCATGTGCTATCACTGGCAGACTTCTGCTGTGGCTTGCTATTAGCTCTGATAATTTATTTTTTTATTAACTTTATTAACATACAAATAAAATTACATTTCAGCACAAATAAAATATCACCATAGGATGAGGAGGCGTGGCTTGTGAGGTTTGGTGAAGTGCCCCCAGCTCCAGGTTTCCTTGCAGACCTAGCTCTTTTCACACAGCCGTGGGTGTGCACTGGGCTTCTTGGGGCCCAGTCAAAGCAGATAGGAGGACTTCCTCACCACACCAGTTCCTCAGCTGATCTTGTTTCCTCAAACCAGAAGCCTGTGTCCTCATCTGAATGGATCTCAGCTGCACTGCTGCTGAAAAGCCTAAAAGCTGTGGTTCTGTTACAGGAAGATCCCTAGTTCAAGGTCAGCATGTATATGGCAAGACCTAGTCTCTCCTCAGTACCATATGTCCAACTTCCTCTACATCTGGCTGGTGAATCCTGTTTTTTATTTTTTTATTTTATTTGGTCTGGTTTTTCAAGACAGAGTTTCTCTGTATAGCAGCTCTAGCTGTCTAGGAACTTACCCTGTAGGCCAGGCTGGCCTCAAACCCAGAGATTCTGCCACCTCTGCTCCCCAAGTGCTGGGATCAAAAGCATGCACCACCACCTGGCTTTAAGGAAAACATTTAACTGGGGCTGGCTTATAGTTCAGAGGTTTAGTCTATTATCATCATGACAGGAAGCATGGTGGCATGCAGGTAGACATGGTATTGGAGAGGTAGCTGAGAGTTCTACATCTGGATCAGCAGGCAGCAGGAAGTAGTAGTGCCACCAGGCCTGGTTTGGGCTTCTCAGGCCTCAAAGCCCACCCCCGTAGTGATGCACTTCCTTCAACAAAGCTATATCAACTCCAACAAGACCACACCTCCTAATAATGCCTATGGACCAATGGGGGCCATTTTTACTCAAACTGCCACAGTAGTTTTGCAAAGACTTCTGGGAATTATTCAGGGAGGCCTGAGAGCTATTGAAGGGCTAGGAGAGGGATAGAGCTTCCTCGGTCAGGTGTGCATTTACAGTGCAGGCTGGAAGAGGTTAGAGGTGCAGAGTAGCCTCAGGAGGCACACACCCCAGGGCATGGAAGTCCTAGGCCAAGCTCTGGGTGTAACAGGAATGACTCAGGGAGCCCAGCCCCAAGAGGCAGGGACTGCTTGGTTCAGTGTGGACAGATGAGCAGAGCTGAGTAGCTGGCCAGGCTACTCCTACCTTCAAGGAATTCAAAGCACCCAAGGATGGGAACTGTTTCCACAGCACCACTCAGGGTTAGCTCAGCTGCTAGCCCCACCCAGGCCAAATGACATGGCCCAGCCCCGTCAGTCAGTGTTCTCATATAGGGAGGATCCAGGAGCTGTAAGCAGCAAAGGCCCTTCCCTCCGAGGTAGAGCTCCTAACCCAGGGGATGACTTTTTGTGTTTCCCTTCCTGGGGCACTATAACCAACCCACTGCTCACTCTTCTCTCTCCAGGGGCTACTGGCCATGTCTGGGGACAGCTGGATAAGGGTGTACAGTGGGGCATCTGGTAAGCAGAAGTCAGGTGGTTGGCAACAGCTCAAGACAAGGATATGTCAGCTTCAAGGCCCACAGCATGGCTGAAAGGATGTGCCCCAAGCGCTTCTGCTACGGGACACAGGATGGGGAATGGGAGACTGCAGCGTGGAAGAGGAGGAATACAGGATCCATGATGGAGGATACAGGGCACAAGACACAGGATGGAAAAAGGGGGATGCAGGATACAAGAGGCAAGATGCAGAGCAGAGGGAACAGGATGCAGGATACAGGACACAGGGAAGCATCAAGATAGAGGATGAAAAGCCCAGGATGAAGGACACAGGAGGTTGGATGGAAGACAAAGAACACAGAACCATGAGATGCAAGACAGAGGATGCGGGAAGGAGGGCTCAGCAAAGCAACAAATAGCCCTCCTGCCTGCAAGCTGCCACCTAACAGCCTTGGAATAAGAAACAAAATGTCCCTGATGACTGGTCCAAACCCTAAAAAGAGCAGTTCCCAGGCAGGACTGAGTCAGTCTGGGGGTCTGGGGCTTCCTGTGGAAGGTTGTGTACCTGAGGACAGCAGCACCTCCAGGCATTGCCCTGGAAAACCTCAGAGCTCCTGTCTGGGTGCCCTGCCCAGACCTGCTTTCCTGGAAACACCCAGATCCTCTCTGAAGCATGAACTTACTTCTCCCCTGAAAGGGCCTCTGTCTGTGAGATGGCAGGGTCAGCTTGTTCTGGCTACCATGTAAATTGACTGAATGACTAGGCTGCCCAAAGCAGAGGAGGACCCAAGAAGCCCACTATCATCAGGAGCATCAGAAGGACTTTCTCAGGGTTATTTAGGGAAAGTTTCTTAAGGGCGGAGGCTGCTGCCCAGTTCCGGCTTGTCCCAGAGGAGTGGATGGGAGGAATTAGGGGCTCTCCAGCAATGTAAGTCTGTAGGTGGAGGAGTGTGGACGGGAATGAGTCACAGGTGGGTAGAGCAGACAGGTCTGCCTGGCTGTGCTGGGAGGAGGCCCAGGAACAGGTGGTTGGGTGGCCTTGGAAGCCAAACCTGCTTGAAAGGGCTTCTGTCCTAGCTAGTCCCTCATCTGTCAGCCAGTGTCTGAAAACATGCACATCACACTGCATGCCTCATCAAAGGTCTTTCTTGGAGAAAGTGTCACATTCCAGGAGGGTGCACAGGCTATGTGGCTCATCTGAAACACCTATGACCAAAGAAGGGCTGTGTAGAGGCCACCACCAGAAGCAGGAGGGTAGAGAAAGAGGACATACCACCCGCTATAGCAGGGGCAGAGACAGGCAATCGGGAAGAGAGAGGATGTGACCATCATGGCCCCTGGGAGCCAACAGCAAGGACCTTGACCTACTGCTCTGAGCCAAGGATGCTATGAAGTGAGTAGTAGGCATTTCACAATCCTCAGGACAGCCCTGTCGGTGACGGGTACATGATTTCATCATAGGGTCGGTCAATTCCTTCCCCATCACAGCCCAGAGGTGACATCCCAGAAAAATGACTGGGGAGAACAGAATGGAAATAGACCTCCAGAACACCTAGCCTTGCCAAGGAAGAACATTCTGAGCAGGCTGTCTGCAGTGTGTCAAGTCCCAAGGAAACTCCAATTCCCTGAATCCCCAAAGACAGTCCAAATATCCAGAAATGGACTCACCTTGGACCATAGGGAGATTTCTGGCAGTTGGATAAAAGCCAGAATTCCTCAGGAATTATGAAGATGGTTCCTCACTAACAAAGAGTCATTTCCCTTACCTCTGGCTGAAGAGACATATGCCTGTGGTGCCTATTAGCATTTCAAAGCTCATGCTGGCCCCCAGGCTCCTTCAGGATCACCTGTACAGTTACACATTTCAAAATCAACGCTAGCATCCCAGCCCTTCTCACCTCCTCCCTACCCTAAACTCCCTCCAGCTCACAGCTTCCCTCCTGCAGCTAACTCATTCTCCTCATGCCCCTGCTATTCTCTCTCTCCCTCCCTCCCTCCCTCCCTCCCTCCCTCCCTCCCTCCCTCCCTCCCTCTGCTCCTTCCTTCACTATATTTTCTCCTCGATTATCTTCCCTATTCTCGGTTATGCTCCCCTTTCTCACAGATAGCCCCGGCCATGTTCAATGTATTAATTTCTCTCTCTGCTCTGGACTCTTCCAGATGCCTCTGGCTGTTCTCTCTTACATCTACAATAAAAACCTTCCCCTTAACTAGACCACAGAGCGCTCATGTCGTCCAGTTTACACACAGATAGGTCTGGAGCACCCTGCAGGAGGACAGTGCAGTGAGTCGGGCAGAGAGGACAGGTCCTAGAGGGGAAAAGTTAAGACCATAGTTTTATTGCCAGTTATGGTATCTCATGCCTATAATACCAGCCTCTCGTGGGTGACACTGACCCAGTAGAGAGAGGAGGGAGCAGCTGAGGCCTTTGGGAAAAGGGAGACAGTAAGTGTCTTTAGTAGAAAGATGCGCCCATGTGGGTGCTGAGAGATACCCAGATGGGTGTAGCAGGCCGGAACAAAAAGATGCCAGATGAGCACCCAGGCAGGTACCCTGAGGGCTTACAAGGCTCTAGGAGCTAAAGATACACTTAGTGGACGAGGAGGGCAGATGGAATGGAGAAGTAGCTGAGGAGGCAGACTCTAGAATCTGGAGTCTAATTGGGGGAACCGGGGGGGGGGGGGGGGGCAAAAGCCACCAGAAACAAATGATCCGTCCATACATTAAGAGAGTCAAGCCGGGCGGTGGTGGCGCACGCCTTTAATCCCAGCACTCAGGAGGCAGAGCCAGGCGGATCTCTGTGAGTTCGAGGCCAGCCTGGTCTCCAAAGTGAGTTCCAGGAAAGGCACAAAGCTATACAGAGAAACCCTGTCTTGGACAAAAAAAAAAAGAGAGAGAGAGAGAGAGAGAGAGAGTCAACTCAGCAGCTTGGGTTGAAGCAGCCAGTGTCTGGGAAGTGAACTCATTTATGCCATTCCTGTGGTTTTGGCACCAGATAAATGAAAGAATAAGCCCATGACCGCTCCAAGGTATGGTTGAGGAGAGGTTTATTGTAGATGTGAGGGAAAGAATTGCCAGAGGCATCTGGAAGGGTCCACACTGAACATGGCCATGAAGTTGGCAGGGGTGTGGGGGTGTGGGGGTGAGGACCACGGGACAGGACAGAGGGCAGGAGAGGGGACCAGGAGCCAAGAGGCCAGGAGACCAAGAGAGCAGTGTAGCCAAAATGGCTGGGTTACATAGGGAAGAAAAGCTGGGGAAAGGGGTCCAGCCCAGTCCCTGGACTGGAGAGTTTAGGGTAAGGGATGGCGGATGCCAAGCAGGATGACTCTGTAACAGGTACTGAGAGATGCTAGGAGAACTGGTGGCCAGAGTCCACTTTGACGTGTTAATCGGTACCTCAGGCAGCCATTGGTCTTAAGCATGAGACCTGACCCTAGGGAGTTAAAACAGGAAGAGTTTGAGGACCGCCTGGGCTGCACAGGTGAGTGAGGCGGTAGGAAAAGAGATGTCACCACCTGAGTTAAAACCAAATGCACTTCCTGGCTCGGTCCTCTCCTAAGCACACCCTCTTTCCTCGTCCAGACCTCCAGCTGGAGTGGTGCTCTTTCTTTGGGGCCTGGACTTCTTTGTAACGGACACACTCAGATGCCTATGTGCCTAGGTACACATTCACAACACTGCTCTCGTGCTGAAGGCCACCTTGAGGACCCACCGCACTCCACCAGAGGACAGAGAAGATGGCTGCTGGGGCTGGGCCGGAGGAGGAGGAGGAGGAGGAGGGAGGGTCTCTGAGTTCCAGGCCAGTCAGGGATACACCCTGAGACTATCTTTAAAAAAAAAAAAAAATGTTTTCTGATTGGGCCAATAACAAGCCCACAGTACGAGCTCAAGGAGACAAACAAGCTGTCCTTCCCCAGGGCAGCTGGTGCCCATCCCTCATCTGTCAGAAGCACCCCTCCCCCAACACACACAGCACACACGCACGCAAAAATGGATCTTTTCATGGAGCGTGGCAGACTGACGCGGCCATTTTACGTGACACCTGTTTGCTTCCTGTGTGCAAGGTGATGGTCCACTCATCCTGCCTGAAGTAGATATTGACGGAGGCCATTGCTTCCCTCACAGCTACCCCAGAACACTGGGGCTTGTGTCCCAGTGCCAGGGTAGACATGGTAGGCAAAGGGGTGGAAATGGACCTGGAGACAGAACTGTGGCATAGTTTAGTGGCTTTGGATCAGAAGTTCCCCTTTGAGCATGGGCTGCATTTGTTCCTGAGCACATGCTACACGGGTGCTGTGTAAGAACCCTTGCCAGTGGGCCAGGCCCTCCTCTCCTCCTCCTCATTTGCCAAGTGTGCCAACCTCCGTCCATCCTGGAGAGCCAGCCCTCCTGGTTCTCACCCTCGTCCATCCTGGGGAGCCAGCCCTCCTGGTTCTCACCCTGGTCCCTTAGGAGTGGTGTTGTCTACCAGGGTTTCCTTCACATTAAGAAAAAGATCTGACAGCCAGCTGGTGGTGGCCCACACCTTAAATCCCAGCACTTAGGAGGCAGAGGCAGAAGCAGCTCTGTGAGGTTGAGGACAGCCTGGTTTGGAAAAAAAAAAAAAAAAGAAAAAATCTATTACTATTCTATGCCCTAAAATCTCAGGACATGTTTTGTTACAATAAAAAAAATTAATAGAATCGTTTTCCTTTTTTTAAGATTTATTTTTTATGTAAACAGTGTTCTGCCTGCAAGTATGTCTTCACACCAAAAGAGGGTGCCAGATCTCATTACAGATGGTTGTGAGTCAGCACGTGGTTGCTGGGAATTGAACTTAGGACCTCTGGAAGAGCAGTCAGTGCTCTTAACCTCTGAGCCATCTCTCCAGTCCCTACAGTAAAAATGTAAAACATTTTATTTTGTGGATTTATGTTCATGCCAGTGTGTGTGTGTGTGTGTGTGTGTGTGTGTGTGTGAGAGAGAGAGAGAGAGAGAGAGAGAGAGAGAGAGAGAGAACAACTTATAGGAGTCAATAGTCAATTCTTCCCTACCATTTGGGTTCCAGGGATCACACTTGGCTCAGGCTTGGTGTCAACTGCCTCTATCTTGAGCCACCTTGAAGGACATGGAGTTTGTTGTTGTTGTTATTTTAATTTTAATTTTTTTGTTTATCCTAGACAAGGTTTCTCTGTGTAGCCCTGGCTGTCCTGGCTTACTTTGTAGAACAGGCTGGCCTCGAACTCACAGAGATCCACCTGGCTAGTTTGAAAAGAATGTGTGCACAGGAAATGAAGGGGGAAGGGATAGGGCTCACTGCTCCAGGCCGACAAATTCCTGGGTTATATCAGGGGCCTTTGGGTAAAGAAAGGTTTTACTGGGGAGGGGTGTAAATTTTGCTCCAAAGTCACAAGGTGGAGGAGATTTTAAGAAAGATTTGATTGCTTGTCTTAAACACAGGTTTTATAGCATTTGATAGAAAGACTCATATTTGAGATTTCTTATATGTGAGCATGTCAACAGGTGGATGTGCACAAGCACGAGTGTGTGTGTGTGTGTGTGTGTGTGTGTGTGTGTGTGAGAGAGAGAGAGAGAGAGAGAGAGAGAGAGAGAGAGAGAGAGAGAACGTGCGCGTGCGTGCGTGTGCAGGCATGACAGTGATATGCGTATGCACATGTATGTCCTGCTGTGGGTCCACAGGGCTCTACAGCACAGCTGACCAGTCCACACTTGGGAAAGCCATCTGCAGATCTCAGAGGGGCCTGAGGTTCACAAGTCCTGGAAGTAGTGCTCCCTCACTCTGCCCCTCTTAGGTCAATCCCCTGTCTTTCCAGGTGTCCTCAGAAAGGGGCCTGTGACAGCAGAGACAGCAAGGTCATGAGGAAGTGCTTAAGGCTTAGGATGGCTGCTGGGGACACAGCCTGTGGCTCACTGGGGCTGTGAGAGTCCGGGAAGTAGCCTTGTCTGGTGCAGAGTTGGTGCAGGCTTCTGCTCTGACTCAGCCTTCACAGGCAGGCAGGGTGTGGCTGCCCATGGGGATTCCCAGACCCAGCCCACAAAGCCAGCCCAGGCTGACTGAGGTGCCTCGGGGTATTTGCCTAGACTGACATCAGCCAAGATGACCATAAAGAGTGGCTCACTTCCAGGAAGGCCAAGGGCCTCGAGGTTGGCTCTTTCTCATGGGTTGTAGGTCCTAGAGCCTGCTATCCCTGATCAACCTTTTGTCTGCGAGCACACACACACACACACCATATTCTGACTAAGTGCACTGCATCAAGGCCAAGTGGGTTGTGGGGGTGGGGGAGGGGCTGCTGAGCAAAGGAAAACATGGTAACAAGTTCCCTTCTTGCCTGGCACTCTGTAGCTCATGTTTCACAGCTGTGTGTGATACCTCTTCACATAAGCACTGGTCCGGACTGACCCTCAGCCAGCTCAGAAATCTTCCAGGGAGACCTCCAATAGGAGAAGAAACATTTTTTTCCCCTGAGACAGGGTTTCTCTGTAGCTTTGGAGCCTGTCCTGGGTGGCCTCGAACTCACAGAGATCCACTTGTCTCTGCCTCCCAAGTACTAGGATTAAAGGCGTGCTCCATCACTGCCCAGCTGAGAAAAAAATAAGGATGCAGGGCTGCCTGGCATGGTGGCCCATGCCTTTAATCTCAGCACTGGGGAGGCAAAGCCAGGCAGATCTCCTAGTTCAAGACCAGCCTGGTGTACAGGGTGAGTTCCAGGACAGCCAGGGATACACAGAGAAACCCTGTCTTTAAAAAAAAACAAATATAGCCGGGCGGTGGTGGCGCACGCCTTTAATCCCAGCACTTGGGAGGCAGAAGCAGGTGGATCTCTGTGAGTTCAAGGCCAATCTGATCTACAGAGGAAGTTCCATGACTGCCAGGGCTACACAGAGAAACCTTGTCTCTAATTAACTAATTAATTAATTAGGAGCTGGAGAGATGGCTGAACAGTTAAGAGCACTGGCTGTTCTTCCACAGGATCTGGTTTGATTCCCAGCAACCACATGCCAGCCTACAATCACTGGTAACTCCAGTTCCAGGGGATCTGATGCCTTCTTTTGGCCTCCATGGGCACTGCATGGACATACATACAGGCAAAACACCCATGTACATAAAATAAAATAAATCTTAAAAATTAATAGAGCCAGGGTTGGGGATTTAGCTCAGTGGTAGAGCGCTTGCCTAGCAAGTGCAAGGCCCTGGGTTTGGTCGTCAGCTTAAAAAAATAATTAATAGAGCCAGTGTGGTGGTGCATGCCTTTAATCCTAGCATTTGGAAGACAGAAACTGATGGATCTCTCTGTGAGTTTGAAGCTAGTTTGGCCTACATTGTGAGTTCCAGGACAGCCAGGGTCACATAGACCCTGTCTCAAATGAATAAACAAACAAATATGATTTGGGGTAAACTCTAAAAATGGAGGGGAAGCTAACTAATGGGTGGTATAGACAGGAAGGGAGTCCCAGATGAAAGATAGCCTACCCAGAGGAGCCAATATACAGAAAGGAAGACTGGAGGCCTGTGCACCCCCGGAGGGTGACCAGGTGTCTGATTGCCTTGGTGTTCCGTGCCTGTCAAAGTGGAGTTCACAGTGTTTTAAGCTGGAGTTCTGTGGCTAGAGATATTGCTTGGTGGAGTGCTTGCCTGGCATACATGAACCATGGTGTCAGTCTCCAGCACTGCAGAAACCAGGCATAGTAGCTCAGACCTGTAATGTGGTACTGACCCTATCTCAGAAAAAGAAAGAAGAGACTAGAAAATCCAGGCCCTATCTTGCACGATGATAACAATGGGAATCCCTCGTTCAGAGCCCAGCTCCAGGCAAAGCCCACCCACACGACCATGGGCGGTGAGCCACATCCCAGACTTACAAAGGCAGAGGCCCATGAAACAGGAGCCTCCCACCTGGACGTGGCCAGCCAGGAATTGTCAGAGATCACGTGACCTTGTCTTTGGGGTGACAACTAGAACCAGCTCACCTCTCTAGCTTGGAAACCCAGGGTGAGTACTCAGATGTTAGCTCTCCTGTCCGCAGAAGAACCCTTGGCAGGAAACCTCCCCAGGCCGGATGGTTGGTTCCGAGTCACCAGGGCAAAGTCACTCTGGAGGCTGGTGTCACCCTAGTGCTGGCAAAGAACAATGGATACATGTATGAAGCGTTCACAGCTGAAGACCCCAGGTGAGGGGCTAGCTTGGGTTGTATTGTCACAGTGATGGGATGGGATCCAGGGTCTCCTGTATGCTAGAACCCTCCACCATGGAGCGGTCCTGACACTACTGTTGGTCACCCTTGAGAGAACCCTGGTGATGTGAGAGTCTTTTGATCCCCCCACTGAATGAGTTACTTACCATCAGGCTGCACTTGGCAGGGAGCCATGACAGCCCCATCTCCAACCTCCTTTTTGGCAGCAAGGCTTCTCCACCACCCTCCCTCCAGCCCCGACTCCCAGGGCCCAGCTTCGGACTCTCCAGTGATTTCAGAGGAGATTTGCTGGGCTGAAAACAGAGTGCCAATTCCTACAGAAAACCCCAATGGTTTGGCTGATGAGGATCTTCCCCATGGTCCCACTGTCGCAACAGGCAGCGGGATCCATTTTTCCAGCCTGCTAAGGTCTCCTTCAGATCCCAGGGCAAGGATAAGCTGCTGTCAGAATATACCTAGCCAGCAGAGGCCACATGGCAGGATTGGTGGCTACCTGTGGTCCCTGACCCAGTCAGCCTTGCTGGGGCGTTGATTCACAACTATTAGACAGTCTATGTAAACCCTCCATCATCCAAGTGTGAAAACGATGTTTAACATCTGTCCTGGTTAGCCTTGTAACTTGACACAGCCTAGAGTTATCTGAGAAAAGCCTCAACTGAAGACTTCCCCAGATCAGATTGGCCTGTGGCCATGTCTGTGGGGAACTGTCTTGATCAGTAAGTGATACAGGAGGACCCAGCTCAATGTGGGAGGCACCAACCCTGGGCAAGAGGTCTGGGCTATGGAAGAAAGTTAGCTAATCATTAGCCTGGGAGTGAACCAGTGATTAAGGCAGAAAGCTCTTCCTCCATGGTTTCTAATTCAGGTTTCTGCCTTGAGTTCCTGCCCCGACTTCCCTCAATAATGGACTGTGGCCTGGATGTGTAAGCCAGAGAAACCCTTTCCTCCTCTCAAGTAGCTTTTGGTCAGAGCATTTTCTCACAGCAACAGAGATGAAGCTAGAACATTCAGAATTACTAAAAGGAGCTGGAGAGATGTCTCACTGGTTAAGAGAACTGACTGCTCTTTCAGAGGACCTGGGTTCAATTATGTGTAATTCCTGTTCCAGGGGATGGGATGACCTCTGTGGATACTAGGCATACATGTGGTGCACAGACATACTACAAGTACAACACCCTTCTGCATTTATGCATGAATAAAAATGATTAAAATTTTAAAATCTCAAAACAGCCAGGTGTAGTGGTGTATGCTGTTAATTAATTGGAAGGCAGAGGCAGGTGGATCTCTGTGAGTTCAAAACCTGGCTGGTCTACATCGTGTTACAGGGCAGCCAGA